>NC_141135.1:81219039-81531956 GCF_053477565.2 Lygodium microphyllum
TTGGCCATGCATTCTATCCAACTATAGACTAAAAGTAGAAGCATGTACCACTGCATAAGCATTTCAGATAGCCAAGTCTTCCAACAACTTCTACATACCTCCCTTTCCAAAATTCAAATCAACAGGAAATCTCGTTTCTTGTGCATGGATCTTGCCATCTTTCCAAAAGATGAGCTATCATGCCAAGGCCTCCTGATATGCCACACAATCCTTTCTCTCATGCTGCAAACTATCACATCACATACATCTTTTTCCTGGCTTAGGGGCTGTTGCCTGTCCCCTATCCTCTTGTCCTTTTTCATCCAATTTTGCAACCTTCAATTGAAGATCCCACATGCATTTTATCAATTCATCCAAGACATCTTCCCTAACAAAGGAAACAATAGCAAGTACAATCATAAGGGTTAGCCACAAAAGTGGGTGGCTTACTGGATACATCAACTGTCTTGCCCGTAACAGTGGGTAAAGCTAGAGACATGCAATCTTTCTCTTCTTCTATGCTTTTTCACAAGTGTAGTAACATCTTTCTTGACATGTCTCCACTCTATTTCCAGACCTGACTCTATAGTCTGATCCTCTAGCAAATCATCAAGCTTCTCTTGAAGCTCAAGATTAGTTGCCTGTACCAACATTTCAATTTTCTGACTTGCAAGAGCTTGTTGTTCTGTAAGATTCAACTGCTCAAATTGACTTTCAAATTCTCTTAACAATTATGTAGCCACACAAGACCCTTATTGGGTTGTAAAACCCACTCCTGAAAAGTCTTGCGCGTAAACAAACTGGTATCTTCAATGTAAAATTCTTCCCTGAGTGTCTTCTTGAAAGCTACCCAGTCATCATCATGCATGTATAATTTAGTGATTCGTGCTTTCAGTTCATGTATAGTAACACGTTCAAAATACCAACTCCATGGAAGTTGAGCCATCCCAAAGGATTTCATCTTCTGAGCATAGGTATGTACATATGCAGATACATTCATGCCATTGAATAACTTCATCTCAAGCTCAACTGCTTGCAAAGCATTCATCACAATACTTTTTGTTTGAGCATAAGCCTATATCACAAAACATGCATTAAAAAAAATAGCTCCTTCTCTGTTGCTCAAAACCCCAAATTTGATGGTTGTGTTGGCTTCGGAAGGGGGCTAAAACCCCCAGGAAACCTAGTCTAGGATCTCATAGCTCACTTCTTCTTCTTCTTCTAGTTCAAAGTGCAGTTTTCAGCCTGTCAACAACGATCACGACACACATGATTTTGCCAATCTCTCTTTTTCATGAAAAATCTCATAACTAGCTGAAAAAGAAACTTGCTTTTTGCATGCCATCCTAATTTGAAAGCTTTTCTAAAATTTTTAGATTTTTTTACAATAATATTAAAAGTAAGCTGAAATTGTCCAAAAATCTAGTATTTTTGGACCATTCATGCCACTCACACTAGTACTAATGACTCAGATCACTTTGACTCTCTTGATCAATAAGAAAGTCAAATGATGATGCATTCCATGCTTTTTCACACTATGTCCGCATAGCATCACGACAAGGTATATACGTAAGAAGAAAAATGTATATTTGTATTATAATATATTAATAGACACATATATATACAAAATAAATATGGATTTATATATTGAATATTTCAAAAAAATATTTATATTTAGAGAATATTTTGTATATATATAATATTTAATACATTTTTATATAAAATTTTACATATTAGTATAAATAAAATAGTAAATAAAAATATAAATATGTATTTTATTTGTTTATAAAATATAGTATTGGATAAAAACATATATATAATATGAAATTGATTGCTAATATTATTTTTATATATCAAAATATCTAAAAAATATTAAACAAATATATAAACACATACTAAAAAAACGTTTTATTACATATCATATCTTTTACTATTATTATGGGAAAATAACGGGCAATAGCCATGTGGTGCATCCCCAACCCCCTCCTACATTTTTCCAGTCACGTGCCATGTGATGCATGCTTGTATACCCAACCACGTGTAATGGAACACATTTGTGTGCTTGTTCATGTGCCCATTGCAAAAGCCACCCACCTGCCTGAAATCCATAGGCACAACGACAATGTATAGAGAACACATAGGTTATTTAAAAAAAGAGGGGGGGGCATAAGGTAAGAGGATATTGAGAGTGCGATGAGCAAATCAAATGGGCTCCTTTTGGCACATAAATACATAAGAATAAAAAAATAGGCACACGCACATGCACACACATACACACACACACACACACACACAAAAAATAACATCTTGATATACATGTATATATACAATAGAAATATGAATATATATATATTGGATATTTTGAAGATATTTTTTTATTAAAAAATGATAATATCAATGTATTTAAAAATATTGTATAACTACTTATTTAAAAATATCTTATTAAATATAATGTTAAATAAATACTTTTTTGTACATAATATTATATATATATATATATATATATATGTATATATATATATATATATGAAAATTTTTATTAAATATAAAATTATAATTTTAAGTATTAATGAGTATAAAATATTAATAAATATATAAACATGTAGTAAAAATGTATTCTTACTTTTCTCTCTCAATTAATATTTTCTTAGTTACCTAAATTGGTCATTAATAGAGATTAATTTATTAGTAAATTAATTAGTTTTTATATTTATATACCTCATTTTAATCCTAAAATATGAAATCTCTGCCTGTCTCTGTCTTTGTCTCTGTCTCTCTCTCAAAGTAGTTACTTATTGTAAAGTAATTTCTTAATTTAAAAATACATTTACATATTTTTATATTTTATTGTCTTTTTCTCTCTCTATGTCGATTAGTTAGTTACTTATTAACTAATTGGTTGATTATTTTAATTTGATTATTTAATAATGATTAATAAGTCAAATAAGTAGATATACTTGATAATATATATCTCTTTTTATTTTTCTTAAAATATAAATATTTATTATTTATTTAAATATTGTGTTCTCTCTCTCTCATCAATTGGTTGTTAATAGTTATCTTAGAAGTTGAGTAATTGTCCATTTCAAATTTTACATACCTCTTTTTATCTCTTTTCCTTTTTTGTTCTCTCTCTCTCTCTCTCCATGAATTAGTTAGCATTTATTTATTTGTATATATTAATGAGTGAATTATTTACTTAGTTATTAATTAGTCCATTACTTAATTAAAATGTAGTTATTTAATTAGTCCCTTAATTGTCACTAGAATTGGTGTAGAGAATTGGTCAACCATGTGTTTAGGAACTCTAGTTGGGATCTAGTCTCCTAGAATGCTCTCATTCTTAGCTATGTGAAGAAAGAGAGAGAGAGAGAGAGAGAGAGAGTATTTAGAAGTTAATCTCTCTCTCAAATGTATATATATATATATATATATATGTATATGTATATATATATATATATATATGTATATATATATATATGTATATGTATATATATATATATATATGTATATGTATATATATATATATATATGTATATGTATATATATATATATATATATGTATATATATATATATATATATATGTATGTATGTATGTATATATATGTATGTATGTATGTATCTATATATATATCTATATATATATATATATATATATATATATATATACATATATATATATATATATATATATATATATATATATATATATATATATAGATACATACATACATACATATATATACATACATACATACATATATATATATATATATATATATACATACATACATATATATATATATATATATATATACATATATATATATATATATATATATATAAAGTACATGAACTTGCATGTGCAAAGTGTCCTTTGTAATTATGGTGCTTGGCTTGTAGCATCGGGAGAAAACTAGACATGGAGTGTATAGTAATCTTCAAGAAAGAAAACAAAGAAGTGTAGGAATAAATCAATGGGGTTGAAATAGTTTGGATTCAAGTTCAATTTGTCTAACATAAAAGCATTTGATATACATAATCCTAGCGTGCATATTGAATATGTAAACCACATTTCACCATGGTTTAAATGTATATCGATCATATTTCATCATGGTCAAGGGCATGCAACATCATGTACCCTTATACATCGGTAGGTTTATGTGTAGACCACAAACAATGCTTTTATGCATGAACATGTAACCTTTGAATACTCTTGTAGAGGAACATCCCATATACTTTCAAGCTTCCTTGCTATGGAGTGAAATTAACCTGCAAAATCCCTTCAATTTCCTACTTAAACCTTTGTGAAAGCATACACACATGTAAACATCGTAAAAATCCATGACTCTTCTTCAAACAAGTAATATGTAAGAAAATTTAATAGATAAAGGTAAATTACAATAATGTTGTCTTGTTCAAGAGAGTATTGAATCTTAAACCTTTGTATATAATCATTTCAAAATATACTAGGTCTTCTCTCTTCAATCTATGTTGCATATGTACATGTTCTTACCATACTTTTCAAGCTCAAAATCTTGAGAGCCTTATTTGCCTTGATTTCTACTTTATCATGTTGTTTTTTTAAAGGCCTTCAGTATGGTTGCAACTTATTTCAACCATAAATTTGTCAAAATTATAGCTATGTTGTAGGACTCTACTTATCATAGAGATCGAAAATCATTTTCCATAATGTATAAGTATGAATCTCAATGACATTGAAGTGTACTTGCTTTGACAATGACAAAATAATGATAGACTTACATATCTTATCAAGCTACTCCCAATCATCTTCATCATAACCTTTTGCTTTACTTCCTCTAATTTCAATGGCTTGACTTACTTCTTTTGCACTAATACCTACAAAATCTAAGTCTTCTAATACTGGAAGTTATTGCCATTCAACTTCTCTATGTTGAAGTGTAAACGCCCCGAACAACGTAGTATGCTTAACAATTATGATATTCTCTTGTTTTCGAGATTTAATATAAAAGAGAATGAACACTTAAAGCTGAAATTGAAAATTACTCACAAAATTACAGTCATGATAATGTAAAAGTAATGGAGACAAGATTGAGGGTTGAAGATGGGCAACCCCCCCCCCCCCCCCCCCCCGAAGGAATGTATTTCTGCTCAACCCAAGTCCCTTAGGGAAGAGCTCAATTACAATCAACCTGAGAGTGAGAAGAAGTAATTCTCGCTCTCACAAGGTCATGCAAAGATGTACAAACACACGCGTATTATCTATTATGCAATGATAAGAACTGATTTCTTTACGATATGAGAGAAGAAAAAGGGGAAATCAGCCTTCTCCATTGTTGAACAGTAGTACATGGATAGGGCTTGCTTCTTGTTGCTAAAATGGAAGAAAGAGCTTGAAAAGGAGGTGCTGTAATGAATTTACAGGCTTGTTGTCCTGTAAAACAGCAGTGATAGAAGAGGGAATATGGAGGAATTTGATAATGGAGAAGTGGGGGATGATGATGGGGATGGATGGGGCCAGTTTCTGGCTATCTGTGGGTGCTGTACATGAGTTTACAGCAAAGAAAAATGATGCTGAATGAAGAAAAACGAACTCTTATTTATAGGAGAGGGAAGAGCTAGTACAAAAGGGGAAAGTGGAGTAGCACAAGACAAGTGTCCAGCCATATGTCATGAGATGTGACAAGTGGTGGGACACTTGGAAACTTGTGTGACAAGTGTCTTGACACTTGTCTCTTCTCTATGGCCTTCCTTTTTGGGTTGAATACTGTCAAGAATAGAAACAATCAAATTTAGTAAGCACAGTTAGAGTATAGAACTTACTATTTTTAGAATGACATCCCTATTTTTTAGGACTAGCATTTTTAGGCTAATTCGAGGCTCCTAAAATTTAGGGACCTCCTAAAATTTAGGGATCTCCTAAAATTTAGGGACCCCCCAATATGGGTGTCATATGAAAGCTTTTTCCGTGTATATCGCAAAAATGGTATCCGAATCTTCATGTGACTTTCCTATGCAAAGAAATGTGCATTTCAAGCTTTCAGCCCACACATGCACATTATACAAGCATTTCATGATCATACCATCTTGTTGATTGTAACTGTCTGTTCTGGTGGATCTTCTTGATATGGCTGAAGAATGTTTGGGTAATCCTTCATGAAATTTTCATCTACCCACTGTGCATCTGTTGTGGGTAGATTCTTGAATTTTAGTAAGAATTTTCGTGTCACAAGGCCACTTCTCGTGGTTCGATCCTTGAGAAACAAAATCTTTTCAGGTTCCAAGAGTTGCTCTATTTCTTCAACTTCTGGGGGATCTTCAGTAATGGGTTCCTTTGGTTCTGGTCCTCTGTAAGGTTTTAGCAAACTTACATGAAAAGCATTGTGTATTTTCCAATGAGTAGGAAGCTCAAGTCGATAAGAAACTTCATTTATTTTCTCAATCACTTTGAAGGGTCCAAAGTATCTACTGGAGAGCTTTGGAAAAGATGAATTTTGACCAGAACCTTGTTTGAGCCTGCTTTTATCAAACTTTAGGAAGACATATTGACCTTTTTCAAAAGCCAAAGGTCTTCTTCGTTTATCTGCTTGCTTCTTTTGTTGCTCTTGGGCAACTTTGATAGTGGCTCGAACTTGATCCATTGCGGTTTTTAAATTTGAAGCAAACTCATCAGCAGCAAAAATCTTATCTTTAGTGAGAATAATTGGAGGAGGAATCACTTTACCCTGTACTATTTCATTTGGAGCTTTCCCTGTGGATGAGTGCACTGTATTGTTGTAAGAAAACTCCAATAATGGAAGATATTTCTCCCATTGTGACTTATGTTCACTAACATAAGCTTTCAACATATCCAAAAGAGTGAGATTCATCACCTCTGTTTGGCCGTCAGTTTGAGGATGAAAAGCTGAGGAGAACTTTAAAGTGGTTCCCAAATTCTCAAATAAAGCACGCCAAAAGTTACTTGTGAATTTGGAGTCTCTATCTGAAATGATCTCAGAAGGCATACCATGTAATCTGAAGATATGTTGAATGAAAAGTCTTGCATCTTGTGCGGATTTCAATGTTTTATGACATGGAATAAAATGTGATTGTTTGCTGAATCTATCAATTATGACCCAAATCATATCATGACTTTGAGGTGTTCTTGGAATACCTGAGATGAAATCTATTGCGATAGATTCCCATGGATCTTTGGGCACTGGAAGAGGTTGCAACAATCCTAGAATCTTCTACGTATCATATTTGGATTTTTGGCATACCAGACAAGCCTCAATGAAGTTACGTGTATCTCTTCGTAATGTTGGCCAATAAAAGTAGCGCTCAATTGCACTTAGAGTGGCTGCCCTCCCTCTATGCCCTGCATAAGGGGGTTCATGACTTTCTTTAAGCACCTTTTGTCAAACAGGAAGAGTGACACAAAGGCGATTGTTCATGAGAAGGTAACCGTCTTTGATGGAATAATCTGGATGAGAACCTCCTTGCTGTAAATTTGACCAAATTGCTGCAAAATCAGTATCTTCATCATAAGTATTCTTCATCGTTTGAAAATCTTCATGATGAGCCACTATAATAGTTGCAGTGCGAGGCACTCTAGAAAGTGCATCAACAACTACATTTTGTTTCCCTGGAGTGTACATAATTTGAAAATGAAACATAGACAAGAAATTTTTCCATCTTGCATGTTTCTCATGCAAATGCTTTTGAGTCTTGAAATACTTCAAGCTTTGATGATCAGTTTTAATAAGGAATTCATTGCCTAAAAGATAATGTTTCCATATCTTTAAAGCATGAACCACCGCTAAGAGCTCCTTTTCATAAATGTCATACCTTTTCTCCACATCATTTAGACAGCGGCTTTCAAAGGCTACGGCATGGCCTTCTTGATTTAGCATTGCACCAATACAATCACCGCAAGCATTTGCTTCCACCACAAATGGTTTTACCAGATCTGGAATGATAAGAACAGGTCCAGAAGTAAGAGCTGTTTTCAGCCTTGTGAAGGTTGCCTTCTCTTTTTCCTTCCATTGGAAAGAGATCTTCTTCTTTGTAAGGTCATGAAGTGGAGAAGCCATATGTGCAAAATGCTTGATGAAGCGGCGGTAATAAGAGCATAAGCCAAGAAACGATTGCACCTCATGTACATCACGAAGATGAAGCCATTCTTGGATTATCCTAATCTTTTCAGGATCCATCTGAATCCCTTCAGAAGAGATGACATGCCCAAGGTAATTTATTTTATGCATGAAAAATTCACTCTTTTTACCATTTACCAAGAGTTGATTTTGTTGAAGTAATTGTAGAACAATTTCCAAGTGTTGATGATGCTCCTCTTCATTCTTGCTACTAAAGACAAGAATATCATCAAAGAAAGTACATACATATTGTCGATGCTCTCTAAAGATGTGCTCCGTCATTCGATTAAAGGTGACTGGTGCATTGGTTAATCCGAAAGGAACCACCAAGAATTCAAAAAGATCGTATGAAGTGCGGAAAGCAGTTTTGTGTACATCTTGTGGTATTACCCTAATTTGATGATAACCACTCTTTAGATCAATGCGGCTGAAAACCTTTGAGCCTCCTAGACGATCCAAAATGTTGTCAATTTTGGGAATAGGAAACCGATTCTTCACAGTGATTTTGTTGAGGGCTCGATAATCAATGCACATCCTGAATGTGCCATCTTTCTTTTGAACAAGAAGAACCGGTGAACAAAATGGTGAGCTACTTGGCCTAATTAGCCCACAGTTGAGTAAGTCTTTGACTTGCTTTCTGATTTCTTCTTGTTGAGGACGGCTCACATGGTATGGTGCTATATTAGGAGGTGAACTGCCCGGAATAATATCAATATGATGGTCTTCTGGCCTTTCTAGGGGAAGCTGATAAGGAAGATCTTTTGAAAAACAATCTTTATACTTTTCCAAGAGCTGAAGTCGCTCTTGGTTTTCAGCATTCATATTATCTTTTACATCAGTGACATAAAGCAGACAACATTGAACACAATCCTTAATTGCTCTAGAAACTTGCATATGGCTTACCATAGGTATGGTGTCTCCAGAAACTCCAGCTTGGATCTCGTACTTCTTGCCTTTGTTGGTGAGTTCTACCTTCTTTTTCTGAGAGAAGATGGTTGAATCTACTCTATGATTCCAGGGCATGCCAAGAATCACATCGCAACTATCAAGGTCTCCGATACAGAAGGTATCTTCGTCATTGTATCCTTGAATATGAAACTTGAACTTGCCAATGTAGGGTATCACAGTCTTCACTGTGTCACCTTCATTAGCATTTAAAGCTTGGAAAACTTCTGTCGGAGTGTCCATCTCTTCATTCTTTAATCCAAGCTCTTTAGCTAATTGCAAGGAAATGATATTTTCATTCGCCCCAAGATCTATCAAGAATAGTGCTTGCTTACCTTGCAACTCTCCCCAAGCTTTTAATAATTTGTGCGTCTCTGGAGTGTGAGTTGTGTTTGCAACTACATCACTGATAGCATTGATTTTCACTGGCGACTTAGGCTTGTTGTCAGAAACCTTGCTTTGTCCCTTGTTTGGACATTGCTTCGCTATGTGGCCTGTTTGTCCACATTAAAAGCACTTCCCTTCTTTCATGAAGCGTTGCTTTTCTTCTTCGGAAAGTTGCTTTGCTTGTGGGTATAGATTGGAGCGAAATTGAGGAGCATTAGGAGGTGCATAGGGCTTCATCTTCTTTTGATTTGATGGCTGCTTTTGCCGCTTTTTTTGTCCTTCATTTGGGGTTGAATACTCCTCATCATCAGCTACTCTCTTCTTATCATTCTTTTGGAATGATTTGTTGTCATTGTGCTCCATTTCCCATGTCTCAGCATGGTCAATGAGTTCCCTGAGACTAGAACAATGATAATGATTAAGAGCAGTACGAAGTTTAAAATGCAAACCTCCTTGAAACTTCCTAAGCTTTTCCGAACTACTGATCTTCTTGAAATGTTGGACCTTCAAAAGTAGCTCCCAAAATCTCTTGGTATAGTCACCAAGTGACTCATTTTTCCTTTGCCAAAGCCGATCCCATTCCATTTTTACATCTCTCTTGAAATGAACAGGAAGAAATTGGCTTTGTATCATGCGAACAAATGACCGCCATGATTTTGGGGCAGCATGATCATATTCCAACCCCGTCCACCAAGTATGGGCTAAGTCGGTTAAATGTAAAGCTGCAAACTTAATCTTTTCTTTTTCTTTATACTTGTCAGGACCATACAAAATTTGAAATTGACGAATAAACTTCAGAAGAAGATCAGGATTTCGGGAACCATCATACATACTGAACTTGGTCTTCTTTTCAAGTTGAGATAGCGACTCAGTCTTCTTCTTCTTCTTATGCCTTCGTCCATGCCCGGATCTTGAGGTTGAAGATGATGAAGTGCTTGATGGGGATGAAGATGGAGACGAGGGTGAAGAATGTCGACGCCTTTGACGATGATGAGGTCTTCCACGAGAAGGGTGTGACTCTTCATTACTAGAAGAGGGTCCATCAGAGTAGGTGCCAGATGACTTTGAAGAAGAGGATGAGCTTCGACGCGATCTCTTTCTTTGTCTTGAAGTAGAATGGGACTGCCTCTTAGAAGTAGTTGGACTTCTTGATCGGCTCCTTTCATTGGTATGGCTTTGTCTCCTTGAAGCAGATGGGCTTCTTCTGATAC
This sequence comes from Lygodium microphyllum, assembly GCF_053477565.2. NCBI lineage: Eukaryota > Viridiplantae > Streptophyta > Polypodiopsida > Schizaeales > Lygodiaceae > Lygodium > Lygodium microphyllum. The sequence goes on from NC_141135.1 coordinate 81,229,677, forward strand.
CACTGTAAACGCCCCGAACAACGTAGTATGCTTAACAATTATGATATTCACTTGTTTTCGAGATTTAATATAAAAAAGATTGAACACTTAAAGCTGAAAATGAAAATTACTCACAAAATTACAGCCATGAAAAAGTAAAAGTAATGGAGACAAGATTGAGGGTTGAAGATGGGCAATCCCCCCCCCCCCCCCCGAAGGAATGTATTTCTGCTCAACCCAAGTCCCTTAGGGAAGAGCTCAGTTACAATCAACCTGAGAGTGAGAAGAAGTAATTCTCACTCTCACAAGGTCATGCAAAGATGTACAAACACACACGCATTATCTATTATGCAATGATAAGAACTGATTTCTTCACAATATGAGAGAAGAAAAAGGGGAAATCAACCTTCTCCATCGTTGAACAGTAGTACATGGATAGGGCTTGCTTCTTGTTGCTAAAATGGAAGAAAGAGCTTGAAAAGAAGGTGCTGTAATGAATTTACAGGCTTGCTGTCCTGTAAAACAACAGTGATAGAAGAGGGAATATGGAGGAATCTGATAATGGAGAAGTGGGGGATGATGATGGGGATGGATGGGGCCAGTTTCTGGCTATCTGTGGGGGTGCTATACATGAGTTTACAGCAAAGAAAAATGATGCTGAATGAAGAAAAACGAACTCTTATTTATAGGAGAGGGAAGAGCTAGTACAAAAGGGGAAAGTGGAGTAGCACAAGACAAGTGTCCAACCATATGTCATGAGATGTGACAAGTGGTGGGACACTTGGAAACTTGTGTGACAAGTGTCACTTGTCTCTTCTCTATGGCCTTCCTTTTTGTGTTGAATACTATCAAGAATAGAAACAACCAAATTTAGTAAGCACAGTTAGAGTACAGAACTTACTATTTTTAGAATGACATCCGTATTTTTTAGGACTAGCATTTTTAGGCTAATTCGAGGCTCCTAAAATTTAGGGACCTCCTAAAATTTAGGGATCTCCTAAAATTTAGGGACCCCCCCAATATAGGTGTCATATGAAAGCTTTTTCCGTGTATATCGCAAAAATGGTATCCGAATCTTCATGTGACTTTCCTATGCAAAGAAATGTGCATTTCAAGCTTTCAGCCCACACATGCACATTATACAAGCATTTCATGATCATGCCATCTTGTTGATTGTAACTGTCTGTTCTGGTGGATCTAGCCCACACTTCAAGGCATCAATCCTTTTTGTGTGCGAGTCTAACCCTGATATGCGTGAGTTCTAGTCACAGGCGCCCAATCGGGCCATATAGGTGGAAGTGTGAACTATCTTTTCTCTAACCCATTGCATGGCTCCACCATAACCTGTGACCACTCATCAGTGGCCAGCTCCAATGCACTTTTCTTTATATCTAATTAGTGCAAAGGAAATAAATTTAATAAATCATTATATAGACAAATTAATGAAAAAGGATACAAATTCTGTTTCTATAGAGTTGTGACATGAAGATACCTCTATCATTGGAAGCAGTCAAAGCACTTGCCATTATGTTTCCCAAACAATAAAAATATAAACTTTTGTAACAACAAAAAATTAGCCCTAAAACCAATCCAAAAAGCATGCAATAGGAGGAAGCCTAGGCCAATACATTGTTGTCCACAAGCAAGAAGCACTAGAGTGCTTAATACAATTGTCTACTCTCTAAGAAATTCTATGCTGAAATCAAAATTTTAGCATGGTTGTCCATAAAACTATTGTAAGTCAACATGTAACTATAGGCAAACAAGTAAAAGAGTAAGATCCCATTATATTGCATATGGAGAACACACTTCACCATGGTTTAGATATATATTAACCACATTTCATCATGGTCAAGGGTGCATAAGATCACATATCCTTATACATTAGTGGGTTTGCGTGTAGACAATAAACAATGCTTTATGCATCAAAATATAACCTTTGAGTAGTCATATAGAAGAACATCCTATACACTTTCAAGTTGCATTTTTTTGGAGAGAAATCAACCCACAATATCCCTTCAATTCCTTACATAAACCTTTATGAAACCATATATACATGTAGACATGGAAAATAATCCGTGGTCCTTTTTCACATAAGAAATTTATGGGCAAAAATCTATAGATAAAAGTGAGTTACAAGAATGATGGCTTGTTTTGGAGAGTATTTAGCTTTGAATCTTTGCATATAATCAATTCAAGGAAATCCAGGCCTTCCCCCTTAACTCTATGCTCCATATACTATATATCTCTTTGCCCTAGTTTTCAAGCTCAAAAGCTTATGTTTTCAACCTTCCTTGCACTCCTTTTTGCTTTTCTTCTTTCATTTTTATGCAAGCTTTGAGCCTAATCACAACTTTTTTGGCCATAATTTTACCATACAAACTCCAAACTTCATCATCCAAGTACTCAAAAGAAAGTGAACAAACCTAATTGACAAGTCAACATGGGTAAAATTTGAAATTTTCCCAAAATAGTCATAAATGCTACTTTTGTATAAACATGCCACTTTTTTATGTTTAGGACTTGTATAGCTTATACCACTAAAGATAGTTTTTGCAAATACCTATATCCATCTAAACTTCTCATAAAGTCATTGGAACTTAATATTGGATACTCAGACTATTTCATAGACCAATTATATTCCTAGAAAACCTTATAGAGACTCATTTCCATGTGTCTATATTGCTTGTCACTTCATGAGGACAAGTAAAATATTAACCCATATGCATATAGTTGACTTCTTTGTGAAAATGTATTTTCTATGGTTTTCCTTCACTTAACCTATAGCCACATGATATTACTCATAGGGAATGAGGTGCAAATCCAATCTAGAAGAATAATCGATATAATAATGAACATTTGAGGAAAGGAATAGAACACAAAAATGGCCTTTAAAAACCAACTTAGAAAATGAAATAATGAAGAAATATACTGACAATGTTAGTCTTTAAGGAGGCCCAACGACTACTTCCAATATGCAATTTTAATCATGATCATGTTGTAACTCATGAATACTTCATGTCCTTTTGTTACCTTTGGTTGTTGGGACTCTCCTTTACATCATTTTTAATCTTGTTCTACTTGCCTCATCAAGACACTTGCCATGCACCACTGATGCTTTTTCGGTCCATTTTTGTAGACATTGTATTCCTCAAAATGAAGATGGGCATGACTCGAGTAGTTCACTATATGTATACCCTCTATCACGTGTGTTCAAGGCCTATTTATAAATATCCTTATATGTGAGTTTTTCCTTAATAAAACATAACCCTTTTCTATTCAATATTAAGTAGCCTCTTTATATGGGACCCTTCTGTATGTAAAAAAGGTGTAAAAATGTTATTTAAAAAATCCATAACCCACTTGATACATACATATATTTATGATTGAACTCCTCAGGGGCATAACTAAGACACAAAAATGAACTACAAAAACAAACTTAGAAAATAAAAGAATGAAGAGAATACTCACAATGTTAGCCTTGAAGGAGGCCCAAGCATTGCTCTGAAGATGCAATTTTGATCATGATCATGTTGTTACTCATGCATCCTTCACCTCCTTTTGTTGCCATTACTTGTTGGGATTTTTCTTTACATGTGTTTTAACCTTGTTTTACTTGTCTCATCAAGCCACCCATGCTATCCCAACCCATTTTTGTAGGCATTGTATTCCTTAAAATGAAGTGCCAAAAAAAATAATATCATATAACTTGTCATTATGAATAGGCTATGAAAAGTCCACATCAAATTCCATATAATATATTCATTTAAGTGGGCATCCTAGTCTCTCCATTGTTCAAACTAGCTATGCTTGAATAATAAGATCATGTATCATAGAGATGAGACTCTTCCCCTTCTCATTCATGATTAGATAGCATGCATGATTCATTGGAAGCCACTGAATACTCTAGTTGTGCAAGTCTTAATATGATCAATACTACTTTTGAATAATCTTCTCCATTCACCTCCCTTTTTTCCCTATCACATTATGGATCCCATCATCCACATTATGGATTCACCTTCTTCTCATTTTGTGAGGATTTTTCTAAGAATAAGAAACATGGCTAAGAAAGATTAGGAGAAACTCATGTATCTAGTCATAAGAGGAAATTATAAATAGTGTTTGTAGCTACAAAGCAATGAAACATGAAGGGAAGAGCATCAAAAGGGAACTCTGAAGTAAGGAGCATGAGACTCATCCTAGTGAATGTTTTGAGATCAAGATGGAATAAGGTTATTGACATCCCACATGGGCATGCTCTATGTAGAACCCACCACTAAACACTCATCCATCCTTCCCAACATGGAACCAAAGAGATGTAGTTGCAATAACATACTAAAGGATACACTACAATGACAAACACATACAGATGTTTTGAACTTGGATATTGCAAATATTATTTACACAACCTTAAGGATTTCCATGAAATTAAAGATGATCCTCATCAAGTCTCTAATTTGTGAGGAAAATTGTATCCTTTGCTATGTAAGAAGAGAAATTAGCAACATGGTTTACTAAAAAATGGCAATCTCTACTCGATGAGACCTTCCTCATAGAATTAGATTTCTTTGAGAAGATTGATTGCACTCTTCTCTCTCCTCCTTATCACATTTTGTGCATTCTTGCAGAAAGCATTGGCAGTACTACTTCTAAATATGTATGTAAATCAGTGGTGAAGATTTCAAGAGAGGTGTTTCTCATGGGTACCTCTTCTATATGAGTGCCTCCAAATCTATATGTAAATTGGCAATGAAGATACCAAGAGAGGAGTTCATAATGGGAAATTTCTCTATATTAGTGGCTCTAGCCACTTCAAGCAAGAACCATTGTCAAGATAAAAATGATAATCATCATCATCAATGGACCTCACACACATATTCTACTACATCATGTGAATCCAACAAGCCCCATCCTAGTAGGAGAAAGGCCATTAATCTCCTTCTCCTAACATTAGTAGTCCTCATGACTACCACACCTTCTCTTATTGTAACAATAAATTCCACCACGAGAATAATTCTTGAGCCAAGAATAACTATTCACAATACCAACACTAGTAATAGTAGTAGTAGAAGTAGCCTATTTGTTGCCACTATAAGAACTTTGGTTGTAAAAGCCCAAGCTCACATCACAACAATGGAGACCAAAAGGAACCCCACTTGAATTTAGATGTTCACTACTTGGATAAATAAGCCTAAACATAACCAAGACACATTATTCTTGGATAGAGGAGCTACCCATCACATAAGTCACAATCATAAGGGGCTCATAAACTTCATTGTTTGAGATAGAAACTTGGAGGTTACCTTGGATAACAATAGTACTCAACCAACTAAAGGTTATAGAGTTCTTAACATATGAATAGAAAATAGTCAATCAATTATAATCCACAAGGTATTATATGTTTCTTACCTTTCCAAATTTTAATTTATGTCAGTGACTTGATCATAAATGGAGCCACAATCTACTTTACTTGTGCACATCTTCCACTTCACCTTTCCACTCTCAAAGGGACCATATTTTCTCCAAAATGTCCTCAAATAGGTAATGTTTTCCTCTATATGCACATGTTTTTTTCCATTTTTCAAATTCCTCTACCAAATCATAGAAACTAACAAAAAGGATCTTGAAACCCTTCTTTTGCATTATAGGTTAGCCTAGAAATGAACCATATATAAAAACTAACATTGGGAAAACCTTCTTCTCTTTCTCATTTATCATTTCATGAAGCATGATAAATCCATTGATTTGTCATATTCTTCATCTAAAAGTGTTACTCAATATGAGCTTCAAATTTTGCATTCTAACCTTTGTGGTACCATGTGCACAATATGCCTCTAGGTGTTAAAATACTTTCTTAGCTTTATTGATGATTTCACACACTATACACCTAAAATGGGTAAGTTTTAATCACCTCAAAAGATATAAGAAACATGTGGAAAATCTTCTTGATTTCCAATTCAAAATTATAAGGACTGGTCATGGTGGTTGGAGAACTACTAGAGATAAAAATTTGGTTTGTTTTAGAAATATAAGCCTCATCCAATGTTACTCTATCTCTCAAAATGATGGAAAGAAAATAGTGAAGGAATGAGAAATATTCTCATCTAAAGAATGCATCACTCCTTCTATGTTAGTAACTTTGATAGTTTTCTCATGTAGTCATATTTGCTTTAGGGTTTTGAAGAAGAATATGGACAGATGATCCCCAATTTGAAGCCATAAAACTCTAATTTGAACTCAAACAACATCAAATTTCTAGTTTTCTTGAACCTTTAAGAGATTCTCAATTGTTGGAAGAATAGCCCTAATACTCCCATCATTTAGGAGACTCACAAATAATAGTAGAGACAAGATTGGCCCAAGAGTAGCCTAGGCTAGAAAATCCATATATTTGAAGTACCAGCATTGTTTTATCAAAAGCTTTAGGAATTTTAATAGTTTCTCGATTTCAATAATCCCATTTCTCTATTGGAATCTCTCTATTGTGTTCCTTCTATCATACAATAGGTAAACTCTCTCTAAAGCTATGATTCTTCAAGAACAAAGTATTAAACTTGAATAGGGGTGGGGGGACCTACTCTATGAGATCTAACATGCAAGAGACTTAATATGAACCAAATTGGGAAAGTGATCCAATTGGGAGACATCCTTACATATACCAAATTCAAAGGGGACATGAATCTATTGGCATGTCTAAAAGCATAAAATCTATCTAAGCATGTACTCAACGTGATTTATCACTATGTGTATATTTTGTAATGAAAAATCTTTGAGTGATACTCTACTATCTAGCATCACCAAATCTACCATCCACTTGTTTTAGTGATACTCACTCTATGTAGATTTATCATATAAGATGTTTTGTATGCATGTTATATTTTATCATAATCCACATCAGAGAAGTGGTTATACTATATGGTTTAAGTCTCTATAGTCTCTCATAGATTGCATAAAGAGCATAATCTAGTGGAAGATAGTAACGATTCCACTCTGATGGGGTTGGAGTAGGTTTTAATGTGGAATATGAGGTGAAAGCTCCCAATCGACTTGAGTAAGAGTTAGGTAATGACCTAAGTGTTTATTGTGATCAGGATGAGCAACTACAATCGCTCGAGTGGACGAGGATGAGCACCTCAAGGAGGAAGAATTTGAGCTTTCTCTAGGAGGAGAGGCCCATATAGATCTAGACATGTTTTAATGATTTACCTCGAGAGGAAGTAGAAGATAATTCTTAGAGCTGTAGACCATTGTACATGATATCATTTCGAGCAAGTTATGCACTTAAAGCTAATTTTGATATTTGAATATGGCAATACAATTTATGTAAGCCAATTTTACAAACCTTAAACTATTTTGATAATATTTCTTAATCATTACTGATGAGAGGTGAGAAGACCCCAATTTTGAGAAAGGGAGGAGAGAGAAAGAAAGAGATGAAGAGGGAGAGGGAGGAATCAAGAAATAACACTACATACTAAATAGTTTGTTTGTCAGAGGTAAGTACTACACTTGTTGAGATGGTGTCATATTACATAGACAAGTAGATATAGTGCTTCATGGATAGTATGGATCATGACTGCATGCAACAATTTCACATGAAGATGTAAAAGTCATTGTCACAATCTACTTTGTATGTAGAGTTAGAGCAATTGGCACATAGCATTAAGCATACTCGATAGACTCATCATTCTCATTTTCTCACAATTGTTGTGGCTATAATCCTAGTGGATAAAATCATGTTGCCTCATCATCTCATTGGTTCTTAACCAAACTCTCCCCCTCCCCTTGATCTCATAGGCCTTAATTCCTCCATACGACCATTTTCTCCCTCAGTCAACTAGTCCATCACATCAAACTTGTACTACTATTTCTCATCCATCTTCACCAATGTCTCTAGTTATTCTAAACCAGTTATCCTAAATTGAGGGGTCACACCTCTTGCTAAGAGAAGGACTCCATCTATGGATGGTGACTACCCTTCTCACTCTAAGACTACCACACCTCCCTAGCTCAACATCCCTAGGACCCTTCCAAATATGTTGTACATGATCACTAAAAAAATAGGTCAATTGAATCATGAATGATCAAGGGAAAAAGCTCATTAGAAGGTTGCATGGGCTTGTAGTATAAGTATACCATAGTAGCATTATCAAGAAGTGGAGAACAACCCACAAAGATTTTATTATATGTACATTGCATACTGAGTTTCCACAATTGTCTAATACCACTAACCGATTTTGTATTACCTATATATGTATGTGTACTTGTAGACACCTAGCCCATCTTCACTTGGATGCACATGATGCTCATTGTGATGGGTTAAAGTGCCATGGGTGGTTTAATAGGGGAAATGGAAGAAGATAAAGGATTAGATAAACAGAATCCCAAACAAGTGAAAGAAGAAAAAGGAGTCATCACAACCAGGTCATGTTGCAACAAGCTTGTCCTTACATCTTGGGAGTGAGAGTTGGTGCTTCTTTGAGATAGACTTGGTAATTTTTATGGTTCGGTAAGATTATTTACATTATAGGTTTTGGATTCAAGATTTCATTTCAATTTTCTATATTTTTCATCTAACATTCAAAAATGTGTGTTTATGTGTTTATATCATGGTTTCATTAGTCATTTGGTGATCAAGTTGAAGGAAGAGTATGCAAGGTGCTAGGGATTATGCAGCTTGTTGATGAGAGCTATTTTCATGAGAAAGAGAGGTAGATGATTATTATGTACTAATGTGCTATTTATGCTTCATTTTGAATTTTTTGTGATCTATGTTTGTTTTCTATTGCAACATTGAGTTAATGAGGGTGCAAGGTTGAGATCTTTGATTAAGGATCACTTCTAATGCTAGGAGTTGTGACTTTATGGAGTCATATTTTTATGTCTTTTGGACTTACATCATTTGGACATATACTTTTATTTGGTACTATATACTGAGAACATTGTTCTTTTTTCTTCCTACTTTCACATATTTTGTATTGTCTTTCTTGTGTTACATATTTAAGTATTATGGCATAGTTATTCATATCTCTAGGGTTTTATACAAGTTTCAATAGTCACCCATGTTTGATAGGATAGAAAATATTGAGAGCAAGGATTTGCTCCCTTAAGAGGCCACATCCCTACAATTTTCTTTTTCTCTCTACACACATTGGCATAAGCATCACTAATTGTTTCTACAGTTGTATATATAAATGTCAATATGCGCTTTTGTAGATAAGCATGTAGTCATTGATATCATCCCAAATAAGATTCATCAATTTTTATGACTACAATATCTTATTTTGACATATAATTTAGCATTATATTGACGTTTTTACTAGTGCACTCAATTCATACTTATATGGATGTTTATTTTGATGGTAGGGCCAACATTTTCATCTCTTTCCCTTGTATTTACATCAAAAAAATATTGTTATACATCTTATCTATTGTAGTGTCATTAGAAATATCGGGGGCATAAACTAAGACTATAATGATGTCATGATGGGCCCATTTGACATAAACTGATCCAAAATTTCCCTCGCATATCATATGCACAAAAGTAGGATCAAGAGAATGCCTTCATAGGATCATCATACCACCATTTCCCTTAGCAAGGGCCTTCATAAAAACCTAAAAATCCTTCAAGGATAAAGAAAAATCATTTCCACATTTAATCTCTTGCAAGGATAGTACATCTAACTTCTCTCTAATCAACTTAATGATTGCTTACTTTTGGGGGTCCAAGTCAATACCCCTTAGATGCCAACAAGAACAAAGTCCTCATGGTGAATGGTTTGATGAGTTAGTAGTAGGCTCAGGTAAGTTACTCATGAATATATGTGTGCATCACGTGGGTTCAAAATAAGGTTTTTTTTAAATACCATTTTTTGCATACAAAAGGGTGTAATATTAAGGGGTTATTTATAGATTGAATAGAACATGGTTATGTTTTATTCAAGAAAAATTAACAGATAATGATATTTATAAATACATTTTTAATGCACATGATGTAGAGGATATACATATGGTAGCTTTCCCGAGGTAACAGGGTCTCATAGGTACTAGTGATGATACACAACATGATCTCCAGTATACAAGTATTGTTTCGTTTCTCATGCTTTCTGTCTAATGGTAGAAAGAAGATCCTACATGATGTGCTACATGTACCTTCTATTACCAAGAATCTATTGTCAGTTGGAAAGATGGCAGAACAAAATAATCTACTAGAATCTACTGTCGGTTGGACAGATGATTTAGACAATACACATGGCTGTACATTTTGAAGAACAAGGATGAGGTGCTCTATGTCTTTAAGAAAAGGGGTTTATAAAGTGAAATGCAAGTCAAATGGTTTGTTGGAAATCTATAAAGACCGATTGGTTGCACAGGGATATGCATAGCAATACAACCTAGATTAGGAGGAGACTTTCAACCCAGTTTCCAAGATAGCAATGGTGAGAACATGTCAAGATTGTGGGAGAGAAGGAAGGAGTCTCGCTTGAAGCTTTCTTGCTTGCACAATGGGGGAAGACACACAAGGGTGGAGGCTGAAAACAGTTTTCCTCTTCTTAGTTGTGTAAGCCAAAAGAACTCAAGTACAAAGAAATAGAAGAACCCTATATATGGGTCTCAAACCAAACTCAACTAACTAAGGTGGCATACTAACTGAGCCATGAACTAGAGTAGATAAGGATAGCTATCATGTAGCTATTATTCATGGGCGGTGTACCAACCGCGTCTGCAACTGACAAGTCGGTGACATAAATACACAACGGTCACCCTGGCGTATCATGAATGGAGCTCGATATCTCAACACTCCCCCTCGAGCTCAATCCCAATTCCTGCACACCAAGCAGGTCTCTGAACTTGTGCAGCTTCTCTGCGCCGAATGCCTTCGTGAATATGTCAGCTACCTGATCCTCTGTGCTGACATAAACTAGATCAATAAGACCTAGTAAAACCCTCTCTCGCACATAGTGATAATGCACCTCAATGTGCTTTGTTCTAGCATGATAGACTGGGTTATTTGCCAAGTGTATACTACTCATGTTGTCACAATAAATGACAACTGGTCCATCTGTAGACTGATGCATATCATAAAGTAGCTTATGCAACCAAGCTACCTCACATGCAGCCATTGCTGCACCCCTGTACTCAGCCTCTGTGCTCGACAAGGCAACTGTAGGCTGTTTCTTGCTGCTCCAAGTGACTGCAACACTCCCAAAAGAGAACACATATCCACTGGTAGATCGTCTATCAGAAATACTACCAGCCCAATCAGCATCAGTGTATCCATGCAACTGTATCTGAACCCCAGTCTCATAAAATAGTCCATACTGCAATGTGGACTTCACATACCTGAGTATGCGTCTAACCGCATCCAAATGTGGTTTCCTTGGAGCCTGCATAAACTGACTTACCAATCCAACAGCATAGCTCAAATTTGGCCTGGTAATAGTCATATAAATCAAACTTCCTACTATGCGTCTATACATAGTAGGGTCTTCTAGAAGCTCACCTGCATCTGTGCTCAGCTTCACATTCTGCTCCAAAGGAACTGAAATAGGCTTACAGCCTGTCATCCCATATTTGGACAGCATGTCCAATCCATACTGCCTCTGCAAGAGCTGTATCCCACTTGGTGATCTAATCACCTCAATGCCCAAGAAATAACGCAGCTCTCCCAAATCCTTCATCTCAAACTTCTACTTCAATAGCATTTTCACATGAAGGATATCTTCATCACTGTCACCTGTCATAATCAAATCATCAACATAAATGACAAGTAGCATAATACCTTTCTCTGTTTTTCTCACATAAAGTGAGAAATCTGCCTTGGAAATCTGAAAGCCAATAGTGACAAGATAATGTCCTATCTTGTCAGACCATGCTCTAGGTGCTTGCTTCAAGCCATACAAGGCTTTCTTCAACCTGCAAACAAACTCAGGATGAACAGCATGCACATAACCTGGTGGCTGCTCCATATAGACCTCTTCTTGCAAATCACCATGCAAGAAGGCATTCTTTACATCCATATGATGTAAAGACCATCCCTTTGATACAGCCATAGCAATGACCGCTCTTACGGTTGCCATCCTTGCAACCGGACTGAATGTTTCTTCATAGTCAATACCATATGTTTGTGCATACCCCTTGACTACTAATCTTGCCTTGTATCTGTTCATAGAACCATCTGCATTGTGCTTCACCTTATAAACCCACTTACAGCCAATTGCATTTTTACCTTTAGGCAAAGGTACCAATTCCCATGTAGCATTAGCTTCCAAGGCATCCATTTCTTCATCCATGGCTTTCTCCCATTTTTCTTTTCCCATGGCTTCCTCAAAAGAAGTGGGTTCTGGTTCCTGTATCACTTTGACCATATATGCATAGTGAATGGCTGTAAATCCATCATATTTTAGCCTATCCACAGGATACCTAGCTCTCGTAGACCTGCGCAAAGTAGGTTCACTCCTAGGTGCTCTCAAAACATCCCTGGTCTTCTTTACTCCAGGTGTAACAATAGAAGGAATACCCAACTCATCATCAATGCTTTGTTCTGAGCCACTGGATTCACCATCCACATAAGAGTGACCTACATTCACATCAAACATGGGCTGATCAACCTTCTCTTTTCCTTTTCGTGATACATGCATACCACTATCTGCATTACTTTGAGAAGATTCTCCTGATCTCAATCTGCCTGTCCATGGCGAAGAATGTGAACCACTGCTAGATGACGCTCCAGGTCCACTAATATTTTGTGACTGCTGCTGTGAATTCTGTGCAACATTACCATTTTGTGCATCTACATCATCAATCACATTTACTGGTTTATACCAGCTACTCATCTCATAAAAAACAACATCTCTGCTCACTGTAAACTTACGAGTAGAAGGGTTATAGCATCTGTACCCTTTTTGCTGCAGAGAGTAACCAATAAAGATGCACTTCTCAGCTTTTGGATCCAACTTGGATCTCAACTCATCTGGCACATGTACATAGGCAATGCAACCAAAAATTTTCAAATGAGAAATATCTGGTTTCCTACCAGTATACCTCTCCTCTGGAGTCATTCCATGTATTGCTGCAGTGGGAGTCCTGTTCATTATGTAGACTGCTGTAGCAACTGCTTCAGCCCAATAAAAATCTAGCAAGTCTTTTTCATTGAGCATGGCACGAGATACCTCTCCAATATGCCTGTTTTTCCTTTCTGCAATTCCATTTTGTTGTGGGGTATGACTGCATGAATATTGCTGCGTTATGCCATGCTCCTGCAGGAACCTTGCAAACTCATTTGAGAGGTACTCTCCCCCTCCATCTGACCTTAGGCATTTTATCTGCAGGCCTGTTTCTTTTTCAACCATCGCTTTAAGAGTTTTGAAATGCCCAAAAACTTCACTTTTCTTTTTCATAAAATACACCCAAACTTTTCTGCTATAGTCATCAATAAAACTGACAAAATAATGACAGCCTCCAAGAGATGCAGCTTTAGTTGTCCACACATCAGAGTGGATTAATTCCAATGGCTTCTTACCCTCTTGAACATGTCTAGGAAATGGTTTCCTTGCCTGTTTTCCAAATTGACAGGCTTCACATACCTTACACATTTCTGCAACCTTGAATTTCGGCAAACCTGCAACAATATTTTGGGCCTGCATTGATTTAAGTCGCTGTACATTAACATGACCAATGCGTTTATGCCAGATATCAATATCTGCAACTACACCGGTCCCATGTGCAAACATTGCTGCACTCAATTCAGACATGTCTGCATCCAATGTAAACATTCTGCCATTCTTCTTTCCTTTTGCTATCAAGCGACCTTTATTTTTCATATCCTCAACAAAGCATCCATGAGGATTAAATCTGACCTGCAAGCCCTGCTCAACCATTTGACCAACATAAACCAGATTCTTGGTGATATTCGGGACATGAAATACATCGGAGAGGTATTTCTTTTTCCCATCCTGCATAGACAAAGGAATTTTTCCAATCTGCACAATAGGATGTGCAGTATCATCACCAGTCTCCACAAACCCTGGTTTTTCCATTTTTCTTGCATCCTCCATCCATTCTGCATGACCTGTCATGTGGTTTGATGCTCCTGAGTCAACATACCATACATCATTGCTTTCTTCTACACTTGTCACAGAATTGTTCATGTGCTGCACCATGAACAAATGCTCATTTCTGTCATCACCCTGTCTGCTAGAAGATGCATAATTCCCTTGTTGCAGTTTTCCATTCATGATGTCATTCTGCTTTTTATAGCAGTCTTTAGCCATATGACCCATTTTACCACAGTAGTAGCATTCAACATTATTGTTTGCATTTTGACCTCTTTGCCATCCACCACGACCTCTTTGGCTCCCCCTGCCTCTAGAGTTACCACGTCCTCCTCCATAGGACTAGTTTTCTTGAGTTTGCTGCATATTCTGATTTCTACCACGGCCTCCAAATCGGCCTCATCTACCTTTGCCTCTACCTCTTCCAACATTTGAGTATAAGACAGCTTCTTTTGAAGTTCCTCCTGAAGAAGATGCACCACCATTTCTTTGCTCCTCAGAAATTAGAAGAGCAATCAGCTCCTTAAAATCAGGAAATCTTTCACGAACTGAAATGGATGTCCGAAACTGTGCATAATCCTTTCCTAGACCATTCAAGGTCACAGAAACTAAATCATCATCTTCCACTGGTGACCCGATGGAAGCAAGTGCATCTGCAATGTTCTTCACCTTCATGTGGTAGTCATTGATGCTCATATTTTCTCTTTGCACATTATGCAACTCTTGCTTGAGCTGCATTTTCCTGGCTTGCGTATTTGTGCTATACATTTTTGACAAAGTATCCCATGCCTCCTTTGGCGTACTTGCATCCTGAATATGCACAATCATAGAGTCTGAAATGCTGATAGACAGCCAGTACATAACTTTCCTGGCTCTCTCATGCCATGTTTTAAATGCATGCATTTGCTGTTGATTGGGAACATCAAGAAGAGCTGGTTCTTCATTTCCTGCAACAAATTTCCAATATCCTTTTCCCATAAGGAAATTCGTCATTCTAAACTTCCATGCTTGGAAGTTGTTCTTGTCAAGCTTTTCAGTGACAATCTGTGAAAGGGAATCAGATGCCATTACAGAACACTGCAAAAAATTCTGTCATTGCAAAAAAACACAGCTTCACCCTCACAAGGGAAAATCTGCAAAACTGGCAAAAGTGGTATTTGACCACACAGTCACTTCCTAGTGACGATTTTGCATCAACAGGCAACAGGGATGATTCTGTAACTCCCAATGTCTCTGCGCACAAGCATACGATGCAATTTCTACAGTAACTTTTCACCGACCTGTAGAACAGTGGCTGCACAGCATAAAACTGGGCCTTTTTCTGAGTGCGTGCAGAAAACTTCCACCTCCAAAACAGGCTCCGAAATATACTGCCCTCTTGCTTCACCGCGAAGGGCGTCTCAACCTGAGACAATGCACTCCTGCACTTTCCGACTGTGCTACCTGCAGAGATCTGCTCCCAAAACAGAAAATGAAAGCAACACTGCTTCTCTTACCAGAACACCGCGAGCTTGGCTTGCTTTCTTGAGCTCCTTACCACGAACAAGGCTCTGATACCATGTCAAGATTGTGGGAGAGAAGGAAGGAGTCTCGCTTGAAGCTTTCTTGCTTGCACAATGGGAGAAGACACACAAGGGTGGAGGCTGAAAACAGTTTTCCTCTTCTTAGTTGTGTAAGCCAAAAGAACTCAAGTACAAAGAAATAGAAGAACCCTATATATGGGTCTCAAACCAAACTCAACTAACTAAGGTGGCATACTAACTGAGCCACGAACTAGATTAGATAAGGATAGCTATCATGTAGCTATTATTCATGGGCGGTGTACCAACCACGTCTGCAACTGACAAGTCGGTGACATAAATACACAACGGTCACCCTGGCGTATCACGAATGGAGCTCGATATCTCAACAGAACAATCATTGCATTAGTGTCTTCTAAGGGCTGGAAATTATGATAGATGGATGTTAAAAATGCATTCTTCAATGGTGACTACCTTGAAGAGGTGTATATGGAGTAGCGTGAGGGTTATATACATCGTGACTATCAAACATATGTGTGTAAGCTGAAAAATGCCTTATATAGGCTGAAAGACGCACGGAGAGCATGGAATGCTAGCATAAGCACTTATTTAGAACAGTTGTAACGAAAGAGACCTTGGAGAGAGAAGGAGAGAAGGGAGAGACTGCGGAGAGGAGAGAGAAAGAGGAAGAAGAGAGAGAAAGACTAGTAGAAGAGAGAGAAAGAGGAAGAAGATGAGAGAAGAAGAGAGAGAAAGACTAGAAGAGAGAGAAAGACAGGAAAAGAGAGAGAAAGAGGAGGGAAGCCATGAAAGCTAGGAGGAAGGAGAAAAGAGAGACTTGATTACTGATAACTGATCCCCTAATTGGGTCTCTCAACACCTTATATACCCTGTCAGTATAATTGGGTATTCCCATGCTAATCCGTGTCCTACCCATCTATCCCCACTCTTTTACATTCCATCCCGACCCTGAAGGTTTTTGCCCTCAAAAACAAAAAGAAGACCTATGGCTCACAATGAAAAAGGGGGGTTGCAGAGTACTACTCTGCTCAGGATTACAAAAGGAGAATATGGGTATGGTGAAGTACAATCTCATGTGAAATTGGGGCATAGAATTGTGTATATGATGTATATGACATGTGTAAATTAATAGCATATGAGTTTGGCCTCCAATTCTTGAAAATTAGGGGCTGACAAACAGTGGACAGCATGCTGTCCAGAACATGCTTGCTGGAGAAAACTGGTCATAACTTCCTATGGGCAGCTCTGATTGAGGCGTGTGACATGTCAAAACAAAGCTCATGAAGCATACTTTCAAGCCATATAGGTGACACTTGACTATCATTCATGCAGGGTAAAAAATATTCTGAAATAGTATGTTGTCTGTAAGTTGTCTGCATTTGAGACTGGGGCAAATTTAGCTACTACTCAATTAAAATTGCATCCTTGAAGTAGGGAAAGAACTGCACTAGTGAAATGCTGATCAGCATAGGGCTTTTTCAAGACCATTCCATTCCCCAGGATCAAATGGATAACCTGCATAATAAGCATCAAGGGCAAAAGGGTCATCCATACAAGCATGGGTCACTATACTACCACCGGGGTCAAAAGGATAATTGTGATCCAATGCATCCGCTATATCATAGACGTAATTCATGGTGTCATCGTCAGGCACTGATGGTGGCACAAGATCCTGATTGACCCATACATGAGCATGCATTGACTTGTCCATAAAATCATTGGGAACCACTAGGTCAAATCAGACTGGAGAAGATGAGGCTACAATCAATACAACATTCAATGCATCAATCCCTAGGCATTTCATGTCCATGAGTTTCACATGCGTGGCTATTACTCGGCATTCAAAGTTAAGGGCCTTGGGCTAATGGGGCATTTGCTCATGAGCCTGCGGCAGTGAGATGCTCTCATCATGGCATCGTTCTTGAGAACTATCATGTGGCTCATAAGGATGCGCATGCTGCTTATAGTAATGATCAAGTGGTTGATGATATTGAGCACTCCATTGCTGATAATGATGTTTCTCCCCATGTACATACTCATATACATTTGCACAATGTTGTCCATGTACATAATGCTGTCTAGATGGTTGTCCATGTATGTGACCAGAATGTAGTTCATAAGAACATATATAGTCATCAGATGCATGCTGCTCAAAATATTCACACTCATCATATGCATGTTGACCATAAGTAGGCGCATGCACTTGCCTTTGCACATCGAACCCATGCCAATGGTAATGGTACTCATAATGTCCATGAGAATGCCCATACATGCCTTGATGACCAAAATGTCCATGGGTGCCATGTTGCCCATGCATTATATGTGGACCAAATTGATTATTAGGGCCTTGCTGCCCATGCAAAACATCCAAACCAAACTGAACATAGGGTCCTTGCTACCCAAAACTGCCATGTGCATGCTGTCCATGTGCACCCTGCATACTATGCTGCCCAAAATTTGCATTTTTCCCTTGCATATAGCTTCCACTATGGGGGAGCTACTGTCCCAAGGATGGACTAGAAGGGTTCGTCACATGTGATAGGAGAGTGAGTTCATCATGTCACGTAGGGGGCTCACCCAGCTCATAACTGCTATGGGGAAGGCCATGGGTGCCACCAAAACCTTGTGGGTTACGCCCGGTCTCCAAGGTAGGAGGGGAGTTGGCCTCACGGGTAGGGACATGCTCCTTGGGTCGATTCGAGGGGCGGGGGGGTGTGCAATGGTGGGGATGAGGGTGCCCATGCGCTCTATGAGTAAGTCCATCTTCGCCATCATCTCAGAATGATGGTGATCTTGGTAGGTTTCCATCTCCCTATGGCATTGTTCCATCTCTCGATGTCATTCAGCATGACGGGTCTCATGTTGGCATAGAGTTTGGTTGAGCATAGATAACAGGTCCATCTCGGGGGCACCCTCTTCAAACATGTCTTCATGATCCTCTTGGGCTGATCTAGGATCGTTCATTGAGGCACGGGAGTCCCTTATTCCACGCTGGTAGACCTCCTAGGCCTTTGCTTTACCCTTGTGGCCGGCCATCCCAAGTGTAGTCTACGAGACCCCTTGTTACAGAAATGACAATATCTTAAGCTAGGGAGCTCCAATCGCCAAACTTTTTGATTCAAATTAAATCTTTCAATCCCCTCTACAAGGCTATGTAAAAATATTTCTGATAGTAAATGATCATGGCTTTGCTGTAATTGACTTTTGTGGGCTGATTGTGTAGGACTGCTACCTGTCCCACAGTACCTACGAGCACAAAAGTGGGCGTACCTCCCAAACATTGGGGCAGAATGGGAATATTTTTGGCTCAAATTGAAGGAGATGGCGCCTTCTTCGAATTGAGCTATGGGATCGGCACTCAGTCACATAAGAAGGCTTTGTTGTAATTGACTTTTGTCAGCAGTTCCCTGAGTCTGCATTCCTGCAATACTTTGCAACTTCCATGCATCACTGTGCGTAGGAACCATTGCCAATATGAAAAAAATCCTTGCTGATTAGGGCTAATACATTGCCAACAAGAGCATAAACTTGTCAAACATGA
The DNA here is from genome assembly GCF_053477565.2 of Lygodium microphyllum. Taxonomy (NCBI): domain Eukaryota; kingdom Viridiplantae; phylum Streptophyta; class Polypodiopsida; order Schizaeales; family Lygodiaceae; genus Lygodium; species Lygodium microphyllum. The sequence goes on from NC_141135.1 coordinate 81,248,792, forward strand.
TCATCTCATGACCACATAAGTATCACTGCAAAATAGGGGTACATAATTGCCAACATAGACAAGTTCATCGATATCTCAATGTTAGCATGAGCATATGAGTGCCACCATAAGTGTCATTGCCAAAAAAAGTCAATGTGTCAATATCCTTTGCAATTATGATATATTCTCTAAGGCATAACCATACCACATCCATAGATCAATTAGCATCAAAACACCTATCATGCACTCCCATGTCTAACACTGTCATTGTCAACATGTCAAATGAGCTAGTCTGAGGTTGACTACAGGGATGCTTGTTGTGATACATGTAGGATAGCACACTGGGATTCCAAGATTGCACAATTGCATGCAATCATATGTTGTCTAGTGTGTACTCTGATCCTAATATATCATGCCTTGCTCATCACATTAGTATGTTCAATCTTGCCCACATACAGGATCTTTTGATGGAAGTCAAGCATCCATATCCCCATATCAGCATTGAGCCAATTCTCTATTTTTGAGTCCTGGACATGTTTAGGTCGAGTAATCAATTTCATTACAAATACTAGTAATTTGCACAAAAATCCCAAATTTTGCACATAGTCTTCTGTCTCAGTATGTTGTATTTGTCCTCTTTATCATGCTAAGAATCCCCTCATACATGGGTTGTCATCCATCATATACAATACCATATGTATTGCTATTCTGCTACTAGCGATCCCAACTATGATGTTGGCACCATAGGAACAATAGGAACCATAGCAGTAATATTAGTTGTTGTTCAAGTTATTAAAGCTCAAGATAATCTTGAACTTTTACTGGCTACAACAAAATCTACATGTTGAGCTTGAGCATGTGTCTTATTTGCTGGCAGTCCAGGAGTAGCTTTAGTTAGCCTCTTTGCTTGCCAGACCGGCCATCTTCAAAGCTGATGTAACATTGCTTGGTAAAGAGATCCCTTACCCTACAATACACTGCACACTGCAAATCCTACCACAGTGCACACTGCAAATCCTTATGAGACTCCCAAGTCGGAGTGAAGTGTTGAATGCATTGTTAAATGAGGAAGAGTTGGTTAACACGGATGCATGATTTTGTTCAAGCTTCACAAGCATGGACACCGGTGTATCAACAGATGCAAGAATCAAACTTGGGATGTGCAAGATAACCTCCTTGCCACTTTTTGGTGCAACTGATCAGGCTGGTACAAATCATTCTTGTGAGGAGCTCACATCAAGGGTTATTCGGCAAGCTTTAGTAAAGGGCGGATGGATGAGCTCTCCAAGTGGCTTGGTTTCCCATGAGGGTTCCCAAACATTGCCCACCTATTCCCAAGACATCAAATGTTGTATGGCGACAAGAAACACACAATTTGGATCGTACTTCTGCTTTGATGAGGAATCAACTACTGGACACCCCAACAAGAGACTTCATCTTTTATGCAAGAATGGGAATGACAGGACTAATGAATCTGCAAAGATATATCAGCATTGGATAGATGAGGTGTCTAATGCTGGCAAAAGAGGTGCAAGTTCCAATGTTCTCTCCTTTCTTGAAGATTTTATTGAGAATGAACAGGATGAAGTCAGTGCATCCTTTGGAAGCGAGGGGACAATAGCTACTTCAGCTCATTTTAAAGGGACAGGTCTGGGCCTGGTCCATTTTGATGTAAAACCTGTTGTGGATGGTAAGTCTGAGGTGATGAGCAGCCTATTGAAGGAGTCATTTCATGCCAACCTCATATGGTTGAAGCACCTAGCCGAAACACTTTTCAGCCCAGCTCTTTTCTGAAAGCAACTTTGCGTGATCCATTGTTACCAATATCAAGATTTGAGAAAATACTTTTCAAGTTGGTCCTCTATGTGCTCTTTTCTTCCCTTGTATTGTTCATAAGGATGGTTAGACAAGAGAGATTAAGAATTGTTGATGCAACATCATAGAACTTTTGTGACTACAAAAGTTCTTTTTAGTCTATTTCATCACAAGCCCATTGCATTAAAACCAGTCTTCCTTCAAGGCGTTTTGAGTTGTCTTTCAGCAAATTCAGTAGTTTCCAAGAGATGTGTAATGACATGATTCCAAAAGTCACTGGAAATGGTAATGATGGGATTCCCTTATTTAGGCGGTTTGATTCTCAAGTGACTCTCCCTAATGTCAGGGTCTAGGTTTCTAATGTGAATGCAGAGCTTGTAGAGGAGTGCAAAGGTTCAAATAGTGCATATGTCACCTCTTGCAGATAGAATCACCATCACCAAGGACCATGGCAGGTGACTTGGATACAAGGTAGACATGCCTTGTCGCAGAGGGCACCGAAGGACTCAATCAGCAATTTTCTCCATTGACTATGCCAATTTCTATTGTTTTGCCTCATCTTTAGAAGACGGCAGCCACCACCACCACGTCCTGCTGCAACAAGAAATTCTGATGGTATGGATATCCCAGATGAGTTTGTAGTAGCTCGTTCTCAAAAAGGGGGTAGTGGAAATGCCGGTCCGGATTGTAATTCAGAGAAGGTGAAAGCTTTTTTTATTGTGTTTGTAAATCTGTGCAAAAAGACATCCTACCTTCCGCATCCTTTGCCTAAAGCCAAGATGGACTACCTGCACCAACTATGCGCTTGCACTATCCGAATGGGGAGTATTCAGTTGCTCCTGAAGTTGTAGAGGCTTCCCTTTGCAATCATACACAGAATTTTCCCGAACCTCGAGGTGCAAGTTCTGCTTGTTTGCTCATGAGAGAGCTAGAGCACTGATAAGAGCTCTGTGGCTAGGAGACGTCGATTTTCAGAATGCAATACTACTTTTGGGCTGTAGACAGTAGGCGTAGTAAAGATTTTTGCTATGGTCTTCAAGAAAGCTGCCATCCCCCTATGGTACTCCATCACTGCCCCTTACAGCTCCTGTGTGTCTTCCAAGAAAGCTGCCATCTCTGCCTGTGTACCTGAAAAGTAGGGTTTATTGTTGGAAAATGAGATTAGATTTGAGGGAAAGGAGAGAGAAATGGATCTAAAAACTAAGCTCTGATACCAACTGTAATGAAGGAGACCTAGGAGAGAGAAGGAGAGAAGGTAGAGACTCCAGAGAGGAGAGAGAAAGAGGAAGAAGATGAGAGAAGAAGAGAGAGAAAGGCTAGCAGAAGAGAGAGAAAGACAGGAAAAGAGAGAGAAAGAGGAGGGAAGCCATGAAAGCTAGGAGGAAGGAGAAAATAGAGACTTGATTATTGATAACTGATCCCCTAATTGGGTCTCTCAACACCTTATATACCCTGTCAGTATAACTGGGTATTTCCATGCTAATCTGTGTCCTACCCGCCTATCCCCACTCTTTTACAACAGCTTGATTTTCAGATAGGTCATGCAGATCACAACCTGTTTACAAAGAAGATAGAGCAAGGTTATGTTTTTCTAGTGGTTTATGTCGATGATTTGATCATCACTAGAGATTATGATCATGGGATTGCTGAAATTAAAGCAATGTTATAGTTTGAATTAAAAGTTAAGGATCTTGGTAAGCTGCAGTACTTTCTCAGGATCGAGGTTGTGTCTACAACTCAAGGTATATGGCTATTGCAAAAACATTATGATCATGATATGTTGTTGAAATATGGCATGATGGAGTGTAAAGCCATGGAAACACCATTGGATCAGAATGTCAAACTTGCAATTGATATTGGGACTAAGATTGAGAATGGCAGTATGTACCCTGGGGAGGTTAGTCATAAATATATGTATGTATCACAAGAGGTCAAGCAGTGGTTTTTTTTTCAATTTGGGCAGCAATATGATCAGTTGGAGTAGTAAGAAGTAGCCCATCATTGCTTTATCTAGTATAGAGGTAGAATATAGGGATGCAACCTTGGTGGCATGGAAAGCAGTTTGGCTTATGAAATTGCTACATGATTTGACTTTCCAGTTGGATAGCAAAGTCACATTGCATTGTGACAATCTCAGTAGTGTGATGTTGTCTAATAACCCCGCCTATCATGCAAGATCGAAACACATAGAGGTTCATTACTATTTCATCAAGGAAATGGTACTTGCACGGTAGATTGATCTATTTCATGTGAAGACAAAAGACTAGGTAGCAAATATCTTTACCAAATAATTTGGTAAAGAGAAAATCGTTCATTTCAGGGAGCTACTTTGAGTACATTAGCTATTCTGAGCTTGAGGGGGAGTGTTGAGACTTCAGGCTCAATTCATGTACACGGACTTAGACCTAGTTCTTTATATTCATTCAGTACGTGTGAGAAGTACATGGAATAATAAAGAATATGGGAGTTCATTGCTCCCTGTTGCCTCATCTCTCTCTCCCTATCTTTGATAAAGAATACCAACCTAAAGGAGTCCAAGAAGAGGAAGAAATGATGGAGTATTATGTGAAGGGAGAAGGGTGGAGAATGAACGTGTGTTCAAAGGTAGAACATATTATGATGGAGTTAGGATACAAGAAAGAAGACAAAGATATGTGGATATGTTAGAAGGATGAACTCTTGCACCACATGTGGCAACTCAAGAAATGGAGTTTGAGAATGGGCAGGATGAGCTTGATTCTTTTGATCTTGAAACACCTCCATCCATTGAGATTGAGAGTCAGGCCAAGAAAGAAGAGATAGAAGATGACTTAGACGTAGGTAAAAACAAGAAGGAAGAAGTAGAGCTCCGATACACTATAACTCTTCCCTATATAAGTGTTTTTGCCTCCAACGCCATGGTATAAGTCTTACAAATGTCCAAACGCTCCCCCAAAAAGACTTGAACAAGTTTGGAATAAGCTCGAGTGAGCAGAAGATCAATGCGACTTATTCATACATCAGGGTCTTGATTGCAATGAAAGCTTGAAGTAAAGCTCTTCTTCTCGGGCCTAAGCAAGTGATAAAAAAGCTCATTGAGTAATATTTTTTTGAATTGATTATATCTAGCTTTTGCAATCACAAGCTCTTCTTCTTCTCGAGACTAAGCAAGTGATGAAAAAGCTCCTTGCATAATACCTTTTTGAATTGATTATATCTAGCTTTTGCAATCTGAGGATTCTTTTTTTTTTGAAAATCTGATGCACAATTTTTGGACATTAGGTGTAGGTGACATTGGCAAATGAATTATACAAGAATATTTAGTGCATATAGCTAGAAGGGTGGCAAGGTTGCATGCCCTGCCACCTAAAGTTTTTTCCCGCTGTAACTGTCACTATTTGCATCAAAAATCTACTCTACAACCTCACTATTAGTGTCTCTATTTGTGTTGCTGTTTCCCTTGCTATTAGCATCTCTAATTTCATTGCTATTTTTGTCGCTAATGAGTATCGTTAGCGACGCAAATTGCGATGCAAATAGAGACACTTGTTAGTGATAGAAATAGCGACGCAAATAGAGACGCTACTAATGATGAAAATAGTGATACAAATAGCAATGAATTTATCATGCTACTAATAGTGACGTAAATAGAGATGATAGGGGTAAATTTTTCCATGAATAGTTCCGTCACTTTAAACGTGGCTATTGGGTCTATATGTTGTACTATTGGCTTTTTGGAATGCTTAGATTTGACATGGGGGGTATTCTAAGTTGGTATCCAATTTTTAAAGAGCATGTGTAAAATATTAAATTATTTCATATTTTTGTATATATTTGAAAGTGTGATTTTTGTTATCTGATTATTGTCACATTAATCTCTATCTACGTATGCATGTTTATATCAAGTATTACTCAAAATTGTTTTTACAAAGAAGTGCATGTGCTCAAGATGATTAAAGTAACACCACCATACTTCTAAGATTGTACTATAATTTTACTAATGTTTTTATAAAAATCCATCTATTAGCACATAGTGCCAATAATACTAACATAGTACTAGCTTGAATCATAAAGCAATCTCTACAAAGATATCTTAAAGTTACAAGACACCTAAGAGTGTTAGATAAAACCCAAAGGCTAATAAAATAATAACAGTTAAAGATGAAAACTTGGATTAAAGAATACCAAGCCTCATACAAATGTGGCTAATTATTACTCAAAATAAATTTACAAAGAAGTAAATGTGCTCAAGGAAATCCTAAATGTAGAGCTATGTGCCTCAAGCACCAATGCAAGGGAGAATAGGTAGGGGGCACCTTAAAATTTTCCATTATATATATGTAGTGCCAACGTGAATGGTACAAAAATAATACAAACTTGAATCATAAAAGAATATGTAAAGATATATCTTAAATTACTAGAATCATACAAACTTAAATAGTACTAAAATAGTGCTAGCTTAAATAGCACTAAAATCATACAAAGTTGAATTGTAAAAGAAATTTACTATTATGCTAAAGCTATAATAAATTTAGGATTGTTAAATAACATGAAAAGGCTATGATTATCCATCACTCAAAAGAAATTTTACAAAGACATATATGTGCTCAAGGGAACCCAAAATCTAGAGTTTTGAGAGTAAGACCATCGGTCATTATAAACATGCTATTGTATCAATCACACCAAATCATCCATATAAAGAATTTCATTTTTGTGATGGATATAGTCAAATTAGAAGGCAACATCTAAATTTTTTATCTAATTTTTAGCCAATTTCCTAATGCTAGATCACTTTGGTGCATTCCATGTCATGTTAGATATTTGGCACATGAGCATATTTAATATCAATTGCATTCACTAGTTTTTTGAAGGGGTCTATGTTATGGAAATTCTTTGCTTGATTGTGACTTTCTATACATGGGTCTACATGTGACACTAGCCCCATTGTGCCTTGGTAGATAGATGGCATGAAACTAATATCGTTTGTGTTGTGGTGACAAGATCATTAGGTGGAGTTAGGAAAGTTTATATTTTCTAGTGGGGAGCATGAAAGATAATATAAAATCTATAAATACATGCACGGGGAAGATGCTCACCTATGCATAGGTGAGATTGTACCCATTGGTTGTATTTTGCAATCTTTCTCTCTTCCTTTCACTCTTTCTCCATTATCTTCCCTCATTCTCTATTCTCTTCACCTTGGCCATTTTTGTTTGCTTCAATTTTCAATTAATTTTTGCTATCATACAATGAAGTACTACAACATTAGTATCAAAGTAAGCCTATTGGTGATACATCGATATCATAGTAAAGGCATACATCCATGTTTGAGGGATATACCATCTTCATTAAAAAATATCACTCTACAATCCACTTCTAGACAAAGGCTCTACACAAAGGGTTTCGGCTCAGATGTTCTTTGTCAACAATTAATGATGTACTTATTTTCAATATTTTGGGAAAAAGACTATTCCTAAGGTTTCTTTCCACCTCAAATTTCCCTAAAACCATGCAACATAGAAGAAAACCACTCCCCATACTAGTTTTGAAGGGGAAAAGTAGTTTTTATCTTAGAGTGGGAGGTAGCAAAATCAACCACAATCAATCCATTCCAACTAGTAGTGCCATCATAAAACACCTCTTCTACTCTTAATCCCTCCATTTTGGTTGTCCAAAGCCACAGATGGTAGCAAAGGTGATTATTTTTCAAAAAAGCTATAACACAATCCATCATATATTCAAGAGGGGCATTATCTAACTCCCCTCATCTACACCTCTTAAGGCTCTAGAGTATATGCCCATGTTCTTGTGTATCTAGTGAAAATGTTCTTTATCATAATATCAATCGGCCAAAGATGTGGAACCAATTTCGTGAAAACATTATGTAATCTTTCCTTCCACCTTAGTTGTATCTTCATCCAAGGAAAAATTAGGCAAGTTTGATGGGATAAGAATGTGACAGCATGGCTACTTATATTGAAAGGTTTTGGCTATGACTTTTACTTACTATTATTCATGCTTGACAAAGTTTCCAAGAGCAACCTACAATGCAAATATGAAGATAGAGCTCAATCTGATATCCAAGCTAAGTCAAATTTTGTTAAAGCCACTTATCTTCATAATGTTATTTCTTATTTCCAGTTGCATGTGGAGAAAGGATTCCAAACCATCTCCCAAACTCCACTTGGATAACAATCTAGCCAATATTGATCTTTGAACAATAACCACAACCTGAAGAAACCTTCAATCCTTACCACCTTAATCCTTTTCCACCATTGGGACCTTCAAATTTCCCACCTAGAAGCATGACTAATAGAAAAGATGGAGACAATAAGATAAAATATCAAGATGGACACCTTAATATTTAATGCAAAAGATTCAAGCCTACTTGTTACCAATTTGGACAACCTAGTCATCTTTGAGTAAATTGTCAAGTCACGCGTTCATCCAACAATTATAACAATAATATCATGGCTCAACTTCACAACATCGAGGATTACTTGATTACATAGCAGATTGGACCATAGATTCCTTCTATAACAAGAGGTATTAAACAATAGAAAATTAAATACATGTCTCTTTACATACTTTGCTTATGATGAAAGCTTTTCTTCGAGATTCTGATATTACTCATATGTTGGTTATTTTCCCTTTTCTTTAGTATGTTCCTATTTCTTTTCTTTTGATATGTGATCCATACTATGCTTAGGTGAAGGCGAAAGAGGAGGTGAAGGGGCTAATTAGACTTAGGCCTACCATTTCCCTTCGCTGCCCTCTTTGATGTACCAATATTTCCATCATCTCTCTTTCTTTTTTCTTCCACAATAGTCTTTGTGTTGTGAGCCTTGGGTAAGATATGCATTAACAAAAAAATCCACTAGAGCATCCCAATTTGTTTTACCCTGAATACAATTACTTGTTTCATTCAATTTCTCTCTAGGAATATTTCATTTCTCTATAATGTGTATAACATCCGTGGAGAGTTCTTGTTTTTGTTCCAAGCAAAGACACACAATCGTGATCTTTTTCAATTTGTAAACAAAAAATTGTAGCTTTAACTATAGCACATGCATTTTTCAGAGCCATGTCATCTACTAGTTTTTGCAATGCCTCCTCCTTAGAAAAGATTATATTTTTATCTAGATCATCTTTTTACATCTTGCAATCCTTACTTCATGCTTCATGCTATCACATTAGATACCCATACGCACAAAGCCTTCATAGATCAAAACCCTTGGTCTTGTAGACTCTTCTTTTTCTTCAAGTTTGCAAGCTTCATTTGCAAACCATGCATGCCTTTACCAACTTATCCATCACATCATCTTTCACTAGAATTGTAATAGAAACTAATTGCTTGCTTACTTGTTGATTTGCTATAGAAAGTGGCTACTTACTTACTTATTGAGTTGCTATAGAAAATGGCTGCTTACTTGTTGAGTTGCCTTTGTTGAAGTTGAAGACATAATCCCAACATGCATCTTGGTTCTTTGTCTTTGCCACTTACCAAGTATAGATATAGCATCTTTTACATATTGTCATTCTATCTTGAGTCCTTGTTCCATGATTTCATCTTTCAAGATCTCTTCAAGGCTAAACTACACTTGACAAATTTTCAATTGAAGAAACAATTGAATCTTCAATGATTCTAAAGCTTGCTACTCTATATTATCCAACCGATCATATATGCATTTAAACTTGCATAATAAACCTTTAGCAATCAATCCTTTTTATAACCCACTCCATGAAAATTCTTCTAGTGACCACTCCTATATCTTCAATAAAGTACTCATCCTTTAGTGCTTTCTCAAAATCATCTCATGGAGCCCCTTTACATAGATTTCATTTATGCATAGTTTTAATTCATAAACTACAAGTCATAGAAAATGTAAACTCATCCAATTTGTGGATATTGCAAAGAAATATAATTTTGCACCTTCATATAATTTGGTAATTGATGTTTTTTTTGTTATTGCTATTGCAAATATATGTTAGAATCTGAACCAATTTCCTCACATAATTGGTTGGACTTGTAGTATCCCCCATATTGTAGAACCCTTCCTTCAGCCTTTCACATTGGGCTCACCAAAGATATTAGAGCATCTAGTATGTATGGCCAAACCTTGCTAGGACTCAAGTAAAAGAGCTTGTACTGTGTAGAGAGAAGAAAATTTTTAAAACCAAAAGGTATAAAACAATCGAAACCCAGTAAATGTAGAAATCTCAAATATTGAATATGTCTATTGCATAAAAGCTTGTGCACATTCCACATACAACGTGTACATCAACATAAAGAACATCAATTGAGGATATACCCCAATTAATTAAACCCAAACACATTCATTCCATATGCATTATAATCCACCATATGTGAGTTTAAGCATTAAACAATGTATCTATGGCTCAAAAATATGCTTGGATATTCATATGATAGTTTAGAATCTATGTAGCACATATAGACATGTAAAACTTGATTCAGATTCCCCAAATACCTTTCTCTCTACCCAAATCTTTAATCTTGCAACCTATTACAACACTAGATCACACCCAAAGAATCCTTCATATCCTTCTATTTGGGATGACCATGATCAATGTTTAGAGACAAATTAGAGATAGAGAGATAGATCAGTAAGAGAGCTCTTGATGAAGAGTAGTGGTCTACATAAAATCTCTATTCAAGTTAGTCCAAAATTGTTGTCTCCTTCATTCATTGGGCCATAACCACACAAAGAAGTCTCCCCTCAATTCTTTTCCTTGATTTCTTCTACAAAACACATAATAAAATTCTAGTAAACATTATGATTTTTTTCCTCCTTTCTATCCATAATTGTAGGAACCCTATTTAGCACCATAAATTGTGGTGAAAAAGGTGGGGGACTATCCTACTACTTATTTGCACTTGAATCCTCTTCAAAATCTTGGCTAGCATCATTAGTTTTTTCCACTTTGTTGACCATTAATGGCACATGACATTCTACACTCCAAGTAAGACTCCAAGTAAGGTGTGAGGCCAACATAATCTTCATGATAGATATTCACAAATAGAATATATTTAGCTTAAAGAGAAGTAGTTTAGTTCTATTAGGAATTAATTAAGATTCTTTCACATTTAGACTTTCTTAGAGTTTTCAACCATTAGCTATGCAACAACATGACAATGGGTTCACAACACCAGTGCCTATTGGGAAAAAGTCACCATCACTATTTTGGGCTATCACAAGAATCATAGTACTACTTAAACAATTGAGGAATCTACTCCCTATATATTATGCTTTGGTCATCCTCCAAATCTCTCTTATCTAGTTTTGTTAGCTTACGATGTTATTCAACTATCTTTATAATGAGCGAAAGGAGTTGAATGCCAAGTCCAAGCCACTGATCTTCATTGGACATGGTGATTTTTTAAGCATAAAGGCCTATTGTTTTCATACTTCTCATTTTTCTAAAGTTGGATTTTTTTGGAGGTCAAATTTTATCATTCATATCACTTTACAATGAATGTCATCAAGTCACATCAAATAATCCCAACTTTGGTAATAAATTTACACAACAACATTGAGCTATTATTGGTCATCAGGCTTTATTCCCTCTTAACCATAACTTTACTATGGGAATTACTTATATGCTTGAAGCTTATTGATGCCTCCTACCATGAATTTCCTCAAGCATAAATTTGCAATAGAAATTAGTTGTAATGCATTCATATGATTTTTCTCAAGCATACCTTTTCTATGTGAATTAGTTCTATGTTTAAAGCTTATTGTTGCCTCTTATGAGGAACTAAAGAATTTGATTGGAGAATGCTCTTTTTGTTGGCCTACAAGAATCCATCAATGCCCAAGGGAGGAATCATTTCCTACAAAACTAATTACACTAAAGATATTTGAAGATTGTAAAGTTGGATTCAAAAATACTTGGAAAATTAGAAGTGGAAAACTCTTTCATTAGAAATGAAGGGCAAGGAATTGTTAGTTTTGTTAAATGATCACTTGACGAAGTTCATATGAGATCATTTTCATATATACATAGCAAGCAAAGTGGCTCAAAGATTTTATGCTTCATTTTTCAAGGAAGTGGTGTTATTATGGTGAAGTTTATTACTGCTACATATTTAAAAAGTAAAATGAGATCCAAACCATGAATTGATACTCTCACTAAGTTACAATTATTGTTCACATTATTTATTCATGAAAATGTACTGCCTCACAAAAAGCAATCAAGCTCTAATTGAGCATTGTAGATTGAAAGAGATAATTTTCTAGCAATCATCTTTGGACTTGACCTTATACAAAGCCAAGAAATCATTACAAAACTTGAAAAAATGACCCTAGGTCAAATATTACCTTACCCCTAGACAATGGTGCATTCCTACCTTCCTAGATTGTAGAAATGAGGACATTTCTAATCATTTGGCCAAGTTCAAACATTTTAAGAGACATTTGGCCCTTTTGACCTAACACTGCCATCTTCCAATTGAGCACATCGTGAATTTGGGCCCTCTTTAGCCAATCTTGGATTTCTATCCAAATCTTGCACACCCAAAATAAATGGAAAATTGACTCATAATTCCTCTTGTTTGCAAAGCAAAAAAAGATCATCCAATTGAATTCACTTACCAATCTTATCTATGGTTGCAATTCTATTCATCAAAACTTACCAAAGAAGAAGGTTAAGCCTCATAAAAGGTCTATCCTTCCAAACCATAATGCCTAAGCCTTTGAATTTTTAAAAGCCAATTTTACAATAGACATGAACTTTGGCCAACCAATCCTCATTAGATGCACATAGGAGAAACTTGATGTTGGTCATAGAGCTACCATTAATGGAAATTAATTTCCTTCAAAAGTCATTTCTTATTACTCTCAGTGAAATAGGCCATTCATTCTTAATCTTAGAGAAGATTTTCACAAGCCATTCATTCTCTTTGTTTGTAAGTTGAAACTGCATCTCTCCCATGTGTGCAGCTTCCACCAATGAAAAAGGTTACTTCCCTACATCAACAATCAATTGAACAGTCTCTAGTTCCCCAACTTGAAATTTGCAAACCCTATAAAGCAGTTTGGATGGAGGTTGAAATCTAAGCTTTTAGAATGATCATTCATAGTTGGCTTGAATCCTACAAATATTTAAACAACTTCAAATTGAATTTGTCTTCCCTTTCAAATAGCGAGGATAGATAAAGACAGCCCCACTTCTCTTATTATAGCAACTTACGAGACCATGAAATAAATTGCAAACTATGCTAATGATTTGATTGCCAAAGAGATTTTCTAAACAACTTCAATCTTTCATTTACTTACCTTGGAGGTAGAGACCCCTCCAAATGCATAATACATATGAAACAATACCTTGATACTTGAGGGGTCTTCTTCATTGATATTTTCATTGTTATCATTGAGCATCTACCTAGTAGACCATGAACCATCCAAAAAAGGTAGGCCTTTGATTGCTTTAATGGAGACTAGCCAATCCATATTGCAAAGAATGGGATTATGCACCATTGTAAATAGTAGTAGGACAAAGGGAAAATGTTGCAACACCAATCTCATCAACACAAAAGAACTTAGTAGGTATCCATTGAGACAAAGCCTCAAGGTATCATTTGCAAGAAAAGGTTGTACCATCCTATAGAGAACAATCCAAAACTCCATCTACCCAAGAGTGAGTTGGATGAAATTCCACTATACTTTATCATATGCCTTATCAATTTACCTTTAAAAATTATCTATCAATGGAGAGGTCATAAGAAAGAGCTAGTACCATGTTCAAGATAGCCTCCTCAATGTTTCTTAGATAGATAAAGCTAATTTGCATTTGATGAATTCCTTTAGCTAAAGTATGCTTAATTCGTTGAGCGAGATTCTTAGCCAATATTTTGTAAGAGGTGTTAAGTAAACTAGATCACCTTCCTATGGATTTTAGGGATGAGTTTTATTATTACACATTCGTTTACTCAATGAGAAAGGGATGAACCATTTCTTACCTCATTAAGAATTGCACACAAGTTCATTTTGTAATCATCCCAAAAGGTTCGTAAAAACTAGATTATAAGGCCATCACTTCCATGAGCTTTCTCTTTTTTCATTTTGAAAACAAGCTCTTCTATTTTGTCTGCCAAGAAGGATAGATCTAGTTCTAGAGATTTTTTTGGAAGGACAAATTTTGGAGCAAGAGATAAAAAGAAAAGATTGTCCTTGGTAGCCAATGCAAGCCGATCAAGACACTTGAATTACCAACTTTTTATTTTCTAAAGTTGTAGCTATCTCAATAGCTTCTTGAATTCAAAATTCCCATTTCTTTATTGTACTCTCTATCAAGTGCTCCTTCCACTATGAAATAGTTACATTCTCCCTAAAGCTATGATTCTCTAGCCGAAGGAAGTATTAACCTTGAATGGATGTTGGAGGGACCTAGTCAATGAGATTTAACATGCTTCACTTTGTATACACCAAACTAGAAAGTCATCCAATTGAGGGACACCTTTGCATACACAAAACTTGGAGGAGCGGAAAATCCATTAACACCTCGAGAAGAATAAAAACTATCTAAGCATGTTGCTCTCTATGACTTATCATTGTGCATGTTTTTCCATGGGAAATCATTGAGTGATACACTAATATGTAGCATCATCAAATCTACCATCTCATGATTATATAGAAATTTCTTCCAAGCCTCCACTTCTTCGAATGATCTAGTCTTGGGTTTGGGTGATTTGTTATGACCAGAGTCCACTATATTCCAATCTCCCATGTATAATGCATTAAACTCAAAATCTTCTAAGCCAAATCTTTCCACACTTGATCCCTTTCACATCACAAGGGATGAGGTGTATTCAAGCATTAACTTCCAAAGCTATTTGTAGAAAAATGCAATCATCGATATGATCCTTGATATAAATGTTGGGATATTCATTGATATGTGCATTAATGATATAGATTTTGATAGATATGATAGTGCAAATACTATTTCTTTTAAAGAGGCATATACTAGCATTTATATCGATATTAGTAGCCACACATTTTCCTATGGCCAAAAATCTTGCAAGGTTCACTATATGGAACCCCTTTATATCACATATGTTTAAGGCCAATTTAAAAATACCATTATCTATGAATTTTCCCTAAATAAAACATACCCCTTTTCTATTCAATCTACAGATAACCTCTTTATATGACACCCTTATGTATGTAAACAATATATATTAAAAATCCCTTCTTTTGAACCCATGTAATACACTTACATATGAGTGATCCCCCCCTCCTCCAAACCAATTACTTTCTCTTTCTTTACAAAATCTTTGGACAAAAGTGTACGAAGAGAGAGGATGAAATCATGCATGGAAAAAGTATCAAGGTAAGAGCATCTTGACTCCCTTAATTTTACATTTATTTTTTCTTTGGTTGGTTCCTTGTCTTCCACATATTCTCTTTCATCCAAAATCTATTGCAAAAAGGCATGGCTTCTAGGTGGAGTTTCTTTTTTCACATAGTAGCTTGTGTGCTTGCGAGAGCTATAGTATTGAGTGAGGATTTGTGTACAAGATTAAGAGAACATAAAGGTCAATGAAAATGCTATTTTATACCATTCTTGCTTGATGTTGATGTAGATTCTATGCAAGAGAGAAAGAATATCAGAGATTTAATGATTGCTATGTTTCTTTCAATGCTAGCCTACTTCACCATTTCTAGCATTGTTTTAGTGTAGAATGTATGCAAGGAAAGATAAAAGATATGGTTCAAGATAGGAGAGAAACTTATAGAGTGAGAGAGAGGAATATGAGAAATAGATTAGGAGAAGGGAACATTAACCATATGAGAGAATGAGTAAATGAGAGTGAGATAGAATGAGCTAGAGAGATGAGAGATTAAGAGAGAGGGATGTGCATGCTATCATGAAAACTATCATCCTTTGTGTGAAACATCTAGATGCATCATGTATTGAGTTAACTTCAAGATGATGTAAATATTGCAATAATGTCATTAGAAGAGAGAAAACCAATAACATTGCTTAATTCTAGTGAGTAATCTATGCAAATAAACCTTTGATTGGTATGCTTAGGTCCATGTAAGCTCTAAAGGCTATTATTGTGAGGTATTAAGGGAGAGGAACAAAATTAATGTGTCTAAGAAGTATGAGGAGTTGAGATGTTCTCACTACAAAGGGATGGGGACATAGCGAAACTGGTTTGTGGTGCAAAATGGTGGTGTCCCTATTTGCATCATAAATAGCATCGCTAAATGAATTAGTGACACTAATAGCGATTCTTAGGGATGCTAACTATGATGCATATAGCAACATTTAGTGGCATTGATTGCGATGGAAATAGCAATGCCAGTTTGAGAAAAAAAGGGGTGAAAACTTGAGCTCGGCATTTGCCACAAACATTTTTGAGAGAGAGAGTGATAGAGTACGTTGCCTTGAGAGGTAAAGAAAGAGGAATAGAGAAAGAGAGAGGAGAGCTCCTCATCACTATCGCCTCCCCCATACACGAAGAAGAGGGAGAAGTGCGTGAGGGAGAAAGAAAGGATATTGTGAAGAGGAGGCAGAAAAGAATTCATCCTTGAGCCTTTGTGGTAGGTACGTTGTCATGCCGCTATGTGGACAAAGTGTGAAAAACTCTAGAGTGCATTGTCACTTGGCTTTCTTATTGATATAGAGAGTTAATGCCATATTAGTCATTAGTGTCAGTGTCTATAGTGTGGATGGTTCAAAAATACTAGATTTTTGGACAAGTTTAGCCTATTTTTGATATTTTGGATGTTATTTTTTTTAAATATCCAAAAGCTGTAGACAACTTCAAGAATAGAATGACATGTAAAAAAAAAGTAAGTGGCTTTTAGCCGTTTCTTAGGGATTTTATACAAAAAGAAGGACTGGGGAAATCACGTGACGCGTGATCATAGTTTACAAGCAGCAAACAACACTCCAAACTCGGAAAAGAATAAAGAGTAATCTGGGAGAATTCTAACTAGGTGCCCTGGTATTTTATCCCCCTTTCGCAGCCAACAAAGGTATCAAATTGGTAGTTTGAGCAACAGAGAAGAAGCTACTTTTTTATGCACGTTTTTGGTCTACAAGGAATTTATCTTCCGAGGATGCAAAAATAAATTGATAAGCTTCACCTCTATGAGTATTCTTCTACATCTTCTATTTCTTCAAACCCCTTCTCTTTTATCAATTACTCACCCTGAATCTCCCTTCACCCTACTGTCTCTTACCCCCATGGTAGACTTTCAACCCCAAATGCTCCAACAGTGATGAACCCAACGAGAAAGTTAGCAACAGGTATGTAAAGATGGGGGATTCTGTAGGTTCAAGTGGTGGTGATACTTTACAATAGATGATTACTTTGTTACAGAAACAACAATAGCAACAGTTGTTATTACAATAATAGATGCAAACTCGGCAAGATGCAGAAATAATTGATTCCTTAGCTGTGAATGCATTGCAGGCAATGGGACAAGAATTAGGTAGTTTAAGGGTCAAAATTTTGCGTTCATCTGGTTGTATGAAGAAAAGATGTTGTTTCATAGGGTGCCACCGCAATATGCATGGAGTCACTATTTTTCTCATTTGGCCATGCATCATGATTAGATTAATGAGTTACATAGAAGAGATGTTGATTGGGTAGCTTTTAAGAAAGCTTTGAGAGAAGAGTTTTTCTTGGAAGATGCAATATTGTTAACTAAAAATACATTTATAGATTGGATTGAAAAGCCCAATAAAGGGTTGTTGCTATAGCTTTGCTTCGTGAATTTGAAAGTTAGTATGCACAATTGGATACCAATGAGCAGCAATCATTGAAGAGTTAGAAAATTGATTTGTTTCTAAAGGTTGTAGATCCTGTCTTGTAAGAGAAGCTAACTAATTGTTTAGAAGATGCCTCTTTTGAAACGGGGCTAAAATCAAATTGCGCTGATGTAACTGAGATAGTGCATATGTTGGTAAAGAGAGAGTTGATGAAATTAAGATGGGGTATAGGTACACCGCACCTGCTACCAGTGCTCATAAGGGGTTGAAATTGCAACCAAGAAGCTTGTGGCTATGGGAAAACAACTGGCTATACCTGTTGGTCTGACTCTTAAAGGTGATGCTGTGGATGAATTAATAAAAGGCATGCATGATTTAAGATTGAATTTTACAGAAATCTATTCAAAGGTTGAAAAGTTGGATGTCAAGGTAGAAGAAAAGGGTCGAGCAACAACCAAAAGTCCATGCAAAGAAGGATACAAGAGGAG
Source organism: Lygodium microphyllum (assembly GCF_053477565.2). NCBI lineage: Eukaryota > Viridiplantae > Streptophyta > Polypodiopsida > Schizaeales > Lygodiaceae > Lygodium > Lygodium microphyllum. The sequence continues at coordinate 81,266,800 of NC_141135.1, forward strand.
ATGCATTTGGTGTGATAATTTACAACAGGAAAAAAGAGACTATACAACTTACCGTGAAGTAGAAGCAAAAAGGTTAGTATTTTGGAAAGATGACAAAATACATGCAATAGAAACTGGTCTTCTAATAGAGCCAAATTTTGGAAATGATGGCATGTAGAAGAGGTTGGAAGAGATGGCAGCGAGGACAACATTTTTTGCCATAGATGCAGCCACATATGGGTTGAGAATTGAATGGACCAAAGAAGCTCGTAAAGGAGGCATGGTTGAAGCAAAATCTCGTGTTTGGATGTAGGCATTAGATTGCATGGAAAAAGACAAAACAACAAAGTCTAAATTGGCTGATGCAAGTCAGAGTATACAAGGAAAAATAGGATGGAGTGAACTAGTGGATTCATTTTTAGCCTATGTTTATTTGGTTGAGGTTCATAATCAAGAAGCTCTTGTGGAAGAAAAGAGAAGAAGAGATGAGGACACTATTGGTCCTTCGTCTTCAGGCCCATCTAAATGCATAACACGAAGTAAAATGGAGCAGCACAAAGAGGATGAAAAAGCTATACTTGTGCATGTTATGAAGAATGCATCTCAAGAGAAGAAACAAGAAGGGAAGAAAAGGCGCAAGCAACCCGGTTTACAAGCTACAATCGGATCATCTTGACACTGCTAAAAACCTTGAAAATGACTTGGAAGATCGCATACTTAGAGGTAAATGGATTTCACACTTGGCAAAGTTATTGGAATTACAAAACATGCCTTCATGATGAAATAATTGATATGCTGAAACAAAAAAGACATTTTGATGATTAAGTGTTGTAAGCATTGATGCAGGTTGACAAAGACATGGAGAAACAACTTTAGAGGGAATACGATGATGCATGTAATGCTAATTTGGAGAAGGTTGATGTTGAAAATGGGTTGAATGGGAGTGTAGATAGCAAGTTGGTGGCTGAAATTGGTCTTATGGGAAATAGTAAGCATAGAGAGGAGGCTCTGTATAATGGGGATGTCCATCAACAAGTACATGAAGAAGAAGATGCTCATTTTATTCCAAGCAGTCATTATTTACAAACACATTGGACTCATGCTACAACAAAGAAAATTATTAAAGTGGAAAAAAGAGAGATGCCTTACATATCTCTCTTGGATCATGGTTCCAAAATCAATGTTATGGCACACAGCTTGTATGAGAATGAAGGTTGGACGATTGATGTAGATCCGGGATGGCGCATTCGAGAAACAAACAATTTATTAGGGGATCTTTATGCAACTTGTTCAAATGTAACCGTGATTATTGGAGATGTAAGGGACGAATATCGTTTTTTTGGTGCATGATTCATATAGTTATCCGGTGATTTTGGGGAAGCCCTATATTTCAGAATCAAGGATGGAAATAAAAGCCTTGGATGATGGTTCTTCATATGCTTAGGTTTAGAGTAAAAACAATACAAAGGCGGTACAATTTCTTAATGTTTGTGTGAATCATTCCCACAATTGAGATAGGCTATGAGGTAATGCCATGCCACCTCATGCATGAGATTTTAAGGGTTTTTAGACAACAATGCTGTAAGTGGAGGCTATGGCAGTGTCTCTAGGAAGATAATTATGCCTCTAAGAAAGGGAGAAATTGTGTTTGTGTTTGGATTACAGGAATGAACAACATGTAGTATTGGCAGTTTTAAGAATATTTTAGCCATGTGCAAGGTTAAAAAGAAAAATATAGGATGGGATAAAAAAGAGTTGATGACATATGATTTGATGGCTGCAAATGAATGTATTTTAGGGATATTTTAGGGTTGGTTGATGTTGATACAATGGATGAAATTTTTGCAATTAATGCTAGAAAATAGGGCAAAAAGGATTATTTGTATTGACACTTTAGAGATATAAGAAGTCATTCAAGAGTTTGTTGAGCATGAATGTTATGGGTTGCAATATGGCCTGCAAAACAGGGCTGAAGCAAGGGTGGATACAAAGTACAAAATAGTTGCAAAGGAGATTCAACCTATGGCTTTGCCTTTATTGTCCGAAAGTGATGGGTTGGCTGAAAAAGTGACTCAACAGCCTAGTTTACGAGATCCACATGGAATAGGACATAAATTTACAGCTAAAACTTTACAAGAGCCAAAAATTGGTAATACAAGTTTTCTTTTTGCTTGGAAAGAGCTTAACGTGCTAAGTGTAGACGTGTGGACCCATCTAACCAGGCGGTCCATCATCAATGTCCACATGTGTTGAGCTTGACATCTCAACACTCCCCCTCAAGCTCAACTGCATCTCTGCAACTCCAAGTAAGCTTCGAAACTTTTGAAGCTTCTCTGTACCCAATGCCTTCGTGAAGATGTCAGCTATCTGATCCTGTGTGTTGACATACACCAAGTCAATCTCACCTGCTAGTACCTTCTCTCTCACAAATTGGTAGTGTACCTCAATATGTTTTGTCTTGGCATGGAACATAGGGTTCCTAGCCAACTGTATACTGCTCATGTTGTCACAATAAATGACAACTGGACCTTCCACCTGCACATCCAAATCAGCCAATAACTTTTGCAGCCATACTACCTCACATGCTGCAACAGCAACACCTCTATACTCAGCCTCTGTACTCGACAAAGCAACTGTAGATTGCTTTTTGCTGCTCTAAGCAACTGCTGCACTACCAAGAGAGAACATGTATCCGCTGGTAGATCTTCTATCCGACATACTACCAACCCAATCTGCATCTGTGTATCCAAACACATGTACGTCTGTACCTGCCTCATAGAAAAGTCCATAATGTAATGTGGACTTGATATATCTCAATATGCGTCTCACTACATCCAAGTGTGGTTTTCTAGGTACTTGCATAAATTGACTCACAAGACCAACGGCGTAGCTCAAGTCTGGCCTTGTAATAGTCATGTAAATCAAACTCCCCACTATCCTCCTGAACATATTAGGGTCTTCTATCTCATCCCCAACATCAGCACTCAGCTTTACATTCTGCTCCAACGGGACTGAAAGTGGTTTGCATGCTGTCATACCATACTTGGACAACATATCCAAGCCATACTGTCTTTGGGACAGCCATATACCATCATCATATCTGACCACCTCAATGCCAAGGAAGTACCTTAGCTCACCTAGATCCTTCATCTCAAACTTCATCTTCAAACAACCCTTGACTTCAGCAATTCCACTATCACTATCACCTGTAATAATCAAGTCATCCACATAGATGACTATGATGACCAAACCTGCATCTCCTTTTCTCACATAAAGTGAGTGATCAGCATCAGAAACATAAAAACCAATATTGACAAGATACTCTCTAATCTTGTCAGACCATGCTCTAGGTGCTTGCTTGAGCCCATAGAGTGCCTTCTTCAATCTGCACACATACGTGGGATGCTCTAAATCTTCATAACTTGCTGGCTGATCCATATACACTTCTTCCTGCAAATCACCATGCAAGAAGGCATTCTTTACATCCATTTGCTGCAACCTCCAACCTTTGGTTGCTGCCAAAGCAATCACACATCTGACAGTTGCCATCCTAGCAACTGGACTGAAGGTTTCATCATAATCTATGCCATATGTCTGGGCATAGCCTTTTGCAACCAGCCTAGCTTTGTACCTGCTAATAGAACCATCTGCATTGTGCTTAATCTTATAAACCCACTTACATCCAATAGCTTTCTTTCCCTTTGGCAATGGTACTAGATCCCAAGTCTTATTAGCCTCTAATGCAGCCATCTCCTCATCCATTGCTGCATCCCAATGAGCATGACCAACAGCCTCCTTAAAACATGTAGGCTCAACATCCTCAACTAGTTTCACCATATAAGCATAATGGTGAGCTGCATAACCTTCAAAACCAAATCTTTTAACAGGGTATCTCACCCTGCTAGACCTGCGTACCACTGGATCACTCAATGGAGTCTTTGCATCAGCCCGTGCTCTCTGCACACCTGGAGTTCTCACTGAAGGAATGCCAAGCTCATCATCTAAGCTCTCTGAGCCACTGGAGTCTCCATCAAGTACTACATCAATTCCTTCTGACACTTTATTCTTTCCTTTGTCTTTACCTGTAGTGCTACTAGATGCACCTGAAGATGTAGAGGTACTCCTTAGTCTCCCAGACCAAGGACTACTAGATGATGTCTCTGGTCCACTAAGAGTCCGTGATTCTTGCTTTTTAGCCTGCACATGAGTGTCATGATCATCATCAACATCCAATGCATCACCACTAGATGCATACCAGCTGCTCATTTCATCAAAGATGACATCCCTGCTCACTCTGAACTTACATGTGACAGGGTTGTAACATCGATACCCTTTCTGCTCTAAAGAGTATCCAATAAAGACACACTTTTCAGCCTTTGGATCCAGTTTCTTCCGCAACTCATCTGGCACATGAACATACGCAATGCAACCAAATACTTTCAAGTGTGAAACATCAGGCTTCTTACCTGTAAAACATTCTTCGGGGGTCATACCATGAACTGCAGCTGTGGGAGTTCTGTTCATAATATAAACAGCAGTATGAACAGCCTCAGACCAAAAATGCTTAGGCATATTCTTTTCAGCCATCAAGGCGCGTGCAACTTCTGCAATATGCCTGTTTTTCCTTTCTGCAACCCCATTTTGCTGTGGGGTATACCTGCATGTGAACTGTCTCTTTATCCCATAAGACTTCAGAAAATCACTGAACTCATTTGAGAGGTACTCTCCCCCTCCATCTGACCTCAGGCACTTTACTTTCAAGCCTGTTTCTCTTTCAACTACAGCCTTGAAAATTCTAAAGTGCTCAAATGCTTCACTCTTTTCCTTCATAAAATATACCCACAGCTTTCTAGAACAATCATCAATGAATGTGACAAAGTATGAACTGCCTCCAAGAGATACATTTTGTGTAGGCCCCCAAATGTCTGTATGCACAACATCAAGGATATTTCTACTTACATCTCTATCATGTGAAAAAGGTTGTCTTGCCTGCTTACCAAACTGACATGCTTCACATACCTTGTAAAATTCTGCAACTCTAAATGTAGGCAAACTTGTAACCAACCCTTTGGACTGCATTAATTTCAGCCTTTGTACATTTGCATGTCCAATGCGTTTGTGCCAAATTTCAATGTCTGCAACAACACCTTTTCCTTTGGCATACATAGCAGCATTCATAGTAGGAATTCCAGCGTTCAGAGTAAACATACATCCAACTCTACTTCCCTTTGCTACCAACCTGCACTTGTCATTGAATTCTTCTACAAAGCAGCCCTTTGCATTAAATCTGACTTGTAGCCCTTGCTCTACCATTTGACCGACTGACACCAAGTTCTTTGTAATAGATGGCACATGTAACACATCTGAAAGACTCTTTGTCTTACCATCATGCAAGGACAAGGGAACTTTTCCAATGTGTGAAATTGGGTGGCATGAGTCATCACCCGTCTGCACATAACCTGCATTCTGCAAATCGTGCATCTCTCCAAACCATTCTGCATGGCTGGTCATATGATTGGATGCACCTGAATCGACATACCAAACATCTTCATGTGTTCCCTTTCCTGTAACAGCATTTAGCATATGCTGCACAACAAATAAACGTTCATTTTTGTCTTCATTCTGTCATGAAGACGGTGCATAGTTTCCTTGCTGCAACTTACCACTCCGAATATCATCTTTCTTGGCATAACATTGGGCTGCAATATGACCTGTTTTGCCACAGTAGTGGCACACGATACCAGAGTTGTTAGAACCTCTGTTCTACCATCCACCTCTTTCTCTAAAGCTCCCCCTGCCTCTAAAGTTACCACGACCTCCTGAAACCTGCATATCGCCAAATTGCTGATTCAATCTATTTTGCTGGTTATCACTACCACATCCTGTACCACGGCCTCTTGAAGAGAACCTACCACATCCCCTTCCTGAACTGGAGTAGAAAGCCTGGACCTGTTCACCACTTCTTTCAGATGTGTCACTCTGCATGTTGATTTCTTCAGTGATCATTAGAGAGACTAACTCATCAAAATCTGGAAATGGCTTTCTGACATATACGGAAGTTACAAAAGACTTCCAAGCCTTTTCATTGTTAAGTCCACCCAAGGTAGACGACACCAAATCATCATCATCAGGCATTGCATCAATCACTGCCAATGCATCTGCAATGCTCCTTACCTTCAATGCATACTCATTGATAGACATCTTCCCTTTCTTCAATGTATTCAACTCTTGCTTGAGTTGAATCTTTCGTGCCTTTGTATTTACAGAAAACATAGTTTCAAGTATAGTTCAACCTGCATATGCATTCTCTGCTTTTCTAATGTGTCCCAACATATTATTGTCAATTACTGCGGACAACCAATACATGACCTTCTTGTCTTTTGCATTCCATTCCTTTCGTGCCTTTATCTCTTCTGCAGTTGGAGGATCACTCACCTCACCTGAAACGAACTTGTAGAGGCCTTTTCCAATAAGAAAGTTCGTGACACGGAACTTCCATGAAGGGTAGTTGTTCTTGTCAAGCTTCTCAATGATGGGGCTTCCACTGTTCTCTGCCATTATCACAAAAATAATATCAAACAGCAAGCAAATCTTCTGCAATCCTCGACCTGTAGTGCACAGCAATACACTAGACAGCCTTTTTCACTGTCTGCTCAACAATACATGCAATCTGCAACCTGTTTGCAGATAAACCTCGTGTTTACTCACTGATAAACACCTTTAATCTTACAGATCTGAAATCTGTAACCTGCGCACCCACTGTCGGTCGATACAATTGAAGTCACAGCGTACCCTGAAACTGCTGTTCGCAACTTGCGGCTCTAAAACGGGCCCTGAAACGGCCTCAAATGCCCAAAATAACTGCGGGCTTACCTGCAAAATATACAGTGCTCTTCGCACACACCAAATCTCACTGCAATCTGAGATTTTTGCTCTACCCTGCTTCCGGTGCCTCCACAGGCACTATCCAAGAGAAAGAGTGGAAGGATGGGAGAGCTTCTTACCCGTGGCTTGCTTGCTCGAACCTTGCTTCTTCCCCTTTGCTTCAACCTTCAAAATCAACCTCTCTCAGTGGTGCGGCTCTGATACCATGTCAAGAATCGCGTGGTGGAGGGGATTGCTCAAGATGCTGCGCCGAACACACAGAGAATGCACAAGGAGAAGCTCACTCAAGAGACAAGAAGAGAGATGGAGGCCAAAACGTTTTCTTGCTAATTTCTTCTTCTTCTTCCACACACTTTACAATGTACACAAAGTATAGATAAGATACAAGATAAAAGGAAAGTGGCCTACTAAGTCAAACAATGCATAACCGACTACACTAGTCGACTGGCGCTATAACTATGCCAGCTGTAAATAGGTGTAACAATCTGAATATAATAAGTAATGAGTCAGTGGCCATGTGAGAGTCATAATGACCACCGACGTGCTAAGTGTAGACGTGTGGACCCATCTAACCAGGCGGTCCATCATCAATGTCCACATGTGTTGAGCTTGACATCTCAACAAAAAAGAGAAAGAGAGAGAGAAAGAGGGATGGGGAGACAAAAAAAGAAGGATGAAGGGAGCCAAATGGACAAAGAGAGATGGAGGGAGGTAAAAAAATAAAGGGAAAGGGAGAGAAAGAGGAGTAGAGATTAAAATGGAGAAAGATCACCAATGAGGGGAACAAAAACCCTTTTTTTGCTATAACATAGACCAAATAGAAAAGGATGATGATCGTGATGTCTAAGATTGCAAGCCATATCTTAATCAATGTATCCCATGTCCCTGCAATCAATGCAAGCTAGCAATCAGACAATAGTGTTGCTTGCTCATAGAACACATATGTTGCTTCAGCAAGTTTCAATTGGAGATTAATGACCAGGTGATCTTAGACTTTGAGCGAGTGGTAAGAAAAGTGTGTATCAATCATGCTTTACATTCACAAAGTAATTGAATATCATGTATAAAAATATTAGACATACCCATGAAATTTGTACAAAGAGGTGATGCTTCCTCCCAAGGAATGCATGTATTGTGACCCATTAGAAGAGTTCATGGGTGTGCGATGGGATGGAGTGATTGAGCCAATACACCAATTGGAGGGCACGCCATAGACAACACCCTCGATACCAGAGGAGACAATGGGCCTTTTCACATTTCCTCCAATCTTGGAACCTAAGGTGGAAGCAATGATCGATGCATTAATGCCCATGGATGCTGAGTCATCTGATCCACTAAGATAAGAAGCGTCTATACCATTATATGATGGGTGTCGAGTATCTCTGAAGACGCTGCTTGCGCTCCTAAGTGTATAACAAAAGTACAAGTGATTTGATGCGAGTGTGACCGAGTTGTTCAGGTACATTCTACTCTTTGTTGATTTTTTTGACTCTATTGTAAAATAAAAACACTTCTTGTGCTCTTCAAGGCGTCTTTTGATTTTTTTTCATGTTGCTAAAGTATCATATATTATCACCTAGAAACATGATGTCTAAGCCCCGCGATGATGGGTGATTGGTGTTACAAATGCTTGGCATGGACTAAAACAATATCCATGCATGTGTCAATAATTTGAGCTCTTTCGAGGAGAGACTATGGGACTATGGAGACATGTCCAAAGTCTGGTGCTCACAGTTATCGACAAGACTTGCATAGGCAAACCAATCCTCAGAAGGTTATCAGAAACTTTTCACTTGTATTACGTATATGTCATATATTTCTACGTTGGGAATGGCGAGCTTGACAACATGGCATGTGAAGAATAGATCCACAATTGGAGTCCAATGAATATTAGTAGATTCACGCACATGCAGCCACATTGACTCCACCTTTTCAAGCTTTGTACAAGAGCTAAGAAATCTTCGGCTTAGTCTTGCTATGGATGGCATGAATCCATTTGGTCTATGTTCAACTTCTTTTACAATGTGTGTCCTATAGTTCTTCTTAACTACAACATCCCACACATGGCTTTCTACAAAGAAAGAGCACCTAATTCTTAGCTTGCTCGTTCTTGGGTACTATAATGTCAAGAACATGGACATCTGCCACCATCCATTAGTTGATGAGCTCAAGATTTTATGGGAGGAGGGGGTCACTATGGAATACATGAGCAAGCATGATGATAGATGGTTTGCTAATATATGAGCCATTCTCATGTGGACAATGCATGAATTTCTAGGATTCAGGGAGTACTTAGGTAAGTGGGATCATTCAAGTTTTGTTCAAGTTTGTGATATCTAACATAGCTCATTCAAGTTTGTGTACACTAGATAGTGGTGTTGCCATAGGTCTCGTTATCTTAGGTTATCATCCATGTTCATTGTATGGGCCATAGTTAGACTCCCAAAGGTCATGGACCATGAAGAAAATGGCATATCAAGGACATGCCACTTTCTTATTAGAGGGTCACGAACTGAGGGAAGGTTTTCTTGGATGACCTCCAACATGAATGAATGCCCAAAGTTGGTACAACTTGAAAATGGTCCACAAGGAGTCATATTCAAGTGAAATGTGATGGTTCTTGATTTTCTATGAGTTTTTGTATTGGACCCACTTACAAATCAACCATTTTTTGGATCCCATGCATATTTTCAAGAATGTGGGCACCTTATTATGGGACCACAACACAGGAAAGAGAGACACTATAGGGGCATCAATGGATTTGAAAGAGGTAGGCAAGATGGAGGCACTTTGACCCATAGTTGACCATCGATGGTCACTTGCAACTACCTTGCACTCCTTGGGTCCTCTCCACTAAAGAAGAGCACGCCATAAACAAAATTATGAGGTCTATCTACACATTGAAAATGGGTATGATGCATTCCCTCGGATCTGCTTTCTCTAAAGATGACCAGTTATTAGGGCTAAAATCCCATGATTGGCATAGGACATTTCAGGTTCATCTTGATATTGGTTGCAAGTTGCCTCAATATTTTACTATTTAATGTCTACTTAATATTCGTAATGCTTCTCCATTTGTGATAGTTTGTACCTCAGATCTGCTTTCTCTAAAGATGACCAGCTATTAGGGCTTAAATCCCATGATTGGCATAGGATATTTTAGGTTCATCTTGATATTGGTTGGAAGTTGCCTCAATATTTTACTATTTAATGTCTACTCAATATTCGTAATGCTTCTCCATTTGTGATAGTTTGTACTACCGATCGCAATCATAGGGCACCTCACTCCAAAAATACACGAGGCAATTTACAGGTTTTCAAATTTAGTACGATGGATCTCATAGAAAGAGATCAAGACATCTTCTATTGAATCCACAGGGTAGGGAACCGTGGAGATGGTTTGTCTCTTTAAGACATACCTACCTATAAGCATACTCAGATACAAATTCACCCCCTAGTGCATCTCGTAGATGAAGTGAAGATTGTAGGACCTATCCATATGCGATGGATGTTACTCTTAGAGCACTTCATGAAAGCCTGGAAGGGATTTGTGCGACAATGAGTTCGACTGAAAGGTAGCATGGCTAAAGGTTGGCTAGTATCGAAGGCATTAGTGCATATTTCATAGTGGTAACCGATGGTGGATTCAAATAATAGTATGGTATGGTCACTGGAGGTCAATGATAGACTGATTGGAGATGTGGTGTTTGGAAATGGAGTAGAAAAAAGGATGGATACTACCATGGAGGAGAAAGTGAATCATTTCTTTATATTCCATCATGCATCCATGGAGAAGTGGCTCGCTTAGTATGAGCAAGCCACTAAAAAATATTGAGAAGAAGAGTGATCAAAATTTTGACACATTACATGCAATCAACTGATTTGATATCCTGAGGGCATGGCGAAAAATTTGTAGTTTATGTCTATGCAGTGGTTACATGGAGCTTTGATTGCAACTTCTCATGCAGGGGCGAAGGTCTCTATTGAGGAGTGGGAATTCTTGAGGGGATGTAGTCTGAAGGTGACCGCATGCCTATTTTCTATCATATCTAGATTTTATGTGCAATAATTAATCTAACCAAGTTGGTGTATAATGCAAAATCTACGTGTCACATGGTTTCGCAAGTGACATTTTCAAGCTAAATAAATCAATAAGATGCACTCCACAACAGATTGTGGTGTCATGGAAAGTTCGAGCAAGAGAGCCGATGGCCAATCCACAATGTTGATTCACTCTTATATGTGATATTGAACATTTAATCTTCTACCCAAACCCTTCACAACCTCGATGGTGGTATGTTGTGATGTCAACTCCTCGAAGTGCACGAGTGTATGATGAAAGCAATGTTTTGAGTGTAGACGAGGACAATATGCATGTGGAGGGGGCGATATTGTGGAGGGTGGAGGGCAAAGAGGGCTTGGAGCATGTAGGGGAGACATGCACATGTAACGTAAGTAGATAAATAGACATGGGACCAAGAATTTTTGGAGAATGAAGTGGACTCCTCTTTTCACTTTAAATATTGTTACGAGGCTTGTATCTTTTAGTGTCTATTGAGGTATTGAAAAGCATTAAGAAAATGGCTCTTGGTCACTTGCATGGTATCTAAGCTAGCAAAATGGACCTTAGCGTTAAGGTTAAAAAGAAAGATCTCCAAGTAGTCATACTTTATGGTTAGTCATGTGGATGCATGGGAAGATGGAGACCTTTTTACTAAATTGAGGGAAAGAAGGCTAAACTTGCCTTAAAGCCAATGAAGGGAAAAGTTTTATGCTTTCATAAAAACAAAGAAAAGAAGGGATGGCGTGAGGGGAAAGGGCCACTTGCTAAATACAGGAGGATAGGGCTCATGATTTGGAGGGATTTTATGTTTTTGTGATGGTTCCTCATAAACACATATGTACTAGCTATATCTAACTACACGAAACTCAAGGACTACATTCTGCATTACAAGAAAGGTGTCATCATTCATGATACTTCATAGCTCAACATCAGTTAGTCCATCTACTCAAGTTATGGGATATCAATCTAGTCATTTTTCTACTGACCATGTTCACACTATGGACTACTTGTATATTATGTATGTTGTACTTTCTCTTGTTCTTGGTAGACTCATATAGTGAAGAAGAAGAAGAAGAAGAAGAAGAAGAAGAAGAAGAAGAAGAAGAAGAAGACTAGGATTTTCAGCTTCCTATCCTATGCGCATTCTCTATGTATTTTGTGTCTTGCAAGAGTTGAATATTTCAGCTACTGGCAAGAGGTCTTGATCAAGCTCCCTCTCTCTCCCTCCATATATTCCTTCACCACTTAAGTAGCTAACAAACTCCACTATAGCTAAGTAACGTTACTTCGTTCAAAGTTTTGAGCTAGTATAATAATTTCATAGGTAGACAAAATCACATGTCTCATATACGTGGGTGAAGTTTTTCAAAGAACGATAAGCTTGCAAACAATCTATATTGTCCCTATGCTAGGTAGCACGTTTGACTTTTTGTTTTGATAGAAATATTACATAATCTTGCATATAATTCTTGAGAAGCTAGGCTTTGGAATGATGAAATAAAAAGAGCATTAGTACTTCTTCATTCCCTTCATGGCCACTCTATGTGGCTTGCTCTTACATTTTTTATAGGGGCATTGAGGAGGTCCTTTTGAAGGCAAGTTTGTGGACCTTTTGAAGGAAAATTTTGAAATTTTAGAAATACCAATTTTACCTTAAAATACATTACTGGAAAAATGCAAAAATTAACTAGAATTTTTATTAATTAACCACAACTAGCATATTTAAAAATCCCCAAAAACTCTTAAAACATTGAAATTTCAATTTTATTGTTTTTCTTTAAAAGTGAATAAGGCGACCTATACTAATCATTTGCCATTGAAGACCAATGATCACACTCCTATGAATATAAAATATTGTTTAAAAAGGGCTGTTGAATGAGGAGAGAGAATAAATTTGAGCAAATTATTAATGGATAAGATTAAAAAGACATAAAAAGACTAGGAAGAGTGGAGAGAGGAGGATTATTCTAGTATTTATCTCTTCACTTTTCCTTCTTTTAGGGAGGAGAGACAAGTTGAGCGCCCAAGAAAGAGTTCATTTTTTTTCTTGATCTAGATCAAGACCCAAAGAGTTTATTCAACTAGTCCCATGTAGTTTCACATCCATCGACTCCAATTTGATGATTGCTCAATGTTCATCATCTCTCACCTCCTATCCACAACAACTTACATTGCATCTTGTAGCTTCTTTTTTTTGTTATTTTTAATGCTCCATAGTACTCTCTTCATGAGGATTAGCATGATCCTTATTTGTCAAGTGTGAAATGCATGTCCCTTAAACTTGATAGTTCTTCCTTCATCATTGTAAGAAAACAACATTTCTAATTTGAAATGACAATGAAGAATGTTAGATAATATATTAAAATTGGACAACATTAAGTGGCCTCATTGAAGCTAATTGGTACCTCTTTATTGGATACAACAAGATTAATAATGCAAATACATTATAGGTAATAGAGATGGCAAAAAAAACCTCAAAGAACATTATATTCTAGTGTGATTATGAGAGTGTTATAACATATTAGCAAAGCCTAAAATAGTACTTGTATTGCGTATAACTCTCATCTCTTGAGTGTAAAAAATAGTATCCTTTGAGTAGACCAAGTGAAAGATGGGTGGACCAATCATAACTTTGATTGAGCTTGCCTCCACATTCCTTTGAGTATATCTTTATTTGTTCTAGAATGTGGATACTTCACAACACAAAGAAAAATGTTAATGAAAATGGGCTGAATGACAAGAAATAAGAATACTACCGTTTTAAGGAGCAACTACACTAGATAAACACTATATTCTAAAATTACCATAATGCCAATTGTTCTACCATTCTTCCATCACCAATGCCATGTTCAACAAGGCTAAATAGAAGTGCTTCTAATGTAGAAAATGGGTGCGATTGATAGCAAGAGCATTAGACATTGTTATTTATCCTAACAATGTAGAGAAGATACTCAAGAGCTTGTTGATGATGTATGTAAAATAGAGATGCAAGCCAACATATTCTTAGTAGCTAGAGTCAAGCATAGCTCTTAGGGTGGCATAGAGCATGAGTCCATACCTCTAATACTATGCTTTATGATACCATGGTAAGTCTCTTAGAAAGTTGGAGAAGAGTGAGAGTGATGGGCTATGTACAATAGCAGAAGGAAAAACAAGAAATGCTCTATTTGAATGAGAATGGGGCCTTTATAAATGCATTACAAGAAGTGGTTTTGCATAGGTCGCTTAGGTAGAATCCTACTCAAAGTGATTTTTTGAGTGATCTCCTCAATGGATAGATTTGGAAAGTAAAAAAGCATGCTTCTATGGTGCGGTGCATATGAAGTGTTTATAGGGACACTATGCCTTTATTCATGGATACAAAATAGAGAACAAAATAATTAGTCCTATTTAGTATGCCTCTTATATTTTGATTATGCATATCCAATATAATAATCTAGAAGATATGGTTTGAAACCTTTCTTGCTAGATTATTATGAAATGCATATATTTTTCTAAAACAATTAATGTGACAATGCAAACATTAAAAATGTGCTTTAGCACAATGAGCCAATAGCACAGGCATGGAAAGGGTAGGTCAAAGCACCCATGTGCAAGGCAAGAAATAGAGTGATAATGAGTATATAATAGGCAAGGGGAGACAACATTATGATAGAAAGTGGCCATACATGGTTGCTTTTGAAGGAAGAAAGCGAGGCATGCTTTCACAATTGGGAGTAGGATTTTGAGCTGGGAAAAGGGCCAAGAATGTTCAAATTTTTTCAATTTGAGGGAAAATGGAAGCTCATTGGAAGCAACGGAATGCAAACCTGACCATTTTATGCAAGTGTGGAAGACGGGCTTTCAAAGAAATTTTGGAGATGGACCTCACAATAGTCATGGATTTTAATAAAATTTTCCAACAAGTAGGATCGACAATGATAAGTGCCAACCCTAGTGCAAGACTCTAAGATGGTCATGCAGAAATGTATGGCTCGTGAAACAGAGGCTAGATGCAAAAATGGGGAGTGCCCAAATGTGGAGAAAAAAAAGGTGTAAAAAAGACTTTATGTGGGGAGCAATGGTGACTCTTGGGGCCTCTCTCTCCCCAAATTCAACATGGGGGGGAAGGAGGTGAAAAAAATAAGAAGGGGACACAAGCAATGACATCATGATTTTGTGAGACAGAGGGCCTTGGAGTCTAAAAGCAAGCTATAATTCTAATCATACCCAGCTTCTTCTCCAAATTTTCACTCTTCATTGCCACTGTTGGCCCTGCAAATGGGTGCATGGATAGGGAGAACCAGAGATAATCTTTCTCTCTCCTCCATCTCTCTCCTCTTATAGGTGGTTTACACTGCAATTCTTGAGAGGAAAATCAGGATGGAGATTGGTGGTGTTGTTTGAACTAGATTGATGAGGAACAATGAGGATGTTGAGTAATGATGATTAGGGCTATATGAAGACCAATGGTGGGTCCAATTGTGGTTCGTGTGTTTAATTCTTAAGACCCAAAAGACACAAAATTGTGGTAATTCTCTTTATCAATTAAAATTTGAATCTTTTTGTCATTTCGTGGCATAAAACATATTCATGTGTAATAAAAATTTGAATCTTTTTGTCATTTCATGGTATAAAACATATTCATGTGTAATAACAAATTTTATGAAGCTTGATTGTGATGTATTTGAGAGTTGCAAGTGATAAAACATAGAATCTGTCCATGATTATGAGTTATCAAATTTTTAAAAAAAACCCAAAATGCATGTTTTAAGAGGAAAAATGGTGTTGTCCTTAGTTTCGAGTGAACATATGTTGTGCATGTGGAATGATATTAAAAGTGATAATGGACCATAGTACAAATTATTTTTAAATCAAAAGAATAGAAAATATAGAATTTTATATAGAGAAAATTAAGAAAAATACCCAAAAAATGGGTTTTGGGTCAAAGAAAAATAGATAATAATTTTTTTGGAAGTGAGAAATTACCAAAAAATTAGAGAAATTACATGAACATATAATGGCTATAGGACATGGGGTTCGCCTTAGCCTACACTCGTTCATGTGTTAAAGTGGTCGTTTAGGAGAGGTGCCCTTTAATAGAAAAGTGTCATGAAACATAATAGGAGACTCTCTAGAGAATTAATAAATTCATAATGAGACTAAAATGCCAAGTACCCTACATGGAAATATGAATTCTGGTGCATTGAAATGGAGCATATAGGGTTCCTTTAATATTCTTAAAAGGGAAAATAGCTGAATTAGTCCATATTGTTTCTAAGCAATGAAGCAATATGTTAGAAAGGAAATCATGGAAAGAATGTTTTTTACATGACACATTGGCTAATTTATGGTTAATTTTTTTCACCACTATTTGGCATTACATCTTGCATTTGCATTTTTATATATGGTATCAAGAAAGAGGATGTCTCCCAGATGCATTGCAATTGATTTCTAGAACTAGTGTCCAATAATAACGATAAGAGTGTGAGGATCCTTGACCTATATGATAGTACAATTTTATCTGGGGATTGATTAAGTGAGAACACAAAAATATCTCGTAGAATGTGTAGCTTGGAAAAAGAGTAGTCAATGTTACAATTGTGTTTTATGTTTGAGATGGTGTTGAGATCATCTACCCATATGTCAGGAAGACACCAAGTCTCTGGTTGTGGGAATGAATAAGAGTAGTAAGGGATAGATTGATGTATATAATGTTAGAGAGATTCTTAAGTGACGATTGATGATAGTAAGACATTAGGAAGATTCTTGTATGAGAGTGTAACAAGCGGGATACACACCGTCTAGGGTTTAGACACCCCGTCACACTGACCGGGGTATTTAAGGTGTAAGAGCCCTAGATTAGGGCAACCAGTTATTATCAAAATCACACTCTTCACCTTCATCTCCAGCTTCCATGGCTTCCTTCTCCCTTCTCTCCTCTTTTCTCTCTTTCTCTCTCCTCTTCTAGTCTTCTTCCTTCTTCTTATTGTTCTCTTTCTCTCTCCTCAACTCTCCTTCTCTCTCCTCTTAGCTTCTTTCATTACAAGTGGTATCAGAGCTTCAAGCTTTGGTCCTTTTCCTCTTCCCCCTTTCTCCCTTTTCAAATCGCAAAAACCCTAGATACTCAGCTTACAGGTACAGGTACAGCAAGAAGGACTGCAATTAACTTCAACTTTTTGGAGCAAGTAGGAGCTATGGCTGGAGACTTAGACATATCTAGAGGTAAAACGGTTAAAATAGCAGGTTGTCACTTCTTTTCATGCAAATTTTAAGGGTTCAAGGCCAAGTTTAGAGTCCTACGAGTTGGAAGAGGGAAAAACCTTAGTTACTTTTTGCCTCAGCCCTCTTTCTCTCTCTTCTCCTAGAAGCTGCCATGGCTGCAAGCCTAAAGAAGCCCCAAGAAATCTAACCTGAGGGTGCTCCCCATCATCAACCAACCCCGGGACTTCTTCCCTAACCCCCCGACCTCTGCGTCATCAACCAGCCCTGGGACTTCTTCCCTAACCCCCCAAGCTCCTGATCAAGGGGTGGACTGGGGGGATTTGCTGCCCAGGAGGCCTACAGGACAGCCCCGCAATTTTTGATGCATTTCGCACTGGTTGTCCTGCTCCTCCCCAGCCCTCATGCCACTCCTCCTCTTGCTTCCCTCCCCTCCCTGCCACTCCAGGGCATGCTCTAGCACATTGGCCTTCCCCCCCTTGGGACTTTTGCACCCGGGAATCAACTCCCATGGTGGATAGCAACTGGGACAGTTTGAAACAGTTTGGGGAAGCCATGGATTCTTCTAATTGAAGCTTGCTCTAACCTGGAGAGCTCAACCCCACAACCCCTTCAGCCTGTGAAGGATTTCTCTTGCCCGGATGAAGCCATTGAGCTCAACATGTATGGGAGCTTTGCAGGCAGCCATGAAAGCTTCACTTGAAGCTTCCCATTCTTGAAGCTCAAGCTCGAGAGCCTTCTTTATCAACAAGAGCACTCAAATGCTGAAGCACTCTTCCACGGAGGCCCAACCAACAATCAGACTTGATTAATGGAGCAAGCAGCATCGTGATGATTCGCGCTTCAACGGTCGTCACAAGCATTAAAGAGGTATGCCATTCTGATCTTAATCTCTCAATTTAGCCACTTGCTGAGCTTAATCCATTGTTGGAGAGATTCAAGATTGCATACAAGCATCATACCCCTGGATTGCCAAGGTAACCCCTACCCCAACCTTCATCATTCCTTGCATCTCATGAAAAGGCCCAATGTCTTCTTTCCAATGCCTCTCATGCTAATTGTTAATTAAAAATGTATGCCATGTATACTCCGGCTGAGGAAAAAGGCCGATGCCAGGCGAGGTGGTAAGACAAAAGAGAGGTGACCCTCCCTTACCACTTAAGACCCTGAAGGGGTGCACAACCCGGCACGGGGGGAACTTTGCCCACCTCTTGGTGATCCGGAGCCCAATACTTGTTTGCAGGTGTAGGTACTTCCATAAGCCCCACTTCCCTGCCCCAATGATCCCTCTTGGATACCCCACAATGCTAATGGCACCCATGTATGCCACTTGAGGTACATGTAGTCAATGGAGATGTATGGCAATGAACGTACTTATGCATGAATGGCAGAGTTGATGGTATGCAATGATGCTCATGATTATGTTTAGTATGCTCAAGATGCTATTGATGTGGCAGATTAGGCCCCTTGCTCTATGCTCTACCCATATAAGACTTTGGTACTAAGGGATAGGCAGTGTTTTTGATCATAGTCCTGTAGGACTGTCACAAAGTTCCCATTGCAAAAAATTTTGTCCTAAATTTGGGGGTGAACCCTATAGCTCATCTCGAAGAGGGATTTTTGCCCTCCGGTTTGAATAAAAAATCTCCCCAGTCGAAGTTACCTTGTGAAAGTTATGCCCATTTTTGTGCACTAGGGTCACTGTGGACAGGTTGCAGACCACTCTAGGACAGGCACTGTAGAACCCCTATAAAAAATTATGATAATTTTCTATCATAAAGGTTAATAGCTCATCTCGAAGAGGCCGTTGTTCCCTCCGACTAGAATCTCCATATACATGCTCGAAATGCACCCATCAATAAGTACATAGAAATATGCCTGCTCTTTCAGAATCCATCGCATGGAAAGCTAGTTCTGATAACATATTTACTCCACATCCAACATAATCAGTACATCCAACACACTCACACTTCAAAAACATCTAAAAATTCCATATCCTAAAGCATCTCTACATTTTCTATCAAGGCATCAAAAAAAGCATCCAAAACATTCTCCATTTGTGGAGCATCACATCTAACATCCTCTAAAGGTATATCCTCAAGCTCATGAACTATCTCAGAAACAATAACTATATCCTACAAATCATGTGCATCCATCAAGTCACCAATCTCCTTTTGAGTCTGTGCATTAAGCAAAACATGAGATTTGTAAGCCTCTTCATATGCACTAAGAAAATCTACATATGTAATGGTTGACTCTTCCACTATAGGCTCTTCCAAGGCATCCATGGTATGACTAGTCAACACATCAATAATCTCTACTATATTTAGTAGTACATGAGCCTCATATGCTTCCTCATAAGCACTTAGAAAATCTACGTATACATTGTCCGTATCATCCACATTAGGCTCAATCAAGATATCATCTGCATGGATACTCATAGCATCAAAAGTATCTTTATAGACATCATCTGTGTGGTGCCTTATAAAGTATCCATAGTAACTATAGAGACCTCATCGGTATGGCAACTAAAAGCATCATTAGCATAAGTATCCTTGGTAGGGAAAATGACAGCGTCTATACTTTTAGCATAGGCACTCACTACATAAGTGTTCAACTCCTCAGTAAATG
The DNA here is from genome assembly GCF_053477565.2 of Lygodium microphyllum. Classification (NCBI taxonomy): domain Eukaryota; kingdom Viridiplantae; phylum Streptophyta; class Polypodiopsida; order Schizaeales; family Lygodiaceae; genus Lygodium; species Lygodium microphyllum. The sequence continues at coordinate 81,286,559 of NC_141135.1, forward strand.
CATAAAAAGACATCCGTGTAGTAGTAGATTGTCGCTCAGCCTCAGTAGCAAGTAGTGAGGTTTGGGAAAATATTGTGCTTGCTCTATACATTTCACCTTCTCTAATTTCATATGTATCCTTAATTCCTCCTCCTTCCACATTTGAAAAGACTCCTCTATTTGTCTTCTTGCTTCTTCCTCATTCCACCTCCTTTGTTCTTCTTTTTCTTGATTCTCCCATTGCTACCATTGATACTTATATGTTGCAATAAGCTTCTTCCATACATCCTCAAATTTCTTCCAAAATCCATAAGTGAAAAGTTACATACCCAAGCTCACTTATCCTTGAACTAACATCCAACACTTGCCGTATCTTTCCCATACAAAGCATATGTTCATTCTTAGACTCATATAATTTCATCAAGGACTTATAAGCTTCAATGAGCATTAGATATATAACCAAAAGTCGCCTCCCAAATGCATCATCTATATATCTAAGATTAAGCAACTTTTGAAGATACTCCATAACCTGATCTATATCTTGTCCCAAAAGTACATGTGTATCTACATCCATACTTGCATCCATACCTAACTCTTCACCCTAGTTGTCATGTCAAGTTCACTAAGATGATGTCAAGATCATCTATTCATATGCCAAAAAGATAGGTCTCTGGCTATAGGAGTGAATAAAGAGTAGTTAGGGATAGATTGATGTATAAGATATAAGAGAGATTCTTAAGGAGGATTAACGGTAGTAAGAGATTAAGTAGATTCTTGTATGAGAGCAAAGATGATGATAGATATTACATAGAGTAGACACTAGCGAGAGATGAAATAATATAAATTTAAGAGATCAAAGGCTCAAAGTATCCCAAAACCAATCCTTGATTAAGAAAACCTATTTACAATGAGTCTTTCCTTTACCATGTTCTCTTTTACCTTGTTATACCTAAAAACTTGCAACAAATGATACCTTCTACTTTACTTATTAGATAGCAAGTCTGATGGTTTTTGGGTTTTCAAAAGGGGAGTAAAAATCTAGGAAACTTTCTTGAATTCTCCCCTTGTTATCTTGGATCACTCATTCTTCCACCTCCCATTCAAAGTGATATTTGTTGTCTGAAAATTGCAATCACGTGCAATGTAAACTCTAAAGCCCTTCTTTTTCATGAGATATCCCAAAACTAGCCAAAAAGCCATTTTCTTTTTGCATGACACCCTATTCTAGAAGTTTTCTATACCTTTTGAGAATATTTACAAGAAATAATGTCCAAAATATCAAAAATAGACTAAAATTATCAAAAAATCCTGTAATTTTGAACCATCTATATTGTGGACACTAACAATAATGACTAATATAGCATTGACTCTCTAGATTAATAAGAAATCTAGATGATAGCATAATCGAGGGTTTTTTACATACTGTCTTTATAGTAACATGACAACAATCCATCCTGGGGCTATTTTCTAGGATATGGGAGAGCTGTAGGAGCCAGAGTGATCAACTAGGGATGCTTTGTATATGTGTACAATGAGGGGTTAGTCACTTGTATGTGTGGGATACCCCCTCTATTGGAGTTGGGATGGGAGAAATCACTAGACTACTAATCAATACAAACACATGATTTAGCTAGATCGATATATAACCTGTAGATGCTCTTGGCCACAAGGCCATGAGGGTGGTTTGGTGAGCATAGGAGGCCAGCTAGAGCCCTAGAGCCATTGTTGGGTACATTTTTTGTCATGAAAGGTGGTGTGTTTGCTAAGAGCTACTGATAAGTAGTGGTTTCTCAATCTTGGTTAATAGGGACCAATTGTTCAGTGTATGCCAAAGAGTATTGAAATAGATATTTTCTTTCTTGATAGACATTGTCAAGCTAAGGTTCAACATGAAGAAAGAAAGGAAAGGGCTAGACAACAAGTTGAAATCCTTAGGAGATATTCTTCTAAGCATAATACTTTGATATCCTTGAGAAAGATGGGTCATGTTGACCCTATTATCTAGCAAGTCCATTAGGAGAAGGAGGAAGCTCTAGTGTGCCTCTTACGCCAACAAGTTCGCCAACTTTGAGTCTGGGTGTAGTGCCAATGATACAAAACCCCATAGAAAATCTAGTCATATTTATGGTACAACCCTTTGCAATACCTATAGGAATGTTGTCATGCCGCTACGTGGACATAGTGTGAAAAACCTAGGAGTGCAACTTCATCTAACTTTCTTATTAATCTAGAGAGTCAATGTCATACTAGTCATTAGTTTTAGTGTCAATAGTATAGATAGTTTCAGCATATGGGATTTTTGGACTATTTTAGCTTTTTTTGATATTTTAGATATTATTTCTTATAATATCCTAAAAAGGTATAGAAAACTTCGAGAATAGGGTGTCGTGAAAAAAGAAAATTTCTTTTCAACCAATTTGGAAATATCTTATGCAAAAATAAGGGTTCCCTAATTTGTGTAGCATACGATCGTAGTTTTCAGGCAACAAACAACACTTTAGACTGGAAGGAAGAAGAAGGAGCAACCCAAGAGAATTCTAAGTAGGTTTCCTATAGTTTTACCCCCTTTTAGAGCCAACAGAACCATCAGATTGCCATTTGTGCAACGAAGAAGAACCTAGTTTTTTGTGTGCATTTTTGGTCTACCAAGGAGCTCTAGGAGATCTAATGCTTAGATATTGCTTCAGAGTAGTCCCAGACAAGGACTTTGTTTATCTTCTCAAGTTCTATCAATACACAGTACTTTGAATTATTGAGCTTTGTCTTTATCTTATGTAACTATTGTCTCTTCTTTTTCTTCTCTTTTATCTCCTATTCTCTTCTTCCTTCTCTCTTTGATCCCCAGTGGATACAACCTTTTGACTAAAACCCCTCTGACATTGGTGAACCCAATGTGAAAGTTTATTAAAAGGAAAGGTAGGATGGGAGAAACTTCAAGCATAATTTCTAGTAATGTTTTGCACCACTTAGTGCAGAATATGAAGATGCTTATGTAGGTAAAACAACAACAACATGTGATGTAGGGTTCTACTCAAATAGAAATTGTTGTGGTGAATGCTTGGTAGGTAGTAGAGGATGAGATGTTTAATGGTAGGAATGTATCTACCTATTTGTATACCTATGCTCAAAAGATAGATTTCTTTGCATTAGCTCAACTTGCATGGAGCCAATATTTTGTATGGGTCATTGTACATGAATTGAAAGCCCAAATTACTGAATTGTACATGCATGTAAGGTGCTCGCCCATTGGCTATCGAGGCATGCTTTTAGCAGTCTATCGAGAAAGGAATCTAAGCCTTAACTTATCTTATGAACTATCTTTGTCTCCCGCCCATACATGAAAAATTATGTATCCCTTCTATCCAACAGAATCTAAGCTCATGAACTATCTTTGTCTCCCGCCCATACAGGAAAAATTATGTATCCCTTCTATCCAATAGAAGTATCCCTTTTGCCCTATAGAAATAACTAGTCCAAATATCATGGCACCACAAACTCAATCCTTTATCTAGAATAGGATCTCCCAACATGCCTAGATGTTGGGGGCCACAGAGGTCTTCAACTCCATTCTAGACCTAGCAAGGGGTGTCCAGAGCTCCAACTAATTGGTAAGTTGTCTAGGAGCGAAATATCATTCTCGTGGTTGGCCCTTTCACCACTTGACCTTTGGCCCATGAATCGAGTAGTGCCTTCTTTGGGTTAATCCGCGGTGCGATCATGGAGGTGATCCACCCATGCAAAATATCTTTACTCAATTAAATCCTTTAAGAATCAAGCACAAACAAGACAATCAACTCTAATATCATCTTCTAAGAAAAAATTCATTTATCAAAATGGCATTTTGTCATCACAGACCCTTGCCATGTATTGACCATAAATTACAAACACTTGAAATAATCATCCAAACAACAAACAAGAACTAGTTGAATGTAAAAGCATTCAAAATGTTGTTCAATCAACTAAGAAAACCAATTGCATTCTTTCAAACAATGCAAGAATAGACGATATAACATTTCCATCATATATTTGCTCTTCCCCTTGGGATCTAGGAGCAATACTATGCAAAATGTTTCTTAACATTCCTTCCTTCGGCTAGGGCATATGTTATGGATTCAAACCCTATTCATGATGTAAGTTCTATAGGTCACTTACATTAACCGATAGCCCAATCCTAAATTAGATTGGTGAAAGTCGTAGTTACACAATGGATCTCAAGACAAAGTTAGTTTTAATCCTTATGATTAGTTTATTGTACTAGCTCATAGTCAAGTCTTGAGGCATCTAGAAATTGATCTTCATATATCAAACATGTTATAGGCATAATGTGTAAATACTTGATAAGATAAGTGTGAGATGATCTCAAGTAGTTAGACTCCAACAGGCCTTGCATTGAGCTTGAATCTAGTTCTTCTTAATATTTGGGCTCTTAGGCTAAGTAATTTTGAAGTATTTAAAATTTAAACTAGTACTTTCTATTCATGATCCTCAATGTCATATTGTTTTAGCAATTATGCTATTTATAACCCTTGACTATGCTTTAACCTAGCGCTTATATGCACAATATTTTAATGTCATTCTTTTAATGACTATACCCTTCAAAAACCTTGACTAATTCTTCCTTGTAAATGCTCTATCAACAAATAATCCATATGCAACTAGGTGCATTTAACTTTCCTTTATATATGCACTTCACAAGGTCCATCTTACGAATATGTGAGATGAAATTTATCCCTTTCGATGACCTATACTTGTGCATCATAGTATGGGGCCTCATGTAGCTCATACGAGAATCAAAACAAGCATCTATCAATTTGGAAATACATTACTTACGATCGGAACCGCAATTGGATTGACGGTGATGCCTTTATTTGAAGCTTCATTATTAATTATGGGATTGCCATCCACACGTGTCATTCTTCGCTTGGGAGCCATCGACTGCAAGTAGACTCAAGAGATTAAGAAGATGGAATAGATTCGAGATGGAAGAGTGTAATAGAAGATGGGTAAGTCGAGGATCAAAGTAGAGGGAATTGAACTAACTCTTCCTTGCAGCCTCTCAGGGTGACTCTTCTCTCTCTCTCTCTCTCTCTCTCTCTCTTTCAAGCTCTCTCTCACAATCTCTTGGAGGGGTATCCTACTCTCTACCTCTCTCTCGCAGCCTCTCGGGGTCTCCTTATGCTTTCTTATGCCTCCCCATACCTCATATTTATAGTGAATTAGAGCTAATCACAGAGATGCAGGTGTTCCAACCACTTAGGATACCAAAGTATACACAACCTGAAAGAGCTCATGGCAACTGAGGATGCAACCAAATAGATTGTCAAGCAATTCAGTCTAGCCAAGTACCTAAAGAAGATCAGCCAATAGATAGATCACAATAGGTGCACAGAGTTCCTTAGACCCTTTGATGCCAGGAATAATAGCGGTATAGAGATAATTTAACAAGGAGATGAAACCCAGAGTGTGAAAGTTGTGCTCAATCTAAAGTTGGTTGAGATATCTTTGGGGTTACCTGACAAGCTAGCAAAGAGGCAAAAAAGAGATGTAAATGGCATGATGCAGATGAATAAGTAGCAAGCATACATAAATGATGGAATCAACATAGCAGACATCGCCAAGCCTATTGTTAGGTTGCAAGCAAAGATGGTGCATGCTCTCTTTTCGAGCTAGAGATACACCCAGGGGGTTCACTAGGGTTTACCATATGGTACCATGTGAGTGTAAGGGAGGGGGGTTATTTAAGGGAAGGAAGGTACATTTTATAAGGTAAGGTCCCATAAATTGGGGGTAGATAAGGGGTATTTTCATATATTTCTTGCACACAGGTGACATCTCCTTACTACTACTAGTAAATCCCTTGTGGAGATACAATATACTCATGAATACAATAGGGGTACCATTGCTCAAGAGCATTGCAACCAAGACCCTCGATGAAGTAAATTTGAATTCCTATATCCAAACAAAAAACCAGGTGTCAACTAAGATATTGGTGTCAAACCTAAGATCCATGGGAGGAGAATTCCCTCTGACAAGGGCCTAGTTAGAAAGAAAAAACCCACATCCAAGGTGTCAAACATGGATTTCACAAGAGTGCTAATAGCATTAATCCAAGAAGCTATCAGGGAGATGGACAGAGAAGAGGAAGGGAAGACAACACAAGAACAATCATACATCCATGATGTCCACTCACCTATTCCAGTGAGCCTTGCCATCTCGTACATTATAAGGAGCCTTGGGGAAGAAGAAGCTAACATGGTTCAACAAGAAGAAGGCAAGCAAGAAGCAACTAAGAAAAGGGAAGCTCACCGTCAACCTCAACAATCAAAAACCTTAAGCGAGAGAATAATGAGTGAGCAGGGTATCAAGGCTGAGCACCATCCAACCAAGGGGACAAGTGAAGAATCATGTTGAAGATTCCTATCAAGAGAACCAAATCCACCATTGACGATTGCAAAGAATTGCAAAGGGTTGAAAAATATAAAGGAAGATCGAAGAGGGACGTAGAAAGAGATAGGAAGCGAAGGAAGAAAGGTTAAGATGAGTGGATGTAACGTGCCCACCTATCGACTATCCAAGCACGTTTTAGCGGTCCATCGAGAAGCAAATCTAAGTGTTGCCGCCCGGCACTCCCATGGAATGTTATGGGGTTTGTCGCTTAAGCTTTCCCAAGTCCACCTTGCAATAGAACGTTCGCGGCCGAACCCACTAGGATCGACCCAAAATCTGGGTTCCTAGGGGTCAAGGTCTCCAGACAGCATTCTAGTGTCGATTTTTGGACATCCCACTTTACGTAGAGATACCCCAATCCGAAATAGATCCATGCCGCACTTGGTTCAAAGAGAATGGAAAATGAGAGGGATGTGCTTCTCCACCTCTCTATCCATAGGGCATAGTCCCATTCTGGTCCCCTAAAACGGTATGAATCGGGTTCTAACTTAGCAATAGCTAAAGTCCAAATGATAGTAAAGCCTTGTGAGAGGCCTCCCACTTCTCTGGGACCACCCTGTGAAACTATCGGGAGTTCTGCCCACCCACTTCCCTTGATAGCTTTAGTTTTCTAGTTAGGTCCTACCACAATTACGTGTGACATTTAAAATCAACTTCATTAATTAAGCCTTTTAGAGAAAATGCTTCGTTCGCGTAATTTACAACAGACACAAAAACATAGCAAACAGTTTTTTTGACAAAAAAGTTCCTTATCTTTAATTTAATCTTTGTCTCCTACCCATATAAGAGAATTATATATCCCCTTCTGTCCAACAAAAGTTCCCCTTCTGTCTAACTAGTAGAAGTATCTGGTCCAAATCACATGGCACTATAGTTTCCATCTACTATCTAGAATAGGATCTTCCAATGGCCACAAGTTGGTTTCACAACAGTATTCAACTCTGTTTGGGACTAGGCAAGGGGTGTCCAGAGCTCCAGTGACCCCAAGTGACCTAGGAGTGAGACAACTTCTGTGGTTGGCCTTTTCACCACTTGACCTTCGGCCCGTGAATTGAGCAGTGCCCTCTTGGGTTGAAACGTGGTGTGACCTTGGAGATGATCCACCCACACAAAATATCATTCCTTAATTAATCCAATTAAGAATCAAGCATAATTAATGCAATGAGCCTAATATCATCTTCCAAGAAGCATTTGTTTATTCCCCATGGCAATTTGTCATCACAAACCCATGCCATGAATTTAACATCGATCACAAGCACTTGGAATAATCATCCAATCACATCCCACAATCAATTTAATGCAAAAGCATTAGGAAGTTATTCAAAAAAACAACAAAAACAATTGTATCTTTTTCCAAACATTGCAAAAATAGTCGCGATAACCTTTCCATCGCATACTTGCTCTCCCCCTTGGGATCGAAGAGTGATTCTACGTAAAAATTACTTAACACTCCCTTCTTTCGTCTAAGGTTTCAAACACTGTACAAGACATAAATTCTATTAATCACTTACATTGATCGATAGCCTAGCCCTATTTCCAAGGAGTAGTGATCTTTACTTTGGTTTGGTCTTCTCAATCCCTTGAGCTCTCTCCTTGCCTTTGGGGGCCGTCAGATCCATCCCAATCCAAATAGGATTGATAAATGTAGTGGTTATGAGTCAGAGCCCAAGGCATTCTTAGTCTTAATCTTTATGGTCGTTGTTTGTGTTAACTATGCATATAATCAAGATCCAAATGATCTAATATATTTGAGATTGGATTTCCCTTAGGCTAGATTAATTAATATGTAATCAATCAAACATGCAAGGTACAACATACTTTCAGTGTGGGGGAAATACCCATCTATTAATTTCATGAAAAAGGAGAGTTGACAATACCTTGAAATACTATTATGCTAAGTGCAAGTTGTCGCATAGCCTCTAGATATAATTAACTTCTCTTGATATCCATGCTTTGCAACTTTATCCTTCAAATGTAAGAGATAAAGCCTATCCCTTTCCATGACCTATTCTTGTGTGGCACCTAATGTACTTCATGCGGGAACCAAAACAAGCATCTACTAATTTGGAAATACATCACTTACAACCGGTATCACATGCGGATTGGCAATGATGTCCTTGTGCAAGGCTTCATTGCTCATTGTGAGGTTTCCATCCGCATGCATAATTTTCCACTTGGGGGCCATCCCCGATCTTTGCGAGTCGCGCAAGATTTCCGCACCTTGTGCTCAAGTAGTGGGGCCATTTGTGAGTGGTGGATAATCTCATGAGACAGGTATAGGTTCGTAGCCACGGGGAAAAGAGATGCATGTGGCCACCCTCTTCGGAGGGGAAGGGAAAGAATCTCTCTCTCTCTCTCTCTCCCCCCCCTTCTTCTTCTTCTTCTTCTGCTTCTTCTTCTTCTTCCCTTCTTCTTCTCTCTCTCTCTCTTCCTCTTCTTCTCTTCCTCTTCTCATCTCTTTCTCCCTCTTCTTCATCTTCTTCTTTCCTTCTTCTTCTCTCTCTCTCTCCCTCTTATTCTCTTCTTCTCCTCTCTCTCTCCCTCCTCCTCTTCTTCTTCTTCTTCTTCTTCTACTTTTCCTCTCTCTCTCCCTCTTCTTCTTCCCTTCTTCTTCTCTCTCTCTCTCCCTCTTCTATTCTTCTTCTCCTCTCTCTCTCCCTCTTCTTCTTCTTCTTCTTCTTTCATTCTTCTCTTCTTCTTCTTCTTCTTCTTCTCTCTCTCTCCCTCTCTCTTCTTTTCCCTCTCTCTCTGCCTCTCTCTCTCTTCTTAATGGCAAGGGGGGAAGAAGTGGTATCTCCTCTCCATATTTTGGAAGAAAAATGGGTTTGGGGGGGGGGGGGGGGGGATAAGGTGGCTTCTCCTTAGACGCTTGGGGGGGGGGGATTTATAGTGGGAAGGGGGGGTATTATTGGAGGGGGGTGTGACATGGGGCCCCTTACCATCTACCCAGGTGGCCAGTGTGATGGTGGCTGCCACCATGCAGTCTACCCCTCCTTCCTCGTTACGATCGTCTTCTTCCTCCACTTTGTCCTCATCAGCTTCATCTACTCCTCGTGGGCTTCCTCCTCCCACATCATCAGGTTCAGCCTCCACGTCATCTGATTTCCACGACTCCTTCTCCCTCATCAATGTTGTCCTTCCCCCCTGCCACCTACCATCAATGACATGGGGGGGAGATAATTAAAAAATATTGATTTTTTTAAAAGGGGTGTTTTGTACTGCAGATGGGGGGGGGGATATTACATCCTCTCCCCCTCTTAGAGAACTCGAGATGTCCTCATCTCGGAATAATTGGGAAAGACAAGCATTAAAGGATCTTAAGGCCTATGGGTTAGGACCCACCATGCGTTCGTTGCACTACTCGTAATGGCTCAAGTAGTGCAACTCATGTTAATTGTATTTAACCGTAGGTACAAAAGTAGGATTTATTCCGTCTAGGGTATGTCTATGAACCATACATTAATCAATCATACACCATTACAAAGTTTTGGTATGATACCAACTATAACGTGCCTGCCTATTGGCTGTCCAAGCACATTTTAGTGGTCCATCAAGAAATCAATCTAAGCGTCATCGCTCTGGCCGTCCCATGGAATGTTTTGAGGTCTGTTGCCTAGGGTTTCCCGAGTTTGCCTCCCAACGGATTGTTCATGGCCAAACCCACTAGGATCGATCTAAAATCTGGGTTCCTAGGGGTCAAGGTTTTCGGACAGCATTCTAGTGTTGGGTTTTGGACATCCTACTTTATGCAAAGATACCCGAATCCGAAGTAGATCCATGCCGCACTTGGTTCAAAGAGAATTGAAAACTAGAGGGATGCCTTGCTCAACCTCTCTGCCCGTAGGGCATAGTCCCATTCCGGTCCCCTAAAATAGTATGAATCGGGTTCTAACTTAACAATACATAAATGCCGAATGATAGTAACACCTTGTGAGAAGCCTCCCAGTTCTCGGAGACCACCCTGTCGTAGGACAAACTCGTCGCAAGTTCCGCCCACCCACTTCCCTTGATAGCTTTAGTTTTCTAGTTAGGTCTTACCACAATTACGTGTGACATTTAAAATCAATTTCATTAATTAATCCTTTTATAGAACATGCTTCGTTCATGTAATTTACAATATAAACACGAAAACAGAGCAAATAGTCCTTTTAACAAACAAGTTTCTTAACTTATCTTTAATTTAATATTTGTCTCCTGCCCATATGGGAGAATTATATATCCCCTTTTGTCCAACAAAAGTACCCCTTCTACCTAACTAGCAAAAGTATCTGGTCTAAATCACATGGCACCATAACTTCCATCCCCTATCTAGAATAGGATCTTCAAATGCCCTATATATTGGGCTCATGACAGTCTTCAACTTTGTTTGGGACTAGGCAAGGGGTTTCCAGAGCTCCACTAACCCCAAGCCACCTATGAGTGAAACACAACTTCCATGGTTGGCCTTTTCACCACTTGACCTTTGGCCCGTGAATCGAGTAGTGCCCTCTCGGGTTCAAACACAGCATGACCTTGGAGATGATCCACCCACACAAAATATCCTTCCTTAATTAATCCAATTAAGAATCAAGCATAATCAAGGCAATGAGCCTAATATCATCTTCCAAGAAGCATTCCTTTATTCTCCATGGCAATTTGTCATCACAGACACCCGCCATGAATTTACCATCGATTCACAAGCACCTAGAATAACCTTGGAGATGATCCACCCGCACAAAATATCCTTCCTTAATTAATCCAATTAAAAATCAAGCATAATCAAGGCAATGAGCCTAATATCATCTTCCAAGAAGCATTCCTTTATTCCCCATGGCAATTTGTCATCACAGACACCCGCCATGAATTTACCATCTATCACAAGCACTTGGAATAATCATCCAATCACATCCCACAATCAGTTTAATGCAAAAGCATTTAGGACATTATTCGATCAATCGACAAAAACAATGGTATCTTTTTCCAAATATTGCAGGAATAGTTACAATAACCTTTCCATCGCATACTTGTTCTACCCCTTGGGATCAAAGAGTGATTCTACATAAAAATTACTTAGCACTCCCTTCTTTCATCTAAGGTTTCAAACACTGTACAAGACATTAATTCTATTAATCACTTACATTGATCGATAACCTAGCCTTATTTCCAAGGAGTAGTGATCTTTACTTTGGCTCGGTCTTCTCAATCCCTTGAGCTCTCTAGTTTCCTTTGGGGGGCGGAGTTGTGTTCAGATCAAGCCCAATCCAAATAGGATTGATAAATGTAGTGGTTATTAGTGGGAACCCAAGGCATTCTTAGTCGTAGTCCTTATGGTTGTTGTTTGTGTTAAATACGCATATCATCAAGATCCAAATGATCTAATAGATTTGAGATTGGAGTTCCCTTAGGCTAGATTACTTATCATGCAATTTGTTAAGCATGCAAGTTGGATTTCCCTTAGGCTACAACATACTTTCAGTGTGGGGGAAATACCCATCTATTAACTTCACGAAAAAGGAGAGTCGACAATACCTTGAAATACTATTATGCTAAGTGTGAATTGTTGCATATCCTCTAGATACAATTAACTTCTCTTGATACCCACACTTTGCAACTTTATCCTTCAAATGTAAGAGATAAAGCCTATCCCTTCCCATGACCTATTCTCATGTGGCACCTAATGTACTTCATGCAGGAACCAAAACAAGCATCTACTAATTTGGAAATACATCAGCTACGACCGGTATCCCATGCAGATTGGCAGTGATGTCCTTGTGCGAGGTTTCATTGCTCATTGTGAGGTTTCCATCTGCCCGCATCATTTTCCACTTGGGGGCCATCCCCGATCTTTGCGAGTCGCGCAAGATTTCCGTACCTTGTGCTCGAGTAGTGGGGCCATTTGGGAGTGGCGGATAATCTCATGAGACAGGTATAGGTTCACAGCCATGGGGAAAAGAGATGTGTGTGGCTAGCCTCTTCAAAGGGGAAGGGAAAGAATCTCTCTTCCTCTCTCTCTCTCTCTCTCTCTCTCTCTCTCTCTTTCCCTCTTCTTCTTCTTTCTCTCTCTCTCTCCCTCTTCTTCTTCTTCTTATTCTTATTCTTATTCTTCTTCTTCTTCTTCTTCTTCTTTTCCTCTCTCTCTGCCTCTTCTTCCCTTCTTCTTCTCTCTCTCTATCTCCCTCTTCTTCTCTTCTTCTTCTCCTCTGTCTCTCCCTCTTCTTCTCTTCTTCTTCTCCTCTGTCTCTCCCTCTTGTTCCTCTTCTTCTTCCCTTCTTCTTCTCTCTCTCTCTCTCCCTCTTATTCACTTCTTCTTCTCTCTCTCTCTCCCTCTTATTCACTTCTTCTCCTCTTTCTCCCTCTTCTTCTTCTTCTTCTTCTTCTTCTTCTTCTTCTCTCTCCCTCTTCTTATCTTCTTCTTCTCCTCTCTCTCTCCCTCATCATCTTCTTCTTCTTCCCTTCTTCTCTTGTCTCTCTCTCTCCCTCTCTCTCTCTCTCTCCTCTTCTTCTTCTTCTTCTTCTCTCTCTCTACCTCTCTCTCTCTTCTTAACGGCAAGGGGGGGAAAGAAGTGGCATCGCTTCTTCTTCTTTTGGCAGAAAAAGGGGAGGGAGAATAAGGTTGCCTCTCCTTAAACGCTTAAGGAGGGGGGGTTTATAGTGGGAAGGGGGGTATTATTAGGGGGGGCATGACACGAGGCCCCTTACCCTCCACCTGGGTGGCCAGTGTGATGGTGCCGCCATGCAGTCTACCCCTTCTCCTGCGTTACGATCATCTTCTTCCTCCACTTTGTCCTCATCAACTTTGTCTACTCCTCTTCCGCTTCCTCCTCCCACGTCATCACGTTCGGCTTCCATGTCATTTGATTTTTGCAGCTCCTCCTCCCTTGTCGACGTCGTCCTTCCCCCCTCCCCCCACCACCTGTCAGCGAAAATGACGACAAGGGGGAGGGGATAATTAAAAAAATTGATGATTATTTGTTTTAAAAAAGGGGCATTTTATGCCACGGGTGAAGGAGGGGAATATTACACACAAGAGGAGGAGCAAGTGGCTATTGCTATTAGAAGATCAGTGGAACAACCCTCTCAATCTCAAGAGCTAGCCATGATGAGCCCAATACATGAAGACATGCCTAACCCAAGTGCTACTACAAAAGCGACTAGTGGGGTAAAAGGGAAGGGAAAGGCCCTATGCGTGCAATACCACCCCAACACAAGGAGCGACAAAATTGGTGGTCAATGAAAGTAACATGATGGCATGGGTGTAATACCTATGAGGTACGTGAGACAGCACCAACAACATCAAAAGGGGTCCCAATGGTAGGAACCAAGAGACTAGCGGTATTAGATACAAAATATCACTAAGGTCCAAAGATACCAAGACTTGAGGTATCCACCACTTGGGTACCATCGCCAACATGCAACATAGAAGAATAAGGAGTCTTTCACAGCCTTTCGACTAGAAAGAACAATGAAAATAATAATATACACCAAGAATGTGATAGCTTTGAAAGTGGCCTCGAAGGCAAGACACGATGAAGAAAATCTAAAGGACCTATATGAAGAAGAAAGGAAAAGCCACGTAGCTTTAGAGCAACTATGTGTCTTAAACTCAAAGGAAAATAAACGTCTAGAGTTAGAAAACAAGGAGTTGAAGAGTTGAAGAGGCAAAGAGAGTAGTTGAGATAAGAATTTCATGCTACAAAGATGCAAAAAGATGAAGAGTCCATGAAGAAGATGGCAATACTAAATAATCAACTCCATGCAGCACTCCATGAGTAAGCCATCCTAAGAGAGAAAGTGGAACACTAGGGTCAAGACAAAGAAAGGATACTTGCCATATGGAAGGAGTAAGAGCATATGATTGTAATGGCCCTCTCACAAGAATAGAACCAGAGCCTTGAATAGATGAAAGAGAGAACAAAATTATTGGCAAAAGGAACAAGGATTGAATCAAAGATTTAGTAGAGCACCAGGAATTATTGGAAAGTGAGCACATAATTGCTAAATAAAAGCGAAGGTGTTAGAGAGGAGGATGCTGGCATAGCAAGAGACCTTCTTGAACACAATGCTACATGTCACTCACGTTGAAGGAGAAGAGACAAGTGAATGCCTTTAAAAAAATTTAGAACTCACAAAGAGAGCATTGAGATACGGCCTCCATGAAAGGGCACCTAAAGCTAGCACCAACCCAAGAGTAGAAGAGCAAAGGGAACATCTAGTCAAGGTAGGGTTTTCTAGACAAGAGCTCAACCTACTAGGTTTTGAAGAACAAGACCAACAAGCAAAATCCCCCACTCAGGAGGATAAAGAGCCAAATCTTGAAGAAGGGCCCAATTTTGAGCAGTAGAATGATAAGAAAGAGCAATCCAATGTGCCAAGCCTACCTCCACGACCTAAATCTCAAACAACGGTGCATGGCAAAGATCTTGTTGTCCCAGTGAGAACTGTGGAAATGAGGTGTAGAAGAAGGGAGTTGGCAGAGTTGTCACAGAGGAAGCTTAGTGCCAAACCTTGACCACCACTGGTACTTGGAGCCCCGATCTCTCAGTGTGAAGAATTCTTACTAGTCAGTTGGGCATGAGAATTATCCCCTTGGGAGCAATATAAAAGTCATTTTCAATCCTTTCAAGTTCACCTTCTCCTATGATCCCTAATCACTTGATTGAGTGTTATCACCAAGGGTGTTGGAGGAGGTGATCAAGCTCTCCATGTGGTTGGGTAAAAGATGGCTAGAGGAAAGACCAAGACACCCAACACTCTGGTAGGCGAAACGTGCTAGATATTGGGAGGACAAAGTGATGCGGGAGCTTGGAACAAGTAAGGGCTATGAATCCCATCCAAAATGGAGAAGGAATATATGGGATGGTAGTATGCATGATTGGATGGCCTTCTACAACACTTTACCATACAAAAGTAATAATCCAACATGCATGTCCTACCCAAGAAGACACAGAGTAGATTTTGACTCAGAGATGCATGGAAGGTATGATTTTCCACGAATTGACAATGTTAATGCCATGACCCTTCAAGAGTGCATGATCTTCATGGAAAAAGATATTCACCATCTATCATGCACTTCGTCAAGGAATTTTCTTCATGTTTAGATCCAATGTTCATCACCACTTGTAACTATCTATGTCTCCTAAGTATAGTTCTTAAGCAAAATTCAGTCACTAGAGGAAGAGTGACCACTACCCCTCTTTTTTTAAGTAATGCACGCGTAGATAGTTGAGATATGACTAGGCTCATGAAGAGGGATATCTTATTACCAACTTTTTGTATGAATCTCCTACAGGAACATGAGTGATAGTCAATTCACAAGGTACAACTATCCACTTCTTTCCACTACCTCTTTGAATGTGAGGGTTAACTTAAAAACCTATATGCTAAGCTAGTCCTTACTAAGCAGGTCACTTCAACCTCCACCTAGCTTTGCCCCTGCAAAAGAACATGATGCAACTTACCATCATTCCTTGTAATTTATTTATATTACATATTTTAAAAATAAAAAATAAGAAAATTTGAAGAAGAAGAAGAAGAAGAAAGAAAAAACAAAAAGGGAGAGGGGAGAAAAATATAAAATACATAAATTGTCTCATTTGTAATGTATGAGTGCGATGAACACTACATCTAGGGATTATTAAATCCCTTGCCCCTCCCCACTTCATGTACTTAGGGCACATCAAGGGCAAGACATTATGATAGACATGTCTCCCTAAGTCATGCACAGTACCTCTCCCTTCCATGAAATGGGTTCTCAAGTGTGGGACAACACACTAGGCTTGTGTAGTTTGACCTAACTCCTAGTTTTACCACCACTTGCACAATGCACTACACGGTAAGGCAAGGACACCTCCTAGGTAGTGCACCTACTCTTTCTTTACATGTAGATTTTGTAGCAATGCAACTAGAAAATAACTATGGAGACCCTCTTGGACCAGTCAATATGTCCTCATTCAGCACCAATAATCTCTAATCGTATATTATATTCTTATCCTACATGACGGATTCCCCAAAAGCCCTAAGTATCATTTCCCAAACAACTTTCAACTCTCCAACAAAACCATCTAGTATCATGGGACTTGCACTCAGCTATAGGAGAGTGTTAACCCCAAGTTGAGATGGCAGAAAAATGGAGGAAAAAGTAAAAGGAAGATGGGAAAAGAGCAAGACATGCATGCGGCCTCTAAAGATGAACCGGGAAAAAAAGCGCAACCTTAAAAGAAAAGGCACCTCAAAAAACTAGCAAAAGTCTTATAAAAGAGCACCAGGCTCCCTCCTGTGCCAATTGTAAAATATTAGATGGGTGTAGGCTAGAGGCACAAGGCTAGAAGAGAGAAACAGAAAAAGGACCTTGCCACAATGGCCAGTCATGTAAAAAAGGGATGGGTGCCCATGGGATTTTAGGGTTTGTATATATAAAGTTCAAAAAGTGAATAAGAGATCATTCTTTGGTGTGTGGCAAAAAAGGAGTCTTCTTCTTCTTCTCTCCTTCTCACCTTCTTGCTTGTGTGTGCTCTTGAGAGAGGGAGTGTGAGAGTGTGAGGGAGTGAGTGTGTGTGAGAGTGAGGGATCAAGAGGGTGAAGCTCTTCACCATCTCCTCTTCTCTTCTTCTCTTCTTCTCTTCTTGCGCACACGGCTATGGAGGATGGAGCTTAGAGGTGGAGGAGGCTTGAGGATGCTTGAGCTAGCATCTAGGATCCTGGAGCTACCGGTGTGTGGGAGAGAGGAGGCAACTCATACCGGCACTAAGGTAAGCTCACTACACCCGTAGGATCGACGATGCGTTGGCTAGGTGAGAGATAGCCATTAGAGCTCGCTTGGAATGCTTGAAACAATAAGTGGTCCATGGGTCTTGGCGGTTGAGCAAAGGTTTTCACATTTTGGTTCCGTTGTTACCGGGACCAATAAACTCAAGCTTGAGCACTTGCGCGCCTCATATCGAGCATCGAAGTAAGGGATTCATCCCCGAACCGGAGGTTTAGGTAGGAAGTTTGGGTGTTTTTTATCTTCAAAACAAGTAAGTATTTTGGGTTATTGATGATTAGGAAACATGGAGAAATCAGTTCAGTATCTTGCTTTCGATTCTTGTTGCATTTAGAGTAGGATAGGATTAGGAAATTGCATCGGAGAAGGGTAGGGTTTACTGTTGCAAAACAGGGCAAAAAATTATGCAAAAATGGAAAAAAGCTCTCTTGCAATGCTTAAGATCGGCAAGTGAGTGATTGGGGGCATCAACACCATACCTGGGAAGGGGGTATAAGAGCCAAGAGGCCAAGGAAGCACTCATTTGCAACCATTTCAGTGTGAAAGAGAGAGAGAGAGAGCTACCAGGGCCGATTCGAATTGATCGCACCAACGACGAGCCCGCCACTCTATCCAAGTATATGAATCCCTTCTCTTACTCCCTTAGGTAGGATCTGGAGGGTTATGCCTGGTATGATTGAGTGAAGCACAAGAAACGATCGAAATCGAGTTTGCGTTGTTTACATGCACCGCGCTCGGCCTGTCCGAACGGCCACTTCTGGGCCGAGTCCCAGAATCGGCCCTCGGCCCCTCGCCATTTGGCCCATCCAGCCAAAATCCTAATTGGCCCATCCGAGTTTATCATTCGGACTGTGGACAAATTCGGCCCTCTGCCACGTGTCAAATTCGACCCTTGGCCCACTTGAGTTCTAGCAGCGATGAAGGTCCCAATTCGCAAAGATCAAATGGAATTAACCCCAGTTATTTCTCGACAACCCTTAGAAAAATGGAGAATTGATTTCATTGGACCCATCAGTCATGCGGCATAGTATTCGCAGGCCAAGTACATCATTGTGGCCATGGATTACCTCACTAAATGGGCAAAAGCGTGAGCGACATGAAAAAATGACACTAGAACGACAGCTAAGTTCTTATGGGAGCAAGTAATTTCACGATTCAGTTACCCCATTGAACTGGTCAGTGACCAAGGCACGCACTTCATCAATGAAGTGATTGCGCATCTCCTGTCCACCTTCCTCATCATCCATCGCAAATCCTTGCCATACTACCCTCAGGCAAACGGCCAAGCTAAAATCAACGAATAAGATTCTTGTCAATGTCCTAACCAAGGTTGTCTCTGCTTCACGCAGCGACTGGGACAAGTTGATGGCAGCTCTGTGGGCTTACCGAACAGCTTATAAAACGGTTGTCGATCAAACCCCCTTTAGACTGACATATGGAACAAAAGCGATTCTGCCATTAGAGTTCTTCATTCCTAGCCTAAGAATAGCACTTCAAGAGTGATGGGAAGGGAAGGAGGCATGGACGCAACGACTAGTTGAGCTCGAACACCTCTTGGAGACTCCTCTTCTTGCCACCCATGCACTGATCTGTGAGAAAGCCCGACGCAAGAGCTAGTTTGACCAGCATGTCAAGTAGCGTGAGTTCAAACAGGGTGACTTAGTGCTCCTCTACTCGGTTAAGGGGCATAAGCAAAAGATGGAATTTAGAGGTCTTGGAGCCTTCAAAGTTTGTGAGATCAGCCAAACCGGCAATGTCGAACTTAAGACCCTAAACAGTCAAGGAATAGGCTTCTTCAATGGCAGTTGTATCAAGAAGTACTACCCTCCTACGCATCCTTTGCACGAGCCACCGATGTTAGAACCACCTGTCAAAGTACGAGTAGCCACAATCACTGAAATTGACAACGAGGACGAGGAAGCCGTGGAACCCGCATACCTCCATATCACGGTAACGGCAAAACAAGCATGTGCTTTCACTGCCTTGATTGAGGAGGGAGCAGACTTCAATGTCTTGACCTACAATCATTGGACTCAACTTGGCCAACCAGAACTCCAACCCACCACTACAAAATTAATCCCATATGGGGCCCATTCCTATGCACTACTCGGCAAGTGTAGAGTAGCCGTTTCTATCGAGTTTGAGACTGTTTTAATGATTTTTTTCGTGTTGCCGAATGCTATAAACGCAGGCACAGAGTCACTGCTGGGGAGAACCTTCAAAAAGCAAACCCACTGCAATGTTGACTACGCATCGCAATGCATCCACCTCGCAATAGGCAATGTTTGCATTGTTACAGCATTCAACAAGGGCTGCGCAACCTCATCACGGGCCACCAAGCCACTGATAGAAACACCTATAGGCAAGTCTGAGGAGGGGGTAGTGCACAACCGCCACTCCCCGAGCTTCATAGACCGCAACCCATAGCAACCAAAGCTAATGCCCCACAGCCTCGCCTTCAATGGATGCCTAAACAACCACAACAGTCGCCTAGGAGTCGATGCTCCGACCCTCATAAGACCAGAAACTCTAAACATAGGAGGCCCAAATGCAGTTACAAGAATAGACGTGTAATCAGTCAAAGATGGTTCCCCAAGGCCCTATTGCATACACAAGGCTACTATGAGGACAATGTTAGGCTATGGATACCTAAGGCCCACATGGCCACAGGCACCAATCGTACGCCAGTCTCAAGCTTGATCATCCCAAAAACCGTAGAACTTCAAAACCACAAGCCGCAGAGCTTCCTTGACCCGCAACCATCAAGCTCATCCACGCGCGAACCCAAGAGAGTCACCCACTCCTATCGACCCCAGCAACAATCGTCGTCACAAGAGTCATCACTCGCTAGCGTCGATCCGACTTTCCAAATCCATCCTGAAAGCAACAGGCCGTCACTCGAGGCTGCTGCTAACACAACCTTTGTCCCAGCAACCCAATCGCAAGCTCAAGAACACTTATCACCGCAACTTTCCATTGCCAAAGGCTTAAGTCCTACCAAACCTCAACCACCCACCACAGGCCTTAGGCCCTCTTACAAGAGGAAATCCTTTCTCTCACTAGCAGCTGATTTAGCTAAGGAAACAGGGGATGACGTGGTGGATTGCATTAAGCGATTGGACGCCACTTTTGTGTCGCTAGCTGTGAGCTACGATCGCCTCGACTTAGGCCTATTGGATGAATCCTTTGCAGCCGAAGTTCAAAGGATGCCTTGTTCTTGGGAAAAGTTTGAATTCGCATTTGTAAAAGCTGCTACCTCCGCTGCTAAGTTGCTCATCAGTGAGATCTCAAAAGAACAAGCAATCAAACAGCACCTCATCACGTCGTATGATGAGCGAACCACTTCTGCCATCACTGACCAAGAAGTAACAGAGCTGTCAAAACTTGCTGAGACGAAATCCCAGTTCTTAAGGCATTGGTATGCTCTTAGGCTGCAATGGGAAGTTGAAGGATGCCGAGTAATGACCAACGCTGAGCAGCGACGCACTATCAAAATAGCAGAGTACGACCCTACATACGTCGCACCAACCTCATATCGAGTGTTAACCATGCTGCGGGGCTGTCCTATAGAAGAACACATCAAGGGACACCCCTACCTCGACTGCTTGTTGACCGAGGAGAAATTACACATCGCTAGCCGAGTCAACTCGGGTGACTTCCTAACTGATGTTCTCACATACATCACCCAAGTGAGGATTAAACCCTCCGACCTGGACCGCGAAGCCCATTTGGAATACAACCCCAAAATCTATACTTGGCTCCTTCACAAGTAACCCCTACACCTCCATGACGAAATCCCTTCACCTTCTAACCCTCAATCCTAGGAAGGATTTTTCTCAAACTGGAAGGGGAGGGGGTAAGGTGAATCAGATCAGAATCAGTAAATCAAATCAAAGTCAGTAAAGCACGTAGATATACATTGTGAAAAATGGATGGGATAGGAAAAGGGCATGAAAACCTTGAATTAAAGGGCAAAAAGTCAAAGTCTGAAAAAGGGATTCTGCATTAGACCTTAGTGAATTCATTCAAGAGCATAGAGTTTTTTCTTTTTCAGCAAATTATTATGTCGTAAGCACTAATGAAATTACAGTTTATGATAGAAACAAAAAATGTCACAGCAGGACCGAGCCCACCGACTCCCCTTCACGGAGGAGGAGAGAACGTGGTACAGCATCAACCTGGAGAGCCGCGCCTACAATCAATTGAAATTCCAAACTATTCACAATTTGGAAGAATTAGTGGCCAAGGAAGAGGCGGCCAGGAGCGTCGTAGAGAGCTGCAACCTCAAGAAGTACCTAGAAAGTTTCACACAAGAACCTGATCACACGAGCTGCATGGAATTTCTCAGGTCCTACAACCCGACAACGAATGCGGCACTGTCACAGTGGGAAGAGGACAGAATGCTAAGCAAGTATTGGTTCGGCCTTGGTGGAGAAGGCACTAGGACTAGAACCAAAGGTGGAAAAGAAGCAGAAGAGGGACGTATATGCCATGCTGGGGATGAGAAAGGAGGACGTGCTAACAAACGACAGCATCAATATACAAGACATCCCCAATACAGAGACGAGTCTACAGGCAAAGCTCATACATGCGCTCTTTTCCAGCTAGCGCTACAATGTGTTGATGCACCGGATCAATGTACCAATACTGGAAAATATAGTGGCCCATACCCTGCACGAAGTTGACTGGAACGGCTATGTGTGGAAGACTATCGACTAGGCAGCTCGAGTGCTAGCCTTAGGAAGCATGCCAGCAGGAGGAGAATCCCCGATGTCAAAGGCCATAGAAAGAAAGAGGGCCTCCTTCAAAGCCTTGTTCATCGCATACGGGGGCATCTTAACGACACTTATCTAGGAGGCCGTGAAGGAAGCAGAAGAGGGGGAGGGGGAAACATCCGACATATCACCTCCTCATCAACACTAGGAGAGGTCCAATGATAGGACGGAGACCGAGGAAGAAGGGGAAGAACATAAGAGCAAAAAGCAAGTCAAGGAGACTAAGAAAAAGCAGCGCAAAAGAAAAAGAAATAGGATGAAGGCCGTAGGAAGGAGAAGGAAGACTTGGAGAAAGCGAAAAGGCAATCCCTCAGGGAAGCCGAGGAGAGAGAAAGGAAGAGAAAGCAAGAAGAAGAAACAACAGAGTAAGTCAGGCAGGCTAAGAAGGCATCAAAGCAAGAGACTGAAAAGAGAAGAAGAGAAGAGTAGGAGGAGAAAAAGAAACTAGAGGAAGAATGCAAAAAGGTCGAAGAGGAAAGGAAAAGAAAAGTCGCGGAGGAGGAAGAGGAGTTAAGAAGCAAGGAGGAGGAGGACCTAGCCGAGGCTACACACTGGTCCATCGAGCAGAAGTGCAGGGCGGATGACCCAGAAGCCTGGAATCAACAAAGGGAAGAGAGGCCTAGCTCCAGCATGCAGGCACCAGAACCTGTGCCCCTTGTAGTTCCAGAAGGAAAAGGCAAAGCACCCCTCCATCCTATCCCCACCCTCATGGCACCCCCCGCTGAACCCACTACACTCACCCCTAGCATCCCCACCAGCTTGGAAGTATCCAACTTTGTAGCCTAGATGCAATACTTCATCAGCAAGGAAATGGCCCAAGGGAAAATCATAGAAACCATGACCATGGGACCAAAAAGGCCAGCTGCAGATGCAGAATCGAGGCAGGACCAAAAGCGTGCGCGTATGTTGCTCTCCCAATTAGAGAGAGCGAAGGAGGAAAAAAGAAAGGCGGTGGCTGAGTTGGTGACAGAAAAAGAGTCAGTGGCAGCTTTCCAACTGGAGAAAACCTGCATCATCACCATGCAGCAATGCCAAATATTCAAACTCAGGTAAGAGTTGAAAGCCAAAGAGGACAGGGAAGAAAGCTACAAGCAACAGCTGGAGGACGAGAATTAGGAACTCGTGTAGATGCAATGGGAGTACAAGCTTCTCCTGATGCAATATAAGGAACTGGAGTCAAAGACCGCCACCATTGAGTAGATGATGGAGGAGCTGAGCGCCAAAGAAGAGGAGAGAAGACAAGAGAGTGAGCAACAACAAAAGGAGATCGAGTCCATGACCGATCAGCTACGCCTCGGAAAGAAAGAGCAAGATAACATGAGCAAAGAGCTCAGGGCCCAGGAGCAGAAGCTTGTAACCCTAGCTCAAAAGCAGGGGGAGAGCATGGAAGAAATGAGCAAAAGGGCCGAGGAATGGGCTACGCAAAATGAGACACGGGTGAAGGCACTAGCACGGCGCCTCGCCTTGGTGGAGAAGGAAAAAATCTTGGTAGAAAGCAAAGTAGACGCCGCCCAGACAACCTTCACTGCCCAGCAATAGGCCTTCCTCAATACACTACTGGATACAACTCAACCAGAGGGAAAGGAGCCGTTGCAGGTAGTGAAGAAGAAATTAAGCATCGCACGCAGAGCCCTGCTTGTGGGGCTGCAGATGCCACCCCAACCTGCGGAGGTTAGGCTGGGCTTAGAGGAGTAGTGAAAGTATCTATTACTGACCGGCCTAACCCCCCAGGAGGCAGATACCCTCGGCTTTGAAGAAAGAGCACCACAAGAAAACCGACAGGGGGAGGAAGTCAAACTCAAAGTCTACATGAATAAATTCAGAGAAGATGTAATCCCACAGCCTCCCTCGCCGCATAATCAGGATCAGCAACAACACCCGCCCCTGGACAGACATGCCACCCTCAAGGAGCAATGGAAAAAGCTGGTGGAAGAAGCCAGAAAAAGGCTTCAAGCCAAGCCAGTGGTGCGGCCACCCGCATCCCTCCCACCATGCCACGAAGACCTCCCAATGCAATTCCACGCAGAACTAGTGGTCTGGGAATGGTAGGAAATCAAAAAGGACCCTTTCTCTTTCAGCTTCCTTATGCATGACAGCCTGAGAAGGGTCCTGCCGATCAAAGTGATGGAGGAGGTGATCGCGGCTAGCAGCCGACTAGGCCAACGATGGCTGGAGGACAGGGCAAGGACCCCCACTTTGTGGGGCATGGAGGAGGCCGAATTTTAGCAAGACAAAGTATACGAAGTGCCACACACAGTAAGGGGCTACGACTGCCAACCCCTCTGGAGAAGGCGAATATGTAATACCAACATGCTCGCCTGGATGGCATTTTGTAACACCCTACCCTACGAGCGGAACAACCCCACGTTTATGGCGTATCCCCGTAGGATAGACATGGATTTTATCGCCACCCTCCATGGGAGGCATGACTTCCCCGTCATCTACAATTCCAATGCCACTTCCTTTGAGGATGCTCTACTTTTTGATCTAGGAAGCCTACGCGCCTCCATGACGCGCTTCCTCACTGAGTTCTCCTCCTGTCCAGATCCTACTTTCATAACCACCTGTAATTACCTTAGGCTCCTTAAGCTCCTACTTAAGCAAGATCCGGCACCGCAAGAAAACGGCTTGCCTCCCCTCTTTTTTGCTAATGCTATTGATAGCTGCACTATGGCCCGCTTAATGATGAGAGCTAGCCTACTACCTTCAATTTTCCTAGCTCTCCTAGAGGATATGAGCAACAACCAATTCACTAGGTGTAATCACCCCTTCCTATCCACCACCTCTCTCCACATCCGCACGAACCTGAAAGGGTGCATGCAAAGCCACCAACTTTTACGCAAATCCATCCGCCCTCCTTCCCCCCCTCATTCTGATGACGAGAATTAGACTTGGCTGTCCTGCTCCTGATGTAATACTATCCCTCAATGTATCCAAAAAAAAAGCAAAGAAATGCATGATCACTGCACCTAGGGGTCCTTAAGTTAGGCGTGTCTGGTGGCTTCGATTGGTCGGCTCCGCTCCTAACCCCCTAGCCCTTTTTGATCCCCCACACCATGCTTAGGGCACATCAATAGCAGGACACTCCTAGGGAGGTAACACTCACCTATTGTTAGACTTGCCACACTAAGCCACTGGCACCACACCCCCTTGGCACAAATGGGGTCTTCAAGTGTGGGACATCACCCGGGCTCGGTTAGACCCACCTCCCCATTCCACTAGCACAAGCACATTGCACCAACACGCTGAGGACAGCACTCCCCTTAGGTAGAGCACCGCACCTTCTTCTTCAAGTACACAAAAAATGCCCAACCACCAACTTTGGAGGCCCTCACCCACCCATGCAATCCAGTGAGCTGCTCCGACGAACATCATTCTTGAGCTTCCACAAGCACTTGAGTCTACATATGGCCCTCATCCTTACACCCACGCCAAAGTGCCATGGGACTGGCACTCGTCTAGGAGGGGGTAATGTTAACCCCAAGTCGAGATGGCGGAAAAATGGAGGAGAAAGCAAAAGGAAGGTGGGAAAAGAGCAAGATACACAGGCGGCCTTTAAAGATGAGCCGGGGAAAAAAGTGCAACCTTAAAAGAAAAGGCGCCTCAAAAAACTCGGAAAAGTCTTGTAAAAGAGCGCCAGGCTCCCTCCTGTGCCAACTGTAAAGTATTAGATGGGTGTAGGCTAGAGGCACAAGGCTAGAAGAGAGAAACAGAAAAAGGACCTTGCCACAATGGCCAGTCATGTAAAAAAGGGATGGGTGCCCATGGGATTTTAGGGTTTGTATATATAAAGTTCAAAAAGTGAATAAGAGATCATTCTTTGGTGTGTGGCAAAAGGAGTCTTCTTCTTCTTCTCTCCTTCTCATCTTCTTGCTTGTGTGTGCTCTTGAGAGAGGGAGTGTGAGAGTGTGAGGGAGTGAGTGTGTGTGAGAGTGAGGGATCAAGAGGGTGAAGCTCTTCACCATCTCCTCTTCTCTTCTTCTCTTCCCTTTTCTGTTCTTGCGCGCCCAGCTATGGAGGATGGAGCTTGGAGGTGGAGGCTTGAGGATGCTTGAGCTAGCATCTAGGATCGTGGAGCTACAAGTGTGTGGGAGAGAAAAGGCAACTCATACCGGCACTAAGGTAAGCTCACTACACCCGTAGGATTGATGGCGCGTTGGCTAGGTGAGAGATAGTCATTAGAGCTCACTTGGAACGCTTGAAACAATAAGCGGTTCGTGGGTTTTGGTGGTTGAGCAAAGGCTCCCATAGAGAGGGTATAATGTTAACCTTAGAATAACACAAGGAAAAAAGAGACTTATGAATGATCATAAAAAGATAGCTCGTGGAAAAAGAAGGCTAAGAAGCATGGAACATTTTAAAAATCAAGAACAAGACATGCAATAAATAAAGCACATTTAGCCCCTTTTAAAAGAGTGCTAGGCTACCTCCTATGCAAGTTGTAAATGAAAAGGCGTATGTAAGAGAGCCATGAGAATAGGAAAAGAATATGAAAGAAATTGGAAAAGATGACCAAGGCCGAATGGCTAGTCATTGGAAAAGGGTTGGGTGCCCAAGGGGAGAAGGTCATGTATAAAAGTCAAAATGTGAATGGATAAGCTCATTCTTAGTGTGTGCACAAACTAGCTCTCTTCTTGCTCTTGCTCTTGCTCTTGCTCTTGCTCTTGCTCTTGCTCTTGCTCTTGCTTTTGCTCTTGCTCTTGCTTCCTTCTAGTGCATGAGAGAGGGAGTATGAGAGTGTGAGAGTGAGGGACCGTGGAGAAACTCTTCTTCTCCTCTCTTGTTCTTCTCCTTCTTACATTTGCTATGGAGGCTAGATCTTGGAGCTTGGAGATGGAGCTTGCTTGAGCAAGTGTCTTGAATCGTGGAGCTATCAAAGGAATTGAGGAAGAGGATTACAATGATCATATTCAATGGTAATCTCACTACGTCCTTGTATGAGAGGGTATACGACTATGTGAGAGGTAGCCATTGCCACACTTAAAATGCTTGACTCGATAAGCGGCCGATAGGGTCTTGGCAATTATTAGTGATAGCGACAACACACCCCCTATAGGAATGAATGTCCAAAGTTGTTATGAGTGAAAGATGGTCCCCAAGGAGTTTCTTCCATATGGGATGGGATGGTTCTCAATTTTCTATGAGTTTCTATGGTGGACTCACTTATAGATCAACCATTTGCTACATCCCATACACATTTGTAAGAATGTTGGCATCTTGTTGTGGGACCATATCATAAGAAAGCAAGAATCTCTAGGGGCACAAATGGATTTTAAGAAGTTAAATAAGATAGAAGCACTTTGGTCATAGACAAGCTCTAATAGTCGAGTGCAACTACCTCATGCTCCTTGGATCATAACCACTAAAGAGGAGCCCATGGTGAAGTAAATTATCTTGTCTATCTACACGTTGATGGGTATGATGCATTCTCTTAGGTCTAAATTTTCTAAAGATGACCAACTAATACGACTAAAATCTTGTGATTGGCATAAAATATGCTAGATTGGTAATAAATAGAACCAGTATTTCATTACTTTGTTTTGATCTATAATCTATAATGCATGAAATTTCTAGTACTTCATACTATCCATCGCAATTATAGGGTATCTCACTCTAGAGATATGTTCAAAGATATATAAGTTGTTGAATTTAGTGTAGTGGATCTTGTAGAAGGAGATAAAGTCATCCTCCCTTGAATTCATAAGGCAAAGGGTAGTGAAGATAGTCTATCCCTTTGAGAAGTACTTACCTATTATTCGGCTTTGTTATTAATCTAGAGAGTCAGTGTCATATTAGTCATTAGTTTCAATGTCCATAGTATGTATGGTTCAAAAATACTAGATTTTTAGACAAGCTTAGTCTATTTTTAATATTTTGGATATTATTTATTATAAATATCCTAAAAAGTCGTAAAAAACATCTAGAATAGGGTGACATGTAAAAAAGCAAGGGGCTTTTTAGCCAATTTTGGAGACCTCATGAAAAAAGAAGGGCTTCCAAAATCGCGCAGTGCTGCACGATCACAGTTTAGAGGCAGCAAATAACACTTCGAACTGGGAGTAGAGGGAGAAGAGATCCGAGAGGATTCTGAACAAGTGTCCTAGGTTTTTACCCCCATTTTGGAGCAAACAAAGCCATCAAATTTGTGGTCTAAGTAGCATAGAAGAAGCGAATGTTTGGTGCATGTTTTTGGTCTACTAGGGAGCTCCAGGAGATATTATAATGCTTGGAGATTGCTTCCGAGTAGTCCCAAATGAGGATTTTTTAAATCTCCTTAGGTTCTATCAATACATAGTGCTTTGATTCATTGAGCTTTGGCTTTATCTTCTATACCTCTTGTCTATTCTTTTTCTTCTCTTCTATCTCTTGTTCTCTACTTCTTTCTCTCTATGATCCCCGATGGATATGACCTTTCAACTAAAACCCTTTTGACATTGATTAACCCAAGGTGAAAGGTCGTTCGAATGAAAGACAATATGAGATAACCTTCAAGCACAATTTCTAGTGATTTTTTATAGCAGCTAGTGCAGAATATGAACATGCTTATGCAGATACAACAACAAAAACATGTGATCAGTGGAGGTGATGGTTGTGGTGGATTCTTGAGAGAGCCACACACTTCCTCTCCTCCTCATTCTAGGGGTAGTTCTATGGAGTGTTACATGAAGATATAGATGTTGTGATGCCATGGCTAATTACTCCTCCTTGCTTCCATACTGATTCTAGAGAGGGTGGCTTAGGTACATACTATGGAGACATCGATGTAGTGTCCCTATTCTATCAATCGACTAAACACTTATTACCTCCAAGATTTACTTTACTTATAAGAATGTTTACTCCCTTGACTCTAGGTTTCACTCAATCGTCTATAGTTGGCATTTGTATGGGTGCTACCCTGAGAGATACTACCACCATACATATGCTAGATGGATAGGGGTCTCATGGTTATACACAAGAGCATAGTCACAAGTAGGAGATGGTGCATCTTAGACACCTTGCTAAGATATGGGTACTTAATGGATGAGAAAACCAGTGCCATGCTCATGAATGATGAGGAGAGGAGGGTGATGGCATGCATGAGGGAGTTGTGTCAACAAGTATTTAGATTACTCTTCCACTAGATGAATGATGAACTATATGACTACATATATATCACATAGATGGTCAAATGCATGCAAGACAGTCAAGGTTGGTGCTCCAAAGCCTGAGTAGTCAGATATAGATGATTGGTGGAGACTCAAGTAGGAGGCCATAGACTCTCCATGTCAATGGAAGCATTAGTAGTGGAAGGCGGCGAGGACACAACTAGAGACAAGGGTCATGTATCATCTTGAAAGTGGTGGATATAAAACTTATTTGGAGGATTTCATAAGTTTTCTTTTGGTTATGTTCACTTTCTTATTCGGTATACTACTTCTACTTAATAACCTTATTTCTAACAATGCTACTTTATTTTTCTTACAGCACTTGATCACAAATCGTGATCCTACAGGTTTGAGACTCAATATGCAAAAATATAGAGTCTCATTGTACTCATTGATAGATTATATGAACATGGTGGTCCGGTAAGTTATACATCTTTCTTGTCTTCAATTTTTTTTTTGTTATGCATTACGTACTCTAGATTAATCTTTGCTTGTTTATATTGCAGATTTCATTCAATGCTCCATTACATTGGGATGAATTTTCAAATGGTGAGGAGTTGTAGCTTGGATGCGTGGAGTGCACATCTGTTCCTTTTTTAGTCATATGCTCCATGCACACTCTTTCTATGTAGCCTTCCTTAGATATATTTATCATTCTTTGTATAGACTTGCATTTTTACTATATTTATGGATGCATTTATCTGTTTTAGATTCTTCTCCATATGAGTCCATGTAGTCTTATGAGATGTCATTATCAATATTGTACTTATTTAGAAACTAAATCAATGAATCCTTTCTTTCTAGATTTTTGCGATGTATGTGTTTCAATAATAGGTATATACTCAATTTTAAATTATTTATGACACATTATTTAGCACATTTGATACTATGTTTGTTACTATTCACATCGCAATTGCTATATACTCAATTGCTATGTTTGTTACTATTCACATCGCAAATAGCAACACAAATAGTGATAGAACTATAAAGACGTGTATACCAATAGTTTTAGCAATGATGGGGACAATTTTTCGGAAAAATAATTCCATCACTTTAAATTCCAATATATATGGTCTATATCTTGTAGTGATACAAAATCCATATTAGTGAATAAAAAACCATCCAAAGAGTCTCAAATCAT
This sequence comes from Lygodium microphyllum, assembly GCF_053477565.2. NCBI lineage: Eukaryota > Viridiplantae > Streptophyta > Polypodiopsida > Schizaeales > Lygodiaceae > Lygodium > Lygodium microphyllum. Next base: position 81,316,787 of record NC_141135.1, read on the forward strand.
ATCCAAATAAATACATTCATAATTTAAAAACCTTAAATAGAAGGAAAATTTTAACAAAACCCAACAAACGAAACACATAAGATATATTCTAAACTAAATAAAAATGATAATGAGCTTTCAAAACATATTCAATTCATACTAACACATTCAAAATCACTTACAAAAGACTTAAAAACCCACATAAGTATACATCAAACAAGAAATATAGATGCAAAAATCAATCAAAAATAGCCCACAACAATCATTTTGAGCATGCAACATATCCCCATACTTAGCTAGGGAGGATCCTTTTCAACCTTTGAAAGAGGCTAAATAAAAACCTTGTAGCTTTTCATTATTTCATGCTAACTTTATAGCACCAACTTAAACTAAAGGATAAGAGTTCTCTTTCACATATCCATCTTCAAAATATAAGAGAGATATTTAGCTTTAATCACCATCATCATATCTATCTTTAAGAGAACATTTGGCATAATGTAGACACATATCACACATACATAGAAGGCATAAACACACACACAGACACACACACACACATGGTAGTCTAAATGAAAAAACCCCAAAAAATGCAAAGTGTGTTACAACATCATGAAAAGTTAAGATATATCAACAGTTTTGTGAGGATACAAATCCTTCTTTTTTTATTATATGCTTAACTTCAATCTCTCCACAACTATGTTCTCACTAATAGAAAAAAGGAGGGTATTTTGTGGGAGATTCGCAAACAACACATCCTCTCTTGCAAAATTACAAATCTTATAGAAATTTCCTAGTCAAAACATTAAACCAGTCCATTTGAGAAAAAGACATCCTCATTAGGATTTATGACTAATGATGGAATGGCCTTGGGGATGTTTATATGCAATTGATGGTGCATAAAATCCAACAAATAAAAGTGAGTAGCCAATGGCAAAGAGAATTCCCTCATTGTGTCTACACTTGAGCAAACTAAAGATATGAATTTGAATAGGTCATAGCATTATCCTAGGATCCACAAATGATAGGCCAATTAAAAACTCTTCCTCTTAAGGAATCTTGTAAGATCTATAACCACCAATTGAGGATATCAATATTTATCAAATACAAACATGTCCATAATCATTTGTGGATAAATATTGATATATTCTTCTGGGTGACGAAGTGAAATAAGTGAGAAACAATGAAGAGAAAGGAATGATAAATCATAGAAAGTGGATAATTGTAAAGAAAGGGATAAAAAAATAGAGAGGAAAAGAGAACAAAAATGGTTGAAGGGATTTTTCCAAAAAGTAGCAAGAATAGAGGGTTTTAGCAAGGTTTCAACTAGATGTAGACTAGTAAGGATAGGAGAAAATGTCATATCCACAAAATAAAGGGACAAGTGGTAAACACATGAATCTAGGGGCCAATACAGGTGTTAAAACATTAAAGAGGAACTAAATCGGAATGGAAAGTAAGCATAGTAATATAATGAGGAAGTCAATGTGCCATCTCTTTATAAATCACTACAAGGATACAAAGGCATAGCGACGGCACTTTTCGATGCAAATTAGCAACGCCGCTATTTGCATTGCTAGTGATGCAAATAGCGACGATACTTAGACGAAAAAATGCGGGCCGAAACTCGAGCGCGTTATTTTGCGCAAATGAATGAAAGAGAAAGCGAAAGGGAGAGTGAACTCCATCTTGCATTTGAGAGGGGGAGGGAGAGAAAGAGAGAAATAGGGAGAAGGAAAGCTTCTCACCACCACCGTTGGAGTTGCGAAGAAGAGGAGGAAGTGTGCGGAGGGCGAAGAGGAGCCGCCATCGTGAAGAGGAGCCGCCGAATCCATCCTCGGGACTTTGCGGTGAGTGCATTGTTCCCTCTTGCTTTGTTTTTGTTTTTTCTCCTTTTCTTTTACTTGTTTTTGTTAAAAATCATGTGTATTGAGGGAGAAAGAGAGGAAATGAGAGAAGGAGAGGAAGAGAGAAAAGGAAAGAAGGAATGAGAGAGAGAGAAAACATTAAACATAATAGGGAAAGAGAGAAAGAGAGGGAGAGGGAGGAAGGGAGGGAGAGAGAGAGGAGATTGTTGTTATTGTTGTTTTTTTTAATTTCTTCCTTTCTTATTTTCTTCTTTTCTTGTTTGTTGTTGTTGTGGTAGTCGTAGTCGTAGTAGTGGTAGTGTTAGTGATAGTGGTAGTGGTAGTGGTAGTGGTAGTTGTTGTTTTTTAATTTCTTATTTTCTTGTTTGTTATTGTTGTGGTAGTCGTAGTCATGGTCGTAGTCGTAGTCATGATTGTAGTAGTAGCACTAGTATTTTTCTTGTTTGTAGTAGTAGTTTTTTCTTTTCTTGTTTATTATTGTTTAGTTTTCTTGTTTGTTGTTGTTGTAGTAGTAGTTTTTTTCTTTTCTTTTCTTGTTTGTAGTAGTAGTAGTACTTGTTATTGTTGTTGTTGTTGTTTTTCTTCTTTTCTTGTTTATTATAGTTGTAGTGGTGGTAGTGGTAGTGGTTTGTTGTTGTGATAGTCGTAGTCGTAGTCGTGGTCGTGGTCATGGTTGTGATAGTAGTAGTAGTAGTAGTAGTAGTAGTAGTAGTTTTCTTGTTTGTTGTTGTTGCTGTTATTGTTGTAGTAGTAGTAGTTTTTTTTCTTTTTTTGTTTATTGTTGTTTAGTTTTCTTGTTTGTAGTAGTAGTAGTAGTAGTAGTAGTAGTTTTTCTTCATTTCTTGTTTGTTGTTTTTGTTGTTTTAGTAGTAGTAGTAGTTGTTGTTGTTATTTTTTCTTATTTTCTTATTTATTGTAGTGGTAGTGGTAGTGGTAGTGGTAGAGAGAGAGAGATGTTTTGTTAAAGGAAATGAGAGAGGGAGAGGAAGAGAAAAAGAAATAAGGAATGAGAGAGAGGGAATAAACATACAACATAATAAAGAAAGAGAAACAAAGAGAGAGATGGAAGGAGAGAAGAGAATGAATAGATAAAAAAACAAAGAGAGAGTGGTGGCGAGGTCCAGTGCAATACCACCAGACAAAAACACTTCGACATACATTAATTTGTGAGTGGGTGGAGACTTTACATACATTAATTTTGTTGAGTTACAAGAGAAGAAATCCCTTCTCAAACAATATAAGAAAGAAAAAAAGAATGATAACAAAAACAAATTGTTTGTCGTAACGTAGACCAAATGGAAAATGATGAAGGTCGTGATGTTCAAGATCGCAAGATGTATTTTAATCAGCATATCCCATGTCCTTCCTCTCAATGTAAGCTGGCAATTAGACGAAAACGTCGATTGTCTATAGAACACGTACGACGCTTCGGCGAGTTTCAATCTGAGATCATTGATCAAACGATCTCAGATTTTGAGCAAACAGTAAGAAAAGTGTATATCAATCATGCATTGTATTCGTAAGCTAATTGAATACCATATACAAAAACATTGGGTGTGGCTGGCAAATTTTCTATCCAGGGAGGTGACGTCTCATCCCAAGGAAGAGTGCACCCTTTGCGGCCAGTTAGAAGAGTTTGTGGGTGTGTGATGGACGGAGTGCCTGAGCTAATCCACCACGTGGAAGGTACTATCGAATCTATACCGTCAATACCAGATGAGACAGGCATCCTTCTAGACTTACCTACAATCTTGGAGCTGGAGATAGAGGCAATCATCGATGCATTGATGCCCATGGATGTCGAGACTTCTGATCCGCTTAGAGAGAAAGCATCCATACCATTATATGATGGGTGCTGAGTATCTCACTTGAAGACACTGCTTGCACTCCTAAATGAGCAAGCAAAATATCGGTGGAGCGATGTAAGTGTGACCGAGTTGTTCAGGTACCTTGTACGTATGCCTCGTTGATTTCTTTTTGGTACTATCATTAAAAATATTTATGCTTTTTCAAGGTGTTTCATGATTTTTTTTCAGGTTACTGAAGTATCATATATTACCACTTGCAAATATCATGCTTGAGTCTCTTGATGATATACGACATGTTTTATGAAAACTTGGAATGGACTACAACAACATCCATCTATGTATCAGTGATTGCATATTATTTCGAGGAGAATACGAGACTATGGGGACATGTCCAAAGTGAGGTGCTTACGGGTATCGAGAGGACTTGCAAGGGCAAACCATCACTCAAAAAGTTCTTAGACACTTTTCTCTTATCCCTCACATAAACCACATATTTTGTATGTCCGGCATGGCGAGCTTAATAACGTGGCATGCATAGAATAGGTCCACAAGTGGAGTTCAACAAATATCAGTGGATTCATGCGCATGGAGCCACATTGACTATACCTTCCCATGATTTGCCCAAGAGCCAAGGAATCTTCAGCTCCGTCTTGCTATGGATGTCATGAACCCTCCATGGATTTCTACAAAGAAAGGATATCTCATCCTTAACTTGCTCGTTCTCCCAACTGCTTCAAAGGCAAAAATTTTGACGTGTATCTTCATCCATTAGTCAATGAGCTTAAGATTTTGTGGGAGGAGGGGCTCACCATGCAAGATATGAGCAAGTGCAATGGTCAATGGTATGCCAATATTTGAGCCATTCTCATGTGGACCATGCATGACTTTTCGGGATTCGAAGAGTGCTCAGGTAAGTAGGCTTCCATTCTCATTGGTAATATCTTTCATAGCTCGTTCAAGTTTGTATTCACTAGACAGAGGTGTTGGGATAAGTTTGGTTATCTCATGTTATCATGCATGTCCATTGTGTGGGCCACAATTAGACTCCCGAAGGTCACGAACCATGAAGAAAATGGTATATCAAGGACACCCTGTTTTCTTGCTAGAGGGTTATGAACTCAGGGAAGGTTTTCTTGGACGACCTCCAACATGTATTGAGAGCTAAAATGATGAACGGGTTGCCTCTTACCCATCCAACCTCCAATCCTCACTAAGAGAACTAAAGAGGGGCACCATCTAGCCAAAGGAAAGATGGGCTAGGACATCCCTTTTCTCAAAGAGAATCAAGAGAACCAAGACACAAATTTACAAGAGGGAATATATGTACTAGACACCATATTGGAATATAAGAGAGAGAGATGAGAGGAGAGGAAGACAAGAGGAGAAGAGGTAGAGGAAGCTTGCCATTATGCTACATGGAATGAGAAGATGAGAAGAGAGGGAGATACTAGGAGAAGAGGTAGAGGAAGCTTGCCATTATACTGCATAATAAAAGAACTTACTCATAGCTTACCTCAAAGAGATGAGGATATTCTAGAGTGCTCTCATGGACTTGTCATTGTCCTTGCCCCACCTTCTTCATTCTCCATGGGCTCTTTATATAGCCTCCATGAGGGATTAAATTAAGCTAATATTCCTGATTAACATAATCCTAGATGATGTATGGCATCATTGAAAATATGGAGAGTAGTGGATGGGACAAGTCCCCACCTTGGTCATCATGCAATAAGCCAAGGGTGATGGTAGACAAAATAGAGAAATGGAGCTAGATTACAAGAGGTGGGTGTCCAAAGAACATTATTATAATATATTTACAAGAAGGATAGAGTGGAAAGTTGGTGTGGTGAAAGAGAGAAGAAAATTGCATGTAGCCAGGAGTCTGCGCCTTTGTAACTTCAAATCCATGAGGAATTTGAAAAAAGATTCTTCTGCAACTTTGTAGACCAGCTCAAAACCGATCAGGCATCACAAGAATTTTCTTAAAATTTGCTTTTCCTTGGGAGTTATTGAGATTATAAAAAACGGCTTCCAAAAGCTACTTTGACTTTAGTGCCCTATATATGTATAAATACATATAAGCATGTGACAGAAGGGGTCCATGCTTGTAAGCTTTTGTGTAAGATCCAAATGACACCATGATGTGGATATTGACTTGTGTGCTAGGGTGAGGTAGCCTGTAATGATGGTGATAGATTCCAAATCTTAGTGATGCAAGCATAGCCCATGTGTATTTGGGGGCTAGTCCTTTGAAAAATCTATGCATTTACTCAACTCCTAGGTGTAATCTATTTTCATCTTCACTAAGATAACCATCCCTTTTACCCTTTACATTGACATGCCTCCTAAGAACTTGTTCCCCCCATTTTCTAGAGTTATCATAATCGAAAGCAATGTAGCATACCTAGTGCTTGAAGAGTAAAAACAAAGTGATATGGAAAGCTCTTGATAGGGGTTTTGGCCAAATTTTGTGGTAGTAATCCGGGTTGTAAAAAACCCGGATCATTAGCCCTCCCCTTAGGCTAGAGGCATTCATGCCTCTAGCTTGTTAATGATGGTCCAATAGAGCAAGGTGGACTGCACCCTCTCATTTGTAGCTCTTCATTGAATGACTACTGCAAAGTGTTCATATTTCTTTGAAAATAAGGCTTTAGTCTTCGCTATCCATTTATCCTTGTCTTGTAAACCTTCCCATCCATGTCACCTAGCTTATAGCTGCCATTTGGATATCTCCTTATGACCATGAATGGACTTCCCACTTGAACACAAGTTTAGCATCCTTTCTGTTATCAAAGCGGTTATCATAGCATAGCACAAGTGATCCTTCCCTTATGTGTTTGCTAGCCAGCTTCTTATTAAATGTATTCCTCCTCTCTTTAGCCTACATGGAATAGTGTTGGACTGCTGCTTCTCTATCTAACTCCAGCCTCTCTAGATCCAAGATTCTTTCTTCTAACTTCTTATCTTGATTCTTCTCTTGACTGGCTACTAAAACACACAAACTGGCCAGTTCCATCTCTATAGGAAGCAAAGCCTCTTGGCCATAGACAAGGTGAAATGGAGTATAGCCAAGTGAGGTTTTGAATGAAGTCTTGTAGGCCCAAAGAGCTGCACTCAATTTTTTATCCCAGTTCTTGGGATGCATGTGTACCTGCTTGGTAATTATCTTACAAATCAGCCCATTCACTTTTTCGACCAAACCATTACACTACGGATAGTAAGGAGTAGAATGCATGTGCTTGATTTTTAGCCTTTCCATTAAGTCCCCTACTAGGTTCGCCCTAAAACCAGGACCCCGATCATAGATAATTTCCAAAGGTGTGCCAAACCTGCAACAAATTTTTTCAAACACAAATTTTCCCACTTCTTGGGCTCTGATCCTACTAGTTGCTAAAGCCTCTGCCCACCTCGTCATGTAGTCCACACCCATTATGATGTATTCCTTGCCAGATTGAGTTCGTGGGAGTGGCTCTATTGCATCAATCCCCCATTTCTCAAATGGGCCATATGTAGTTATGGGATTTTGTTCCTCATGCACTAGTTTCCTTGGTCTGGCCTTTTGGCAATCGTCACAAGTGCGGCACCAATGTTGCACATCTCGATGTAGACTAGGCCACACAAAACTGGCTTGGAGAATCTTCCTACTGGTTATTTCTTGAGAAAAATGTCTGCTACAAATCCCCTCATGGCAGCTCTTAATCACATCCATAATCTCCTTTACTGTTGGCACCCTTCTAAGCACTGCATCCTTTCCTTTGCGATATAACACATTATTTATCAAGTGGTATTTAGTGGCCTTAGTAGCTAGCCACCTTTTCTCACTCTTACTCATATGTGTAGATGCCTCACCATGCTCAAGAAAATAAAGCACATCTTGTAGTTGAAACTTACCCTGAAACAAGGGAAGCTTTACTGTAATGATGCCCACCATTACCTCTTTTAATTTTTCAGCTACTAGAGCATCTGCGTCGCCATTTGTGCGCCTTGGCACAAAATAGATTTGGGCTTTCTGTAGCTTTCTCATGAGAGTTTTAGCTTCTCTCATTTTCACTGCTAAGTTATCATTTTTACAAGCCCAGATTTCTTTCATTTGCTTAACAATTAGCATAGAATCCCCAAAAATATTAAGTCAAGTGACACCATGTGAGAGACACCACCTTAAATCTAAAAGCAAGGCTTGATATTCTGCCTCATTGTTAGAATGGACATCCTCCAAGCTGATACCTTCTCTATAAAGTTTGTCACCTTTGGGACACCACTATCCTTGCTGCCGCTCTGTCTTTAATACGCTTGTATACCCCATCAAAGTAGAGGGCATGGGCATTCTCCACCTGTGGCGACTCCTCAAAAGGAGGTGTCTCCTCTTTTACCCTTTCCTTCTCTTTTTCCTTCTTTTGATGACATCTATGGGTCAAAAAATCAGCTAGGCAAGCTCGAGTAGAATCCTCCACCTTGAAGGTGTAGTCAAAATCTTGGAGTTGTATCACCCACTTAGCGATTCTGGCTGAAACATCCATGTGCTGCAAGGCATCGGGAAAATACTCTTCTGTCGTGATCACTGTGAATGGCCTAGGGAGAAGATAAGGATGAAACTTTCTTATAGCAAACATTAGAGACAAAACCATCACCTCGACCATCTTCTACCCTTGTTTTGATGTTGTCATAACTCTACTAGAAAAGTAAACTGGTCTCATTAGGCCAATTTTAGCATCCTTTTGTATTAGTGCTGCCACTAGGGCATCTTCCCCAAAACTCGGATTGACAAAAAACTCCTGATCCCAACAAGGCTGTAAAATTATAGGAAGGGTGCTAAGAGCCTTCTTCACCTCATGAAAGCACCTTTCGCTTTCGTCACTCCACAGGAGCTCCTCAGAGTGGGTTAACTGTTGCAGTGGAAATATTAATTGGGGGAGGAGATGAATGAACCGCCCCATATATCGCACCTTCTAAATGAAAGAGGTTAGTTGCTTCACAGAAGATGGTGATGGCACCGCCAATAGGGCCTCAACTTTGTTTGGATCTGCTTCAATGCCCCTCTCACTTATGACATGCCCTAACAAAGTTACACTACTTTCGCCAATGCGACACTTCTCATGGTTTAACTGCCCCCCATTTGTGCGAGGCGGTTGAAAGCTTCATCCACTTTCCCTAGATGTAGAGCCTTAGAACTATAAATACAAAAATCATCAATAAAGACCCTAATGGATTTCCCAAAATATGGCTGGAAGACATAATTCATGAATCGCTGGAAGGTAGTTGGGGCATTGTTAATCCAAATGGCATTACTTTGTAAGCAAAACAACCCCAAGGTGTAATGAAGGTGGTCTTCTGTTGATCCTCCTCAGCTATTCGGATCTGAAAATAACCTAAATACCCATCATAAACAGGGTATCTCTCATGCCCGGCCACCTCGTTGAGTATTTCATCCTGAAAGGGAAGAGGAAAGTGATCTCTCTTAGTTGTAGCATTTAGCGGCTTGTAATCCAAACAAATCCTCCATTTTCCATTCTTCTTGGGTATCACCACCACAAGTGAAACCCACTCTGAGTCCCCTATTGGATAGATGAAGCTTGCCTTCAAAAGTCGTTGCACCTTAGTGAGTAGAGCGCTTTGTTGAACTACTCCGAATCGTCGTAGTCGATGCACCATTGGCCATGCTCCCTCTTTTAGATTAATGTGATGTTGTACTGCTGTCACACCTGTGATGTGTTCATAATCAGAAATAAAAAGTGCAGAGTGTTTTATCACCACTTCCATGTAGGCTGCCTTCTCCTCAACATACATGTCAAGCTCCAATTGCACTCCACACACCTTTACCTTGACTTTTTTTATAACTCCCAAACAATTTACTACTATATTGTTAGCCATTTTGGCCCCAAATTTAGTAGTTTCATTTACCTCTAATCCCAAACGATGCATCAACTTTTTTGTCAATCATGACACAAATCTCTGCATCTCCATCCACATATGTCTTTGACACTCTCTGTCCATTGATTTCGGCTTCCACTAGAGGCACAATATCTTTCATCTTTCTAGCCTGGATTGCATTCACATGTCTATTCTTCATGGGTCTAATGCTTACCATCTTTGACCATTGTCATCGCACTATTGGAGATAGATGTAGTAATTGTGGCCATGAAATTTTTGGCCCTTGATTCTTCACATCAGCAAGCAAATCATAAGCTTTAGTACATTTACCCATGGAAAAATCTTCTAGCTCAATGTGTCAGTGTGAGCGAGCCCTCCTCTTTTTACTGTTATGTGTCTTTGCAGCCATTGATGACTCTACCTCCTCTTCCATGTTTTCAACCTCCTTTGGTGGTGTAGGCTCCATTCTCTCAATTCTACGGGCTTTCTTCACCGGCATTGCTTCAACCTCTACTACTTTGGCCTTCCCTTTGACATCACTCTCATCTAAACTAATTATCCTAACATCATGATTCTCTGGTAGCTGGACAGGCAAGGGAGGCACCTCTGCAAGTGGTCAAGGATGCTGGAGAACTTGAACCAGTGGTGGAGGCCCTGGATTCGGTGGAACAAACCTTTCCCTAGGTGGTGTCACTTGTTGTCCCCTCCTTCTTGGTTGAAACCCAGTTCCTGGAAAACGCCTGGGATGAGGGTAAAAGTACATACTATGGCCAATCTTCCCAAAATTATAGCAAACATACTCTCTTTCTTGTCTCCTTGGACCTCGATTGCCTTCATTTATGAGGGGAGGGGGTCGTACTCCTTGCACCAAATTTAACGAAAGGCTTTCAAGTTGATTAGTAATGCGTTGTAGGAGCTCTTGCTGTGGTATCTCCGATTCAGGTGGGGCCTCTGCTATTTCTCTAGGCCTTGGCATGATTGGTAAAACCTGTATGGGCTCAACTCCCCCCTTCAACTGGGCTTAATACTTCAATTTTCTATCTTTCTCCCTGGCATAAGTGACTGATTCTTCATAGGATGTGGGAAACTTTCCTTTGATCTTCTCCCTTAGTAGAGGATGAAGTCCCGCTAGAAAATAATCTTTCTTAAGGCAATCAGGTACTCTTTCTCCCTCGGCTAAGGAGGTTGTCCATTTATCCCACAATTTGATAAACATGCCTTCATAGGCTTGGTACTCCCCTGCTACAGTTTGACAAAGATCTAAGAGCTGTCTCCAAATATCTTCAGGTGGCTCTATATCTTGGTACTTGTGCATGAATGCGGTCTTGTGATCCTCCCAATTACCCCTTATAGCCTCCGGGAGAGCTTGATACCACACTGGAGCATCACCCTTTAGAACTAAAGAGAAGGCCCGTACTTTGGTTGCTTCATCATCCCGGCCTCTAACTAGGAAGGCCATTTCTAAGTCATCCAAAAAGTCTAGAGCTTTCTCCCCTTTGTGCCCAAAAAGACTTGGAAATGCCATGTTGCCTTAGTAGAGTACAAAGATGAACATGTCTAGACTTAAGTTGTATTTTATAAGGGGAAGGATGAATGGGTTCACATACGCATTGATTTCAGCAAGACGTCTAGGTCCCAGTATGCTTCTAATAATGCCTTGGAATCTAAGCTTTGTGTTGGCTACAATATGCACAGTTTGCATAGCAAGTCGATGGATAGGTCCATACAACTCGTTGTGATTCATGAGAAACTATTATAATAGGATAAAGACATGTACATTGAAGGATGCATTGTAGTCTAGCATTGGGAAGATTATAGGTTCTAGTGATACAAGAATCTCCCTTAATCTTTCAGCCCCAAAGTACATGACAATACGCTGCTGGAAGAAAATCTTCCTACTGATACATACATTAACTCGAATGTTTTGTATAGAGTGGAACGTGTAGAAATTCGGGCCATTATTATTATTCATGAGTGGAGACTACTTAAGGGAGTAGAGGGAATGCACTTTCTTGAATTATGAAGGATTTTTCCCAGAGTGTTTCTTTTTGGAACCCACCAACTTTGCTATACAGAGAATTTTCTCACCAGTGATTGTTCTTGCCTTGGTGTGTCCATCCTCGGCAACATATATTTCATAAGATGTGATGGCCACCTTTTCAACCACACCCAATCTTCGAGCTAACAACAGTTGAAGGTAGTCTCCATACTTTGCACTTCTACAAAACTCCACACCATTCTTTCATAGTTGTCCTCCTTTGATGTGGATTAGGCCAGAGAGAGAGAGGGATTTGATGATTTGGAGACAAGGACCTCTTGGAAGGGCCTTCACTTTGTTTGCAAAACACTCACCACAATTATGAGAACCTAGCAATTGATGGCAACATAATTTTTTCCGTTGTGAGAGAATGGAATTTCTAAAGTGAACACCTTTTACCCGCATGCGTGCCGTCATATGATAGGCATACTTTCTTTCTTGGGCTTCCTTAGGAGACAATTCTAGGAGTCGTGGATTTTGACCAGCTTAAAAAAAAATTGGTGAATGCGTTGGAGAAGAGCCACTTGGGGCACTTGTAGTAGATGATATACCACTATGTGTTGTATCATCCCACATAAGGAGGTAGAGAATTGTGGTTGAGAATGTCCTCAGCGGGGGCACAAAAAATGAGAGCTGGAATTATGAACAGGTTGCCTCTTATCCATCCAACCTCCAATCCTCACTAAGAGAACTAAAGAGGGGCACCATCTAGCCAAAGGGAGGATGGGCTAGGACATCCCTTTTCTCAAAGAGAATCAAGAGAACCAAGACACAAATTTACAAGAGGGAATATATGTACTAGACACCATATTGGAATATAAGAGAGAGAGATGAGAGGAGAGGAAAACAAGAGGAGAAGAGGTAGAGGAAGCTTGCCATTATGCTACATGGAATGAGAAGATGAGAAGAGAGGGAGATAATAGGAGAAGAGGTAGAGGAAGCTTGCCATTATACTACATAATAAAAGAACTTACTCATAGCTTACCTCAAAGAGATGAGGATATTCTAGAGTGCTCTCATGGACTTGTCATTGTCCTTCCCCCCCTTCTTCATTCTCCATGGGCTCTTTATATAGCCTTCATGAGGGATTAGATTAAGCTAATCTTCCTAATTAACAGAATCCTAGATGATGTATGGAATCTTTGAGAATATGGAGTGTAGTGGGTGGGACAAGTCTCCACCTTGGTCATCATGCAAGAAGCCAAGGGTGGTGGTAGACAAAATAGAGAAATGGAGCTAGATTACAAGAGGTAGGTGTCCAAAGCACATTATTATAATATATATACAAGAAGGATAGAGTGGAAAGTTGGTGTGGTGAAAGAGAGAAGAAAATTGCATGTAGCCAGGAGTCTGTGCCTTTGTAACTTCAAATCCGTGAGGAATTTGGAAAAAGTTTCTTCTGCAACTTTGTAGATCAGCTTGAAACCGATTGGGCATTGTGGGAATTTTCTTGAAATTCGCTTTTCCTTGGGAGTTATTTGTCAAGATTGTGGGAGAGAAGGAAGGAGTCTCGCTTGAAGCTTTCTTGCTTGCACAATGGGGGAAGACACACAAGGGTGGAGGCTGAAAACAGTTTTCCTCTTCTTAGTTGTGTAAGCCAAAAGAACTCAAGTACAAAGAAATAGAAGAACCCTCTATATGGGTCTCAAACCAAACTCAACTAACTAAGGTGGCATACTAAGTGAGCCACGAACTAGAGTAGATAAGGATAGCTATCATGTAGCTATTATTCATGGGCGGTGTACCAACCGCGTCTGCAACTGACAAGTCGGTGACATAAATACACAATGGTCACCCTGGCGTATCACGAGTGGAGCTCGATATCTCAACACTCCCCCTCGAGCTCAATCCCAATTCCTGCACACCAAGCAGGTCTCTGAACTTGCGCAGCTTCTCTGCGCCCAATGCCTTCGTGAATATGTCAGCTACCTGATCCTCTGTGCTGACATAAACTAGATCAATAAGACCTAGTAAAACCCTCTCTAGCACATAGTGATAATGCACCTCAATGTTCTTTGTTCTAGCATGATAGACTGGGTTATTTGCCAAGTGCATACTACTCATGTTGTCACAATAAATGACAACTGGCCCATCTGTAGACTGATGCATATCATAAAGTAGCTTATGCAACCAAGCTACCTCACATGCAGCCATTGCTGCACCCCTGTACTCAGCCTCTGTGCTCGACAAGGCAACTGTAGGCTGTTTCTTGCTGCTCCAAGTGACTGCAGCACTCCCAAAAGAGAACACATATCCACTGGTAGATCGTCTATCAGAAATACTACCAGCCCAATCAGCATCAGTGTATCCATGCAACTGTATCTGAACCCTAGTCTCATAAAATAGTCCATACTGCAATGTGGACTTCACATACCTGAGTATGCGTCTAGCCGCATCCAAATGTGGTTTCCTTGGAGCCTGCATAAACTGACTTACCAATCCAACAGCATACCTCAAATCTGGCCTGGTAATAGTCATATAAATCAAACTTCCTACTATGCGTCTATACATAGTAGGGTCTTCTAGAAGCTCACCTGCATCTATGCTCAGCTTCACATTCTGCTCCAAAGGAACTGAAATAGGCTTACAACCTGTCATCCCATATTTTGACAGCATGTCCAATCCATACTGCCTCTGCAAGAGCTGTATCCCACTTGGTGATCTAATCACCTCAATGCCCAAGAAATAACGCAGCTCTCCCAAATCCTTCATCTCAAACTTCTGCTTCAATAGCATTTTCACATGAAGGATATCTTCATCACTATCACCTGTCATAATCAAATCATCAACATAAATGACAAGTAGCATAATACCTTTCTCTGTTTTTCTCACATAAAGTGAGAAATCTGCCTTGGAAATCTGAAAGCCAATAGTGACAAGATACTGTCCTATCTTATCAGACCATGCTCTAGGTGCTTGCTTCAAGCCATACAAGGCTTTCTTCAACCTGCAAACAAACTCAGGATGAACAGCATGCACATAACCTGGTGGCTGCTCCATATAGACCTCTTCTTGCAAATCACCATGCAAGAAGGCATTCTTTACATCCATCTGATGTAAAGACCATCCCTTTGATGCAGCCATAGCAATGACCGCTCTTACGGTTGCCATCCTTGCAACCGGACTGAATGTTTCTTCATAGTCAATACCATATGTTTGTGCATACCCCTTGACTACTAATCTTGCCTTGTATCTGTTCACAGAACCATCTGCATTGTGCTTCACCTTATAAACCCACTTACAGCCAATTGCATTTTTACCTTTAGGCAAAGGTACCAATTCCCATGTAGCATTTGCTTCCAAGGCATCCATTTCTTCATCCATGGCTTTCTCCAATTTTTCTTTTCCCATGGCTTCCTCAAAAGAAGTGGGTTCTGGTTCCTGTATCACTTTGACCATATATGCATAGTGAATGGCTGTAAATCCATCATATTTCAGCCTATCCACAGGATACCTAGCTCTCGTAGACCTGCGCAAAATAGGTTCACTCCCAGATGCTCTCAAAACATCCCTGGTCTTCCTTACTCCAGGTGTAACAATAGAAGGAATACCCAACTCATCATCAATGCTCTGTTCTGAGCCACTGGATTCACCATCCACATAAGAGTGACCTGCATTCACATCAAGCATGGGCTGATCAACCTTCTCTTTTCCTTTTCGTGATACCTGCATACCACTATCTGCATTACTTTGAGAAGATTCTCCTGATCTCAATCTGCCTGTCCATGGCGAAGAATGTGAACCACTGCTAGAGGACGCTCCAAGTCCACTAATATTTTGTGACTGCTGCTGTGAATTCTGTGCAGCATTACCATTTTGTGCATCTACATCATCAATCACATTTACTGGTTTATACCAGCTACTCATCTCATCAAAAACAACATCTCTGCTCAATGTAAACTTACGAGTAGAAGGGTTATAGCATCTATACCCTTTTTGCTGCAGAGAGTAACCAATAAAGATGCACTTCTCAGCTTTTGGATCCAACTTGGATCTCAACTCATCTGGCACATGTACATAGGCAATGCAACCAAAAATTTTCAAATGAGAAATATCAGGTTTCCTACCAGTATACCTCTCCTCTGGAGTCATTCCATGTATTGCTGCAGTGGGAATCCTGTTCATTATGTAGACTGCTGTAGCAACTGCTTCAGCCCAATAAAAATCTGGCAAGTCTTTTTCATTGAGCATGGCACGAGATACCTCTCCAATATGCCTATTTTTCCTTTCTGCAATTCCATTTTGTTGTGGGGTATGACTGCATGAATATTGCTGCTTTATGCCATGCTCCTGCAGGAACCTTGCAAAATCATTTGAGAGGTACTCTCCCCCTCCATCTGACCTTAGGCATTTTATCTGCAGGCCTGTTTCTTTTTCAACCATCGCTTTAAGAGTTTTGAAATGCCCAAAAACTTCACTTTTCTTTTTCATAAAATACACCCGAACTTTTCTGCTATAGTCATCAATAAAACTGACAAAATAATGACAGCCTCCAAGAGATGCAGCTTTAGTTGTCCACACATCAGAGTGGATTAATTCCAATGGCTTCTTACTCTCTTGAACATGTCTAGGAAATGGTTTCCTTGCCTGTTTTCCAAATTGACAGGCTTCACATACCTTATGCATTTCTACAACCTTGAATTTCGGCAAACCTGCAACAATATTTTGGGCCTGCATTGATTTAAGTCGCTGTACATTAACATGACCAATGCGTTTATGCCAGATATCAATATCTGCAACTACACCGGTCCCTGTGCAAACATTGCTGCACTCAATTCAGACATGTCTGCATCCAATGTAAAAATTCTGCTCTTCTTCTTTCCTTTTGCTATCAAGCGACCTTTATTTTTCATATCCTCAACAAAGCATCCATGAGGATTAAATCTGACCTGCAAGCCCTGTTCAACCATTTGACCAACAGAAACCAGATTCTTGGTGATATTCGGGACATGAAATACATCGGACAGGTATTTCTTTTTCCCATCCTGCATAGACAAGGGAAATTTTCCAATTTGCACAATAGGATGTGCAGTATCATCACCAGTCTCCACAAATCCTAGTTTTTCCATTTTCCTTGCATCCTCCATCCATTCTGCATGACCTGTCATGTGGTTTGATGCATCTGAGTCAACATACCATACATCATTGCTTTCTTCTGCATTTGTCACAGAGTTGTTCATGTGCTGCACCATAAACAGATGCTCATTTCTGTCATCACCCTGTCTACTAGAGGATGCATAATTTCCTTGTTGCAGTTTTCCATTCATGATGTCATTCTGCTTTTTATAGCAGTCTTTAGCCATATGACCCATTTTACCACAATAGTAGCATTCAACATTACTGTTTGCATTTTGGCCTCTTTGCCATCCACCACGACCTCTTTGGCTCCCCCTGCCTCTAGAGTTACCATGTCCTCCTCCATAGGACTGGTTTTCTTGAGTTTGCTGCATATTCTGATTTCTACCACGGCCTCCATATCGGCCTCCTCTACCTCTGCCTCTACCTCTTCCAGCATTTGAGTAGAAGATAGCTTCTTTTGAAGTTCCTCCTGAAGAAGATGCACCACCATTTCTTTGCTCCTCAGAAATTAGAAGAGCAATCAGCTCCTCAAAATCAGGAAATCTTTCACGAACTGAAATGGATGTCCGAAACTGTGCATAATCCTTTCCTAGACCATTCAAGGTCACAGAAACTAAATCATCATCTTCCACTGGTGACCCAATGGAAGCAAGTGCATCTGCAATCTTCTTCACCTTCATGTGGTAGTCGTTGATGCTCATATTTTCTCTTTGCACATTGTGCAAGTCTTGCTTGAGCTGCATTTTCCTGGCTTGCGTATTTGTGCTATACATTTTTGACAAAGTATCCCATGCCTCCTTTGGCGTACTTGCATCCTGAATATGCACAATCATAGAGTCTGAAATGCTGATAGACAGCCAATACATAACTTTCCTGGCTCTTTCATGCCATGCTTTAAATGCCTGCATTTGCTGTTGATTGGGAACATCAGGAAGAACTGGTTCTTCTTCATTTCCTGCAACAAATTCCCAATATCCTTTTCCCATAAGGAAATTCGTCATTCTAAACTTCCATGCTTGGAAGTTGTTCTTGTCAAGCTTTTCAGTGACAATCTGTGAAAGAGAATCAGATGCCACACACACAGAAGACTGCAAAAAATTCTGTCACTGCAAAAACCACAGCTTTACCCTCACAAGGGAAAATCTGCAAAACTGGCGAAAGTGGTATTTGACCACACAGTCACTTTCTAGTGACGATTTTGCATCAACAGGCAACAGGGATGATTCTGTAACTCCCAATGTCTCTGCGCACAAGCATACAATGCAATTTTTACAGTAACTATTCACCGACCTGTAGAACAGTGGCTGCACAGTATAAAACTGAGCCTTTTCCTGAGTGCGTGCAGAAAACTCCCGCCTCCAAAACAGGCCCCGAAATGGCCTCAAATAAAAAAAACAAGGTCACCAAGGGCTAAAGCCCTATCCCGCAGCATATACTGCCCTCTTGCTTCACCGCGAAGGGCGTCTCAACCTGAGACAATGCACTCCTGCACTTTTCGGCTGTGTTACCTGCAGAGATCTGCTCCCAAAACAGAAGATGAAAGCAACACTGCTCCTCTTACCAGAACACCGCCAGCTTGGCTTGCTTTCTTGAGCTCCTTACCACGAACAAGGCTCTGATACCATGTCAAGATTGTGGGAGAGAAGGAAGGAGTCTCGCTTGAAGCTTTCTTGCTTGCACAATGGGGGAAGACACACAAGGGTGGAGGCTGAAAACAGTTTTCCTCTTCTTAGTTGTGTAAGCCAAAAGAACTCAAGTACAAAGAAATAGAAGAACCCTCTATATGGGTCTCAAACCAAACTCAACTAACTAAGGTGGCATACTAAGTGAGCCACGAACTAGAGTAGATAAGGATAGCTATCATGTAGCTATTATTCATGGGCGGTGTACCAACCACGTCTGCAACTGACAAGTCGGTGACATAAATACACAACAGTCACCCTGGCGTATCACGAGTGGAGCTCGATATCTCAACATTATTGAGATTATAAAAAATGGCTTCCAAAAGCTGCTTTGACTTTAGTGTCCCATATATATATAAATACATATAAGCATGTGATAGAAGGGGTCCATGCTTATAAGCTTTTGTGTAAGATCCAAATGACACCATGATGTGGATATTGACTTGTATGCTAGGGTAAGGTGTCCTCTAATGATGGTGATAGATTCCAAATCTTAGTGATGCAAGCGGAGCCCATGTGTATTTAGGGGCTAGTCCTTTGAAAAATCTATGAATTCACTCAACTCCTAGGTGTAATCTATTTTCATCTTCACTAAGATAACCATCCCTTTTACCCTTTACATTGACATGCCTCCTAAGAACTTGTTCCCCCCATTTTCTAGAGTTATCATAATCGAGAAGCAATGTAGCATACCTAGTGCTTGAAGAGTAAACCCAAAGTGATATGGAAAGCTCTTGATAGGGGTTTTGGCCAAATTTTGTGGTAGTAATCCGGGTTGTAAAAAACCTGGATCAGTATGAATGCCCATAACTGATACGAGCTGAAAAATGGTCCACATGGAGTCACATCCAAACGAAAAGCGACAGTGCTCAGTTTTCTATGAGTTGCCTTATTGGACCCACTGACAGATCAACCACTTGTTGGATTCCATGCATATTTTCAAGAACGTGGGCATCTTGCTATGGAACTTTAGTGCAATGGATCTCACAGAAAGAGATTAAGACGTCCTCTATTGAGTCCGCAAGACGAGGAGCAGTGGAGACGGTCTGTCTCTTTGAGAAATACATGCCTACCAGCATGCTCAGGATACAAATCCACCTTCTTGTGCATCTTGTAGATGAAGTGGAGATTGCTGGACCTATCCATACACAATGGATATTCTTCTTAGAGCGATTCATGAAAACCCTGAAAGGCTTTGTGTGACAATGAGCTTGGCCAGATGGTAGCATGGCTAAAGGTAGGTTGGTGTCTAAGGCGTTAGTACATATTTCACAATGGCTACCAACGGTGGATTCAGACAACAATATGCTATGGTTGCTGAAGATGATGATAAACTAATCGAAGATATGGTGCTTGAAAATGGGATAGAAAAAATAATGGACACAGCAATGGAGGAGAAAGTGAATCGCTTTTGTATGTTGCACCATGCCTCTATGGAGACGTGGCTCGCTAGGTACTAGCAAGCTAGGAAAGATCGAGAGGAAGTGTGATCTGAATTTCGATGTAGTATGCGCCATCGACCAATTTGATATCCCGAGGGCATGGAGGAGATATCGTGGTTTATGTCAATGTGATGATTGCATGGAGCTTTGACCATAGCATCTTGCGAAGGGACGGAGGTCTCAAACAAGGAGTGGAAAATCTCGAGGGGATGTAGTCCAAAGGTGATGACATGTTTAGGATTTGTGGTATCTATATTTTATATGCGACAACTAATTGAGTGTTTCAATGTATAGTACAAAATATATAGTGTGGCAAGGTCGCAGGAATGGCATTTCCGCATGGAGCATATTGACAAAATGCGCTCCACAACAGATTGTGGTATCATGGCAAGGTTCGAGCCAACGACAAGCAATGGATCCAAACATGGTTATAGATGAGATGGAGTATTTTGGAAACTTGCAAAGTATTGTCATGATGTATTACCATAGCTTCTCCATGATCCTATTCGATGTGTAGTGGTTCAAAGTGGTACTTGAAGAAGCTGGAGCACCAGTTCGATGAGGTCCATCTAGATTTCTCGAAATAGATTCCGAAAAAAACTGGATGGATTTGCACGACACGTTTGTGTTGTCGGCCCATTGTGAATAAGTACATGAACTCATGTGTTTTTTAATTGTATTATGACATGGTACATGTCACAATAATTTAATCTCTCTTGTACATGATTGTGAACATGTAATTTTCTATCCAAACCCCCGACAACCTCGATTGTGGTACGTTATACATTCAACTCCCCAAAGTGCAAGAGTATATAATCAAAGCGATGTTCTAAGCATAGATGAGAACAATATGCAAATAGAGGGGTTGATATTACAAGGAGTGGAGGCCACCGAAAGCTTGGAGCATGTAGAGGAGCCAGCATCAGGTAACAATGATGGAAATACAGGAGTCCAAGAATTCTTTGAGAACAAGGTGGACTCATCCTTTTGTGGTGACATGTCTATCAACCTTCCAATGTATGCGAAGTTGTGTTAGGAGATTGACATGGGACCATAGGGTACTTTATACTTGGAGCATCCACCTACTCAATTCGTTGACGAATCACTTAAAAGGGTACATAAGATATGCATTTTAAGTAAGATAAATTTTTTAGAGATTTATATTACCGTGCTTTGTATGATTTATATTGATTATGCTAACATCAATTTTTGTCTGTGCAGGTGATCTTTGTGGATATTTAGATCATCATGATGAGTTGAGGGATGAGCGACGAGGAGCTACAAGAGATCTTCACACATATGTCTCTAGATCAGATGGCGAGATTCAGAGATATGGTGGATCAAGAGCTGTCTCGGACACCATCAGGCCGCTCTATTAGATCTAGTTCGGCGCACTCTGATGCTTTAGTTTCCAGTAGACGAGGTCGATGCTCCAAACTTGGGCTAGACGAAGGCAATGGTTCAGGGGGATGCTCCAGAGATCTAGATGCAGTGAGCCCGCATTCGGCTCGGGATATAGGTGCTACTCCTCGCTCTCACGACGGCTCGAGAGAGCGTGGCTCAGGTGGTTGCTGTGGAGGTACCAATGCAGTGTTTCTGTCTCGTTGATCCGCTGGAGTTGCGTCACTCGTGGGATTTGTCACACCTGTGGGGACATCTACTCTAGTCACTCTGGCTTTTGCTCAACCATCCGTAGGTGGCATCCCTATGGGTGCTACTCCAGAGATACTACCCCTGTAGGTACACCAGATATACAGGGGTCTCCTAGATATGCCCAAACGTGGTCACAGGTGGGAGAGGACCCATCTCAGGCATACTCCAGAGGGGTATGTCTACCTTGTAGATGATAGGACCGGAGCCATCATCATGAATGATGAGGGGAGGAGGGTGATGGCTCATATGAGAGAGTTGTGCCAACAAGTTTTTCGGCACAACATCTTGGATCATTGAAAGAACATATCGGAGGGGAGCAAGGACTACATAGTAGCATCCTTGCATAAGAAGTTTCAGGTACCAACCATAGCAGATAGGTTTTCTATGAGCTAGATGATGGAGTGCATGCGTGCATACATGTTACACAGGTGATCGGACACATGCAAGGCACTCAAGAGTAGGGATTTAAAGCCTGAGTGGCTAGATGCGGACGACTGGCACTGACTCAAGGAGGAGGCTACAGATTCTCTAGGACGTTGGATACAGCAGCGCGAGGCGGTGAGGGCACCACTAGAGGCCGGAGTGGTCCATCATCTTGGGAGTGGCAGCCAGAAGACATATCTGGAGGACTTTTTAAGTTTTTCTTTTGTTCTTCTTGCTTATATTTTTGAAATATCCTTTGTACTAAAAATCGTGTTTTTAACAAATGTATTTTGTTTTCTTTGCAACACTCCATTACAAACCGCAATCCCACCGTCCTTGAGACTCGATATGTAGAGAGGCACGGTCTCACTGCATTGATCGACCGATTGTATGGACGCGATGGCCCTGTAAGTCACTCATCTTTCTTTTCCATAGTTACTAACTTTAATTAAAATACATTATTATATGGTGGACTCATGTGTAGTTGTTTCTTTTTTTTGTAGAGTCCATTCGATGCTCCTCTATGGCAAGATTAGATTTCGGATAGCGAGGATCTATAGCTCGCCCTTGGATCCCTTGAGCTCACATACTCTTCTTTTTTGGTCACGGATCTGTGTAGCCATTTTCTATATAGTAGTAGTATCTTGCCATGATTGTATCGGTTGCTTTCATTACGCGATCATGCATTTATTTCATGTATCAGTGTTATGATTTAAGTACACTTTGCCTTTATTTACACGAGCATTGTACACATTATTGAAACTATTTTGTATGGCCCAAATAAAGCACATAGTGTTCTATGTGTTGCCGTGCCACATATATTTTTTTTCCTTATTACCGTTACTATTAGTGTCGCAAATTTATTGCACGCGTCATTATTAGCATCACAAAATGCATTACAAAGCATCATTATTAGCGCCGCTATTTGCGTCGGTATTAGTGTCGCATTTGTGACGCTGATAAATGCGATGCTAATACTAACGCAAATAGCGACACTGATAAGGACACTAATATCGACGCAAATAGCGACACTGATAATGACGCTAATATCAAGTATTCTATGGCATCGCCAATAATGATGTTTTTTGTGACGACGGGGAAAATTTTCTTTATGAACATTTTCGTCGCTTTTAATGTCGGTATAAGGCCTATATCTTGTAGTGAGTACTGACCAAAAAAGAGTTGAATGCATAAATGAAACTAAGACAATGGGAGGTTGGAAAAAGATATTAGCAAATAAAGGATTGGAAATAATATGATTGAGCATAGTACTTTGCAAAGGTTGAATGCTAGATTCATAGAAAGTATCCTATTGAAAACACTTGATCATAACATATCATCTAGAGGTGAATGCCAACAATGCTCACCATACAATGATGTATGTTGAGTATACATCACATAGGCCTCTAATAAAGTGAATTCCACACAATTCATATATAAAGAAGTTAGAAGAATTATAGAGGGCTCCTTTGGAAGGAGCTTATCCAAGATCACAATCCGTAAAAATTCCAAGCGAGTAAATACTTCTAGTCCGAAAGCCAATTTATATGGAGAAAGACTTATGGCCATGCTATATGAAGTGTAGTAAGCCCACAACATAAACGGAAGCTTAGTATCCCAATCCTTCTAATGATGCTCTACTAACTTGGTTAGAATCTTGCATAAAATTTTACTAATGGATTCGGCCAATCCATTGGCCTCAAGATAATGATGAGAGGATTTCTTATCAATCACCAAGAAGGAGATAGTCAAACATTTAATCACCTTATTAATGAAATGATTGCCATGATGACTCACCAAATCCACCAGATAGCCATATTATCAGGTCAAAATATCCTTAAAAAGATAAGAGTTGATGGAATTTGTAGAATTATCTTTTAAAGCCCATGTCTCCTATGACTTTGTAAAATATACCATGGCTATGAGAACTATTCTTGGTTTGGGCCACTGTGAGCTTGATTGGACTAATGAGATCTAGGCTCCATTTTTGAAATGGTTCCAATGGAAGAATAGGATAAAGAGGCAAGCTAGAGTCTTCTCCAACCACTAACATGAATCACATTTGTAGATCCATTTTCACACATCACCATGCCTCACATCACCATAATTTGGCTTTTTGAAATTTTCAAACACTACAAGATATAGGCCTTATACCAACGTTAAAAGCGACGAAAATATAAATAACAAAATTTTCCCCCGTCGTCGCAAAAAGCCTTGTTATTGGCGGTGCCATAGAACAGTCGATATCAGTATCGGTATCAACATCGATATTGGCATCGGTAACACTAATACCGACGCAAATAACGACACTGATACCAACGGTTTGCAACAAAAATAACGATGCCAATAACGACGCAAGCAGTAAATTTGCGACACTAATAGCAATGGTAACAGGGGAAAAAATTTTGTGACAGGGAAAATATAGCATTGTGTGCTTTATTTGAGCCATACAAAATAGTTTCTTCACTGTGTACAATGCTCACGCAAACAAAAACAAAGTATACTGAAATCATAACACTGATACATGAAATAAATACATTATCGCATAATGAAAGCGATTGGTACAATCATGACAAGTCATTACTAATACATAGAAAATGTCTACACAGATCAGTTGACCAAAAAATAAGGGTGTGTGAGCTCCAGGGATCCAAGGGCGAGCTACATATCCTCACCATCTGAAAGCTCGTCCCACCACAAAGGAGCATCAAACAAACTTTACGAAAAAAGAAACAACAACACATCAGTCTACCATACAATAATGCATTCTAATTAAACATGGTAACTATGAACAAGAAAGATGAGTGACTTACACAGCCACCGCGTCTATACAATCAATCGATCAATGAAGTGAGACCGTGCCTCTCCACATATCGAGTCTCAAGGCCAATCGGATCACTATTTGTAATGGAGTGCTACAAAGAAAACAAAATACTAACTATTAGAAACATGATTATCAGTACAAAGGATATTGCAAAAAAAAAAACAAGCAAAACAAAAGAAAAACTTACAAAGTCCTCCAAATATGTCCTGTAAGGCCGCCACTTCAAAGATGATGGACCACTGCGGCCTCGAGTCATGCCCTCGCCGCCTCGCGCTGCTAACTCCAACGTCCTGGAGAATCTGTAGCCTCCTCCCTCAGTCGGCGCTAGTTGTCCGCATCTAACCACTTGGGCTTTGCAGCCCCACTCTTGAGTGCCTTGTGTACGTCCGATCGTTTGTGTGACATATATGCACGCATGCAATCCATCATCCAGCTCGTAGACAATCTATCTACTAAGGCTGGAACCGGAAACTCCTCATGCAAGGATGCTACTATATTGTAGTCCTTGCTCCCCTCCGGTATGTTCTTCTAATGATCTAAGACGTTGTGCCAAAAAACTTGTTGGCATTACTCTCTCATGTGAGCCATCACCCTCCTCCCCTCATCATTCATGATGATGGCTCCTGACCTATCATCGACTAGATATCCATATCCCCCTGGGGTATGCCTAAGATGGGTCCTCTCCCATCTACGTCCACGCTCCTGGGCATATCCAGGAGACCCCTGTGCATCCGGTGTACCGACTGGGGTAATATCTGTCGAAGTGTCACCCATAGGGGTGCCACCTATAAACGGCTGAGCAAAAGCCGGAGTAATTAGAGTAGACGTCCCCACAAGTGTGACAAATCCTGGAGGTGATGCAACTCCAGCTGAACGAGGAGACGGAGACACTGCGTCCGTGCCTCCAAAGCATCCACCTGAGCCTAAGCCACGCTCCCTGGAACCGCCATTAGAGCGAGGAGTGGCACCTATATCCCGTGCCGACCGCGGGCTCACTGCCTTCGTATCTCTGTAGCATCCCCTGACCCTGAAGCACTCCCTCCCTCTGGCCCAAGTCTGGAGCATCGACCTCGTTTGCTCAAAGCTGAAGCATCTGATCGCGCTGAAGTAGATCTAGCAAAGCGGCCTGACGATGTCTGAGAGAGCTCCTAGTCTGCCATGTCTCTAAATCTCGCAATCTAGTCTGGAGACATACGCGTGAAGATATCCTGCAACTCCTCATCGCTCATCCCTCGACTCATCCTGAAAATGTCACCTGCACAGAAAAAAAATGATGTTAGAATAATCAATTTAAATTATACAAAGCACAGTAATATAAATCCTTAAAAAAATATCTCACTTAAAATGCATATCTTATGTACCCTTATAAGCGATTGGTCAACGAATTGAGTAAGTGGATGCTCCAAGTATGAAGTATCCTATGGTCCCATGTCAATCTCCTAACACAACTCCGCATACACTGGAAGCTCGATAGATATGTCACCACAAAAGAATGAGTCCACCTCATTCTCAAAGAATTCTTAGACTCATGTATTTCCATCATTGTTAGCCAATGCTAGCTCCAAGCTTTCAGTGGCCTCCACCCCTTGCAATATCGACCCCTCTATTTGCATATTGTCTTCATCTATGCTCAGAACATCACTTTGATTATATACTCTCGCACTTCGAGGAGCTGAAGGTATAACATACCACCATCAAGGTTGTCGGGGGTTTGGATAGAAGATTACCTATTCACAAACACATACAAGAGAGTTTAAACTATTGTGACATGTACCATGTCATAATACAATTAACAAACAAATGAGTCCATGAACTTGTTCACAATGGGCCGACAACACAAAGGTGTCGCGCAAATCCGTCCATTTTTTTTCGGAATCCATTTCGAGAAATCCAAATGGACCTCGTCGAACTTTGCTCCAGCTCCTACAAGTACCACTTTGAACCAGTACATATCGAATAGTATCATGGAGAAGCTACGATAATCCACCGTAACAATACTTTGCAAGTTCCCAAAATACTCCATCTCATCTATAACCATGTTTGGATCCGTTGCTCGTCACCGGATCTCTTGCTTGAACCTTGCCATGATACCACAGTCCATTGTGGAGCGCATTTTGTCAATACACTCCACACAAAAATGCCATCCGCAGGACCACGTTGCATTATATATTTTGTACTGTACATTGAAACACTCAAATTAGATGTCACATATAAAATATAGATACGACAAATCCTAAAAACCTCATCACCTTTGGACTACATCCCCTTGAGATTTTCCACTCCTCCATTGCATACTCGCATCGCTCCACCCGTATTTTCCTTGCACACTTAAGAGTGCAAGCAATGTCTTTAGGCGAGAAACTTGACATCCATCATATAATGGTATGGATACTTCCTCTCTAAGCAGATCAGAAGTCTCGACATCCATGGGAATCAATGCATCAATCATTGCCTCCATCTTAGGCCCCAAGATTGTAGGTAGGTTTGGAATGCTGCTTGTCTCCTCTGGCATTGACGGTATAGATTGGCCTTGCAAGTTGTGGATTGGCTCATGCACTCTATCCATCACACTCCCACAAACTCTTCTAATTGGCCTCAAAGGGTGCACTCCTCCTTGGGACGAGACATCACCTCCCTAGATAGAAAATTTGCTAGCCAGACCCAATCTTATTGTATATGGTATTCAATTAGCTTGCGAGTACAATGCATGATTGATATTACCTTTTCTTACCGTTTGCTGAAAATCCGCAATTGCCTGATCAATGATCTCATATTGAAACTCGCCAAATCATTGTACGTGTTCTATAGACAATTGACGTTTTCGTCTAATTGCTAGCTTGCATTGAGAGCAAGGACATGGAATACACTGATTAAGATACGCCTCGCGATCTTGAACAACGAGACCTTCATCGTTTTCTATTTTGTCTACATTATGACAAACAATTTGTTTTTGTTATCATTCTTTTTTTTCTTAAATTGTTATCCTCTCCTTCCATCTCTCTCTTTTTTTTTCTTTCTTAAATTGTTATCCTCTCCTTCCATCTCTCTCTCTTTTTCTATGTTACGACTACGACTACGACCACAATCACGACCACGACCACGACCACGACAATGACTATGACCATGACTACGACTATGACTACGACCACGACCACAACCACGACCACGACCACGACCACGACGATGACGACCACCACCACCACGACGACTACGACCATGATCATGACTACGACTACGATGACCAACACCACGACTATGATGACCACGACCACGACCATGACCATGACTACGACCATGACCACGACCACGACCACGACCACGACCACGACCACGACTATGAATACGATTATGACTACAACCATGACCACGATCACGACCATGACTACGACTACGACTATGATGACCACGACCACGACTACGACTATGACCGCGACCACGACTACGACCATGACCATGACCATGACCACGACGACCACGACTATGGGTAGGTTGCACTCACTAAGAATAGGATTGGCGATTCACCTCATATTCTCTCCATCATCAATAGAATTCTCCTTTACCATTTACAACTCACTCATCTTCTCTTCACACTATTGCACACTACAATCTCTATGACGGCATGAGATTGGGATCTCCACAGATACCAAAGCATGATCTCTAGGTTGATGGTTGCATATACACTACTACTACTCATGGAATAAACCTTAAAATAGTTATTATGCTCAAATATATGCTTGTTAGAGCTGAAATTTGTTCCTAAGACTATTCTAAGGAAGAAAGAGGGTTAATGATAAAAAAGTGTCCTTCCTTGCAAGTGATTTTATATTATATTTATTAATTAAAATTGATAGTTGAAGATGAGTTTCCTAAGAGATCTTGTGGCGATGCTATTTTAGTTTTGCGAAGAATATGAATGATGCTGTTTTAGTTTTTTGTATTTGTCTTTTTAAGAAGATATTGATTTTTATAGAATATCCAAAGTTATTTTTGGATTTACGCTATAAAAAATAAATATTTTTCATACTATTAGGCTGATTGCCTTCGTTGTATATTTGCATGGTGGAGGCTAGGACAAGCCCCATGTATGAGAGGTCTCTTTGCAAGAAGAACATTATGCTAGGAGGCACAAGTATGCTAGGGCTCTCTAGCCATATATCCCTTAGGTTTGTTGAGGATCGGCCTAACCCCTATGAGCCTAGGATGAGCCTATTGTAAGGTCCTATTTACTTTTCTCTCTTTCTCTCCCTCTCTCATTTCCTCTTCCTCCCTCACCCTCACCCTCTCTTTCTCTCTTTCCCTATTAGGTTTAATGATTTTTCTCTATTTTTCTCTCTCATCTCCCTCTCTCATTTCCCTTTCTCTCTTTCTCTCCCTCTCTCATTTCCTCTCCCTCCCTCACCTTGACCCTCTCTTTCTCTCTTTCCCTATTAGGTTTAATGATTTTTCTCTCTCCTCTCCCTCTCTCATTTCCCTTTCTCTTTTTCTCTTCCTCTCTTATTTCCTCTCCCTCTCTCACCCTCACCCTCTCTTTCTCTATCAGGTTTAGTGATTTTTTTCTCTTTTTCTCTCTCCTCTCCCTCTCTCATTTCCTTTTCTCTCTTTTTCTCCCTCTCTCATTTCCTCTCCCTCCCTCACCCTGACCCTCTCTTTCTCTCTTTTCCTATTAGGTTTAATGATTTTTCTCTCTTTTTCTTTCTCCTCTCTCTCTCATTTCTTTTTCTCTCTCCTCTCCCTCTCTCATTTCCTTTTCTCTCTTCCTCTTCCTCTCTCATTTCCTCTCCCTCCCTCACCCTCACCCTCACCCACATCCTCTCTTTCTCTCTTTTCCTATTATGTTTAACATATTTTCTCTCTTTTTCTCTCTCCTCTCATTCTCTCTTTTTTCTCTCTCCTCTCCCTCTCTCATTTCCTTTTGCTCTCTTCCTCTCCTTCTCTCATTTCTTCTCCCTCCATCTCCCTCTCTCATTTTCCTATTATATTTAATGTCTCCCTCCCTCTCTCTCTCCCTCTCCCTCTCTCATTTCCCTATTATGTTTAATGTCTCCCTCTCCCTCTCTCATTTTCTCTTCCTCCCTCTCCCTCCCCCTCTCTTTCTCTCTCCCTCCCTCTCCCTCTCCCTCCCTCTTCATTTCCCATTTCATCCCCCTCTCCCTCTCCCTCTCTTTCTCTTTCTCTCCCTCCCTCTCCCTCTCTCATTTCCTCCCTCTCCCTCTCCCTCTCCCTCTCTCATTTCCCTATTATGTTTGATGTCTCCCTCTCCCTCTCCCTCTCTCATTTCCTCTCCCTCCCCCTCTCTTTCTCTCTCCCTCCCTCTTCCTTTCCCATTTCCTCCCCCTTTCCCTCTCCCTCTCTTTCTCTCTCTCTCCCTCCCTCTCCCTCCCTCTTCCTCTCTCATTTCCTCCCACTCCCTCTCCATCTCTTTCTCTCTCTCTCCCCTCCCTCCCCCTCCCTCTCTCAATATACACAAATTATATAAAAAAAGTAAAAGAGAGAGAGAATGCACTCTCCCTCCCTCTCCCTCTCTCATTTCCTCCCCCTCCCTCTCCCATTTCCTTCCTCTCCCTCTCCCTCTCCCTCTCTTTCTCTTTCTCTCCCTCCCTCTCCCTCTCTTTCTCTCCCTCCCTCTCCCTCTCTCATTTCCTCCCCCTCCCTCTCCCTCTCCCTCTCTCAATATACACAAATTAAACCCTAAATAAGTAAAAGAGAGAGAGAATGGACTCACCGTAAATATTTGAAGGAGGGTTTGGCGGCTCCTCTTCGTGACGGTGGCTCCTCCTCTCCTTCGCGAACGACGACGGTGGCGGCGGCGGTGGTGAGAAGCCTTCTTCCTCTCCCTCTCTCAACCTCTATGCAAAATAGTCGCTCTCTCTCTCTCGCTTTCCCTC
Source organism: Lygodium microphyllum (assembly GCF_053477565.2). Lineage (NCBI taxonomy): Eukaryota > Viridiplantae > Streptophyta > Polypodiopsida > Schizaeales > Lygodiaceae > Lygodium > Lygodium microphyllum. The sequence goes on from NC_141135.1 coordinate 81,347,330, forward strand.
TCGAAAACTTTTACAAATGCGCGAAATGAAACACGCTCGGGTTTTGGCCCGCTTTTTTTTCTCTGTGGGGCATCGCTATTTTACATCACTAATCCGCGTCACTATGGCCTAGTTTCCTTGTAGTGAAATGGTTACCTCTACAAAAAATGGCTACTAGAGACTCCTTGATGGCTTCATCCATGAGAGCTTCATATTCCATTAACAGAACCACTCTTTGTAGCACTATGTACAAAGTATGATGATAAATCTGACCCAAGATAAATTCAAAGTGCCGACTACAAACTACCAAATGCTTTCATTGATCCATTGATAATGAGTGATCAGAGACTTCACCGTCACATCCAAAAAGTAAGCATCTCCTCATACCAAGACCAAGGAGGATTCAGAGATGACATCAAGGAAATCATTGTCCACACCTATCGGCACTTCAACAAAATCCAATGGAGAAAGAATATCAACAACCACTTGATGGATACCAAGCTGGTGAACAATCTGAAACTCAAACCCTTGAAGTAGTAGGATCTAGCAAGACAAATGACTAGTGAGATTATACTACTTCACTAGATAAACCAATGCATAATGATCCACATGAAAAAAATGGGTGACCTAACAAATAATGCCAAAACTTCTTGAAAAAATAGATTATCTCTAAGCATTCATATTCTATGGAAAAATAATTGGTTTTGGTTGTCGCAGACAATTGTGGGTTAGCATAATAAATAGGCTAAAATGAGTCATTGGAATCCTCCAACAATAGTACACTACCAATAACTCAATCTGATGTATCCATAAAGGCATAATGAGGTTTCTTATTAGCAGCCTTGAATAACATAAGCTAGAGTAATTAGAAAGCCAAACCCACAATCTTACAATGTTGATTTCAAAACATGGGCCAATTTATTGAAGGGAATGGTGACATGGCCCAAAGCCACAAATATGTGACATGCCAACGAGCTTATGCAAGAAATCAAAAAACCACTAATGGAGAGTTTGGGACTTTTACATGCATGATCATGGTCACCTTATGTGGATCAATAGTAATTCCATCCCCTAAAATGACATGTTCTAGAAGCATGCATCCCTGCATAAGAAACACACTCTTCATTGGGTTAAGGATGAGGCTAACCTAATAGCATTGGGTAAGGCAAAGCCATATATGTTGATGGTGTAAGTGCATAGCTTTGAACACACTAAAATCATGCAAGAAGATCCTAATCAAATCTATCAAGTATGGCATAAAGATTTCCTGCATGTCTATTGTTAAGATGTTAGAGCATTCTTGAGTTCAAACCACATGAATGTACAAAAAAACATTCCCCATGCCATAATAAAATCCATGTTGGATTAATCTTTTGGGGCAATCCTAATTTGATAGTATCCACTAAACCCATCCAAGAAATAATACACTTCATGATTGGCTACTTTATCTAGAATACTATGTGGATAGGGCAATGTAAATGGATATGGAATGATTGCTTCATTTAGCTTCCTATAGTCTAGATAGATTTAGAGCATCTTTTTTTTTGGGACACTCACTGTAGGAGAAGCCCACTTTGCTCGATCCACTAAAGTATTAAGCCATATCTGGAGCAACCGGTCCAATTCTTCCTTCACCAAGTTTTCCATACACAGATTCATCTAATACCTTTGCATATAGACCGCAACTACATCAAGGGGAATCCAATTGGATAGGATTATGAAACCTTAGCATGGTATTTGTCAATGGTGACTACTAAACCTCAATAAAATGATCTACCTGGAGCAATAGTGTGTAGTGAATATGAAAGGTTCCATGTAACATCATCCAAGGTTAAATGATAGCTACATAAAAATTTATTAAGAGAAAAGTATACACACCATCTTTGTTACACACTCAATCATCCCATTGTGTAGTGAATAAAAAATATGAATGAGATATGCAACTACATGTTCAACCCTATCAATCTCCAAATTGGCTACACCCTAGATTGGAAAGTGAATTGTTAAGGGGTGAGGGGAGAAAATATTATCTGATGATGAAGAATATTGCATTGTTTCCATCCATGTCAAAATTTTCAACCTCATCAATAATTCAACTTGAATGATAGAAGACTCACTCACCTTGCCTACTAAAAGCACTTGGTTTGGAATTTCATAGAAACATGTTGTTGAGAATCTGCCAATCACACCCTATGTATGCCTCTTTGTATGGAACAACTAGGCTAGGAAGATGCAGTTCATTCTAGGAAGAGAGATAGATCCCATAGGCACAGTGATGAAATGTGCTACCAAGCATTCCTATATAATTTCATATGATGATAATGCAATAGTACTTGTCTCTTTGTGTCAAGTCCCTGTGTCATTGTCAGTTCTACACAAGATTGTGTTTATGAGTTCAAGTCTCAATCTTGAAACCTAATTCACTTGTGTAACAGTTGTCTTCTTTGTCAATGTCAACATGAGTAGTAGCTTCATCTTCCATCCTCCATAGCTTCCGCCTTTGCCATGCTCTAGATCCCGCATTTCTCACATGGTATCAGAGCTTAGTTGGGCATGGCATTGCTTCTCCAGTCTCTCTTGATTCCTCTCAACCTCTATCCAGCTCACATCCAACTCAATGTCAGCTCATGACTCCATTTTTCAACTTGACCTTCATCTTGAACTGTGTCTGCCATAGCCAGGACTGCACCCTGCCTCCTTGGAGCTTCTTGATCTCCTTCCACACTCAATATTTTGACCCACTTTCTTCTGGAGATATCTTTCCTAGGTCAGGGCGAAGCCTCCTGGTACGTCACAGTCCAACATTACTCATCATCGAGCCCAGCATTGAGTGAATTGGAGATCGCTGTTAAATCTGCGCCTCTGCCCGGTCATACACGCCATGGAGCCCGTCTATACTGCACCGTGTCCTGCAACCATAGGGCTTTGTAAGCCCATGACCTAAGCTACCTCCAGCTCGAGTTTGACGCCGGATGATCGTGTTTATGGGCTGATGTAGTAGAAAAACCAGTCAGGCTGAAAACCCTAACTGTGGAACTCCATAGCTATTTTGTCTCAAGCTTTCATTTCACTTGATTTTCCTCATTGGCTTGAGTTAAGAAAAACCCTGCCACTTTGATTCACTGATTTGATTAGTCTCCAACAACATTTGTCCATCAAATCAAGGAGGGGAGATCTCTGAAGCACTTAAAGACCCATTGAAGATTTGAAGACCTCTCATAGACATGAGCTCCAAAGCTTCATTTCCTTACTCTTTTCACTCAACTGAAGGTTTTGCTAATCTAATCTGAGTATTTACTCAGTGTTCAGCAAGATTTTACTAGCAAGGAGGGGACTCAAACAACGGGTTCATCAAGCAAAGGATCGACATCAAGAATCACCATCTTCAACTCTAGTATCCCTTGATACTTAAGAGTGTTGATTTAACACTATTTTCACTTGTGTTTTTTGACACATTGAAGATCAATTTGGTTGCCACTTCCTCATAGATTTAAAGCAGATTCTTGGATATATCTATGATAACCAAGAAGATTTATATGTCGATACACTTTATGAAAAGTAACATGACTTATCTACACTACATAGAAGATTTTTGTGATCTACTTGGAGAGAGACATGGAGTTGTTCATACTACAGTGCAATCAATGATTCCATCTAAAGTTTTTGAAGACACTCCAATTACCTTGGCCATCATGAAGAATGAGATGTCTTTGCTTGAGGGGGACAAAGACATGGACATGAAGACTAAAGACATGGACATGAAGATTAAAGCTGCAAGCAAAGTCCATGGGGAACCAGACCAAGAAGACCATAAGATCAAAGAGCAAAGGAAGAAGGACAATAAGAAGATCAGCCATGAATACCAAAAGACCACATCATTCAAAGATGAAGAACCAAAGATGAAAGACAAGAAGATTTTCCATGCTGACAAAGAAAAATCATATGCTGAAAAATACCACAAGGGCCTATTTGTCCTTGTCTCTCATTTTCTGTTTTAAAAGCATTGTACCTGCCTTAATGTTCCTTTCATAAGCTTTGTAAACTCCTCATGTAGCCTTGTACTACAGCCTCTGTACACTTTGTGAGGCCCCTCTTACAGCCTCTAGATGTTCACCATGTTTATGGTACCCACACTTAGCCTTTTCTACGACAGCCTCTGGTGTTTTGCCATGTTTGTGGTATACCCACACTTTACAGGTGCAGCTCTCACTAAAGCCTCTACACACTTTGTACTTTCAGGTTGTGATTGAGGAGGGGTGTTGAGAATCTGCCAATCACACCCTATGTATGCCCCTTTGTATGGAACAACTAGGCTAGGAAGATGCAGTTCATTCTAGGAAGAGAGACAGATCCCATAGGCACAATGATGAAATGTGCTACCAAGCATTCCTATATAATGATGTACTTGACTATCACTTTCATATGATGATAATGCAATAGTACTTGTCTCTTTGTGTCAAGTCCCTGTGTCATTGTCAGTTCTACACAAGATTGTGTTTATGAGTTCAAGTCTCAATCTTGAAACCTAATTCACTTGTGTAACAGTTGTCTTCTTTGTCAATGTCAACATGAGTAGTAGCTTCATCTTCCATCCTCCATAGCTTCTGCCTTTGCCATGCTCTAGATCCCACATTTCTCACACATGTTCTCACACTTGGAAAAGAAATTGACAAGTTTTAAAGCATAGGGGAGATATTCCAATGTGCACAATTGATAGTGCAACACTACAACCCAACTCAGCTCGCATGGATGTGAAACTCAAGGCCAAGGAACCCTATACTTAAGTGAGCATAATAAAACTAGTTTGATGTGTTTGAAGACGTTTGTCTTGTTTGTGCTACATAAGGAAATGAGAACACACTTGACTCAAGTGGCTCTTGCATCCCTCAAACTTCACCTCTTAATTGATTGAATAGAGGATTGATCATGCTTAGACCTCCACTGTCTCATACTCCATTGAGAAGAAATTTGATAGTAACCCAATTTCTTGCAGCCATTGATTGATCCTCGTAGTCACTTTTGCAAAATTTTCTAAGCCTTGTGAATAATTGATGGTGCAAATGTGTGTCCTGAGTAGTATCAACATATAGTGTGACAAATACATGGCCACAAAGCCTTATAGTGTGGTGTGTAGAATCAATTGTACTTTGTGCATTGGGAGGCTACACCCATGTGTGCAATACTCAAGTTCACACATCACACCTCTCATTTGATTTAAAGAAAAAAGACTAGTCAATTCCATGATCCTTTGTCTCAAATTCACTTGATAAATACAAAGGGAAACCCTTACTCACATTCCCATTTGGTTAGGATAAAATCTCATATCACTCAAGAGTTTGTTGATGAAAATCTCCTTGTGAAGGACCACAAAAATGGTTGCTCATGATGAGGCACACCTAGGGAGATAATAACATAATAGGAACTTAGGATATTTCTTAAAATACTAAACTCAACTAATCAAATGTATAATAGCTTATAAAAGATTGGTGTACCCAAGGAGCCCAAACAAATTGGGGGAATATGATGGAGAAGTAGAGTACATCACTCAAAGTGAGATGGCTTAGGAAGTGTATCTAATATTATTGATTAAGAATAGTCACACCCAAATAAGTGAACAGTGTGCATGTAATATCTATTGTTTGATAAGAGAATCTAGATGGAGGGATATTACGACCTTTTTCTTAGCCATCTTTCCACCTCAAGGCTACTGCCACCTTTTCTCATAGCAATACTTGTTACGATAAGGAACTACTTCATGTTCTCCAATAAAAACTTCTTTTTTTAATTTATAAAAAAGGAGATATGATAGAAAAATTCTAGACCAAGAGAGAGAGATATTGAAAATAGAGAGATAAATATAGGAATAAGAGAGAGAAAAGGGAGGAAGCAAGAGATGTTGAGCAAGAAGGTCGGAGATGAAGAGGATTTGTATTCCTTACACGAAAGATTTTTAAAACAATCCTCCTACATCTTATACTTACTCATGTGAGTATGCATAGCGTATTCTTCTCTCACCAAAGATAAATATCTATTTTTCCTTTATTAGAGCCCATCCTCACCTAAGAGTTCTTACCCTGAAAAATAAAAGATGACCTTATTATAAAGAATTTCTCAATGAGGATGACAAAGTACTAATTTTTCTATAATGAATATAAGAATAAGGCAGTGTAAAGGAATCTTCATAAAACTCATCAGAATAGAAGGAGAAAACCAAGTAGACCATATGTACATCCATGATAAGCCATAAAGGTGAAGACTTGGCCACAATATCTTCTTTAAAATCCATCTACAAATAATGAATAGCATGCTATCTCCAACAATTTTTCTTGCTATACTAAGACTAAGTTAACTTTTGATAGACTTATCTAATTCAAGCATGCCATATGTCAAAAAAAAGGTCATGACATGTACTTTCAACCCATATAGGTAAGCCATTTGTGGAAATTCATCAAGGTAAAAAATATTCTAAAACAATGAGCTATCTAAGGAGCCACTATATCATCATCAACCTATGCTTTAATAGTTCCAAGAGCTTCAACAATGCTCCTAGTCTTCAATGCATAGTTATTTTAACAGACAAATTTCCATGCTTCACATTGTTTAACTCAAACTTCAACTACAACTTTCTAGCTTTGATATTTATGTCAAACAGTTTGACCAATTCATTCCATGCTTCTATAGGATTGTCTAGATCCTATACATGCCCAATCATATTGTATGAAACACTGATGGAAAGCTGGTAAATCACTCTTCAAGCATCCTAGTTCCATTTCTTAAATGCTTTGGTCTCCTCAAGCTTGGAATTTTCCTTTGCTAGCTCTAAAGCCTTAGCATTATCTTCTTTGATGTAGTCCCAAAAACCTTCAAGCATTATCTCTTTTGCTAGCTCCAAAGCCTTAGCATTATCTCCTTTGATATTGCATAAGAAAATTGCTCAATTGGAACTTTCAAGCATGCAGAAAGTGGTACTTTTCAAGCTTGTTTCTAAAATTTTGATTAAATTCCCTAGAATTTGTATAGCAAAGCCTACAAATATTCCTTTATCAATAACCTATCAATTCAGATAAACTATCACATGTATTGAACTCATATAGAAGTATACCCTAAGCAACACCTGTAATATTTGATAGTATCCAAATATAGTCTACCAAACCAAGTACATACAATCTATTTGTGAAATGACAAGGTTTGTAAAGTTTGCGAATCTTAGTAGATTTGCATATGAACAATCTCAAACTCTCAAAGAGAGGCCAAAACATGCCGGAAGCACAAATCTGATCACACAAGGTTGGAGGTCTACAACACTCCCTCAAGCACTTCAAGCTTATGAATACCGCTCATTAATTGAAGATCATATGAGATACATCTCCACATGTATACTCCAAAGTAGGGTTTCCTTATACACCCGTGCTTTGCAGCTCACAGCTCATTATTTGAATGCCCCTCTACTAATACCATGAAAACACTGGGGGGAGAGAGATAGAGAGAGAGAGAGAGAGAGAGAGAGAGAGAGAGAGAGAGAGAGAGAGAGAGAGAGAGGAGAGAGAGAGAAAGAGAGAGAGCTTGAGCTATTACAAGATACAAAACTCATAGAGAGAATACACTCAAGATATGAACCTAAAACCCTAGTCTTTCCTCTTCTTCTCCACTATATAAGTCTACCAAGAATAAGAGAGAGTAAAACATACATAATATATAAGTGGTCCATCGTGTGAACATTTTAAGTAGAAAGATGACTAGATAGATATCCCATAACTCAAGTAGGTGGACTAATTTATGTCCATCTATAAAGCATCACCGAAATGATATGTTGATACAGGTACCAACAACCACATCAGTAATATAAATATAGAAACAATCATCTAGGTACATGAGTGTCAGCTTGTGTTGAGTTTGACATCTCAATATTCAATGCTTTAAGAACTCAAAATAATTTAATGCCAGCAAAATATTTCAAAACAAAGAATAAGCATGTGGAAAGCAATCCTAGAGAATTAACCTCTCAAGGTACTCAAAATCTTAATTTATGGACTTATTCAGAGAAAAGGAAGGAAAAGGTCTTGTATTTTAAGTAGACAGTAGATCATGCTTCAAAATGTGCATATAGAAAAGGCCAAAGTCAATAGTATGTTTGTAATTGAATATTTTGAAGATGAATATGACGATTGAAATATTATGAGTAATACTAAAATTGAGGATTATGATGACGAGGGTGGTCATGAATAGTTCTATGGTCCATCTATTGGTTTTTCCTTTGACCTAGGTGGACTTATAGCATTTGATCTTGGTGGAATTCACTTTTCTCACGATTCTTCTTTATTCTATTCCATCTCAATGAATGCATGAACTAGCTCTAGGAGCCCAAACATAGTTGAATACAAGGAAGCATCCATGGGAAGAATTTTTGCATTTTAGTAAATAGTGACAAAACCCATAGTTTCATCAATAAATCAACCATGGATTGATTGAAATGTCTACCCATTGAAATTTAGCATCCAATAAATATAGAAGTAATGAAGAGAAGTTTACAAGTAGAAAGAAAAATCTCTCCCGCCTTAAGGTATTTGGATGTATTACTTATGTGCATATTCCTAATGAGTAAAGATAATTACTATTACTTTATTTAGCTAGCTGATCTCATGCATACTGGGCATTATTTTATGCCTACAGATTCAAGAATGTTCCTCTTTGGTTTGCCATTCATTTGCATACATCTATAGTATTTTTTAGTGGAGAGAGAGAGTCAGCACAAGTGCCCACACAATCAATGGCATGTTGTTTCTGCACTATCTCATGTCTTGGTTGTTGAGATATACAAATTATTATAAAAGATGTGGTTGAGAGAGCATTCATGATATAAGAAAATGCGTATAAGAAGGAATGAAGATGTAATACAAAATGAGTAGACCTTTCCAAAAGTGGAATATTTTTTCTCTCTTCCTTTATAATGGAAGAATATAGAGTTTTATTTGGTCATGTTTAAAGTTTTTTATCCAAAGATCCTTTCTTTAATATTTGGTATGCTTAAATTTTGTTCTTATTTGTTAAATTTGCAGTTATCTCATTGTGTTTATATATATATATATATATATGAAATGATATATTCTTGTGTATCTTATTATAGGTGATTTGCAGTATCATGGCCTGCATATTCTGTAAAATATTGCAAGCAAAGGTGGAGGCACATGATGAGCATCAAAAAAATGCACTCACCCTACTCACGATGCCCACATCATCACAAGGAGATGAAAATCCTTGTCCATAATAATGAGCACTTCCTAGGGAGCAAGCCCAATGTGCATCAATAAGACATGCATGCTACAACTTAGTAGCTTTCAATCCTAAAATATTGTATATAAGCCGAATTGGGCTTCTTGTAATCTGATCTTCTAGATATAATGCAAGAAAGAATATTATTTTGTCAATCAATTTTTTTCCCTTCATGTTTCTTTCGTGTTAAGATGTATGTTATTTGTGTGTATGTTTCAATAGAAATGGATTACGTACATTCATATAAATGCATAATATTATCCAATGTTGAGTATAAAACATTGTCTACCACACACATAAAAAAACTTGCAATAGTCACTATTAGCATCACTAATTTTACTATAATTGTTGCTATTTGTGTCATTAATTTACTATAACCATCCCTATTGCCATGACTATTAGCATATCTATTGGCATCACTATAAGTATCTCTATTTGCATCATTATTCAATCAAGACTTCTTTGTGATTGATGTTAGCCAAATGTGCAAATGCAGAAAAATAATCTACCGGTCCTTTCCAACCAGTTATTCCTCAAATGCACTAACTGCTGTTAGTTAGATCATCTTTGGCTACTTTACTGTGTTCCATTTGATCTAATGCTTGCATCCATACTTTAGATTGCACATTAGCTTTACATGCTTTAAAACTTGATTTAGTAATTGGCTCAATTTGTAGCCCATAGGTAGCTACATTAATTGTTGTGTATGCATTCTTTACAGCTAAATCTTCTAATCTTTTCTTCATTCCACCATTGCCAAACTTTGGCTCCAGTGGAAGATCAGTTTCAGCTGCATGATTTTTTCCGTCTTTCCAAAAGAGAAGCTTTTGTGCTTCAACCTCACGGAAGGCAAAACAATCCCTCTTGTCATGTTGTTGGCTATCACACCAAATCTAGCACCTCTTATAGCCTTCTCTCATGGGTCTTGGGTCTTTGAGTTGATGATCGTCCTCGCTCTTCAACTTTGACATCCAGTTTCTCCACCTTGGAGCTAATTTTTGTAAGATTCAGACGAAGATCTCGCATGATTTTAATGAGTTCATCCATTACATCATTTTTAGAAGGAACAAAAGAAGAAAGAGTTGGTTTATTAGTCAAAGGAATAGGAGATTTTGAAGGTGGAATAATCTCCATTAATGGAGTTGTTGAAGTTGAAGTAGAGCCCAATCTTAGTCGCATCCGCTCTCTTCGAGCAATCATGTTAACTGCACAGTAGCATCTGTCCATGCAGTCTTAACTCCTGATTCGGAGGTAGCATCTTCTAGCTGATCAACAAGCTTCTCTTGCAGAATGGGATTTGTAGCCTTAAGGAATAATTCAATCTTCCGACCTTCCATACTTTGCTGGTCTTCAACATCAAGTTGTCCAAATTTACTTTCAAACTCATGGTATAAAGCTATTGCAGCTAAACCTTTGTTGGGTTTCTCAACCCAATTAGTGAAACTTTTCTTCGTCATTAGGCCAGAGTCTTCTAAGAAGATTTCTTTGGGTAGGGTTTTTTTGAATGCAGCGGAATCCATATCTTGATGAAAAAGACTATGGATTCTTTCTTGAAGACCATGCTTGGCTAGTCTAGCAAATTAGCGACTCCATGCATGTTGCGGTATACTAAAGAAGAGTGTTTTCTCAACATATAAGCAAATGAAAACAAAGACATTTTGACCATTAAATTGTTTAAATTCCCGCCCAACTTCCTCTAGGGCCTTGATAGCTATGGAATCAATCTTCTCTTCATCTTGCCTTTGTTTTTGTTGTTGTTGTAACATTTGGATTTGTTATTGCTAAGTCTGCTGCTGCAGTATGTGCACCAATTGTTGTAGAGTATCTCTTGAAGAATCCCCCATCTTGGAGTTCTATTACACGGACCTTCACATCGGGTTCACCAATGTCGCAGCCCATAGAGTTGAAGGTCACCACAGGGGTTTGGCAAGAAAACTGGACAAGATAGATAGAGATGTGTCTTCAAGAGATAAGTAGATTACAATGAATGTTTAAAGGCTCAAGAGGTGCTTCATGGTCAATCACAAGGGTTTGAGAGAAAAGAATGTATGGGGTTTCAAGAACTTAGACTCCGGAGATGATAGAGATAAGAGAAGGGTTGAAGGTTTCAAGCCAAGTTCTTGAAGATGTTGATAGAGCTTCTAATTGCATGTTCTTAGCAAAGATCACAAGAGTATTATCTCATAAGTTCTAACTCGAATCAAGCATGTTTTCTTGATTGTAAGAGCAATCACAATTTATAAAATCAAGTACAATATGTTGTCATGTATCATAAACAACTCTACATCCCATCATTCATACATGATGCCATAGCATGAATCAACTATGCATGATTACATTCAATGTAGGCTGCTAGGGACAAAAGCTTATGAGTCAATTACAAGGCTTGTAGGGCAAAGAGACTTACTTGAAGAGAGCTTCAAATTGAGTTCTTGATAAGGATAAGTTACCATAGCCAAGAAATAAGATGAAAATCTCCTCTTAATTCAACTCAAAGCATCTATGAATGAACTACAAACATTGCCCTGCCATAGGGGCACATAATACTTGCATATTTTGACAAGATGTCTTTTGTAGAGTAAGAAATGAATTAAAATAACAATGTTATAGCTAATTCTCTGAATATGGATGAATATTTTAGCCCCAAATAAGCCCAAATATCTTTCAAAATTCACCTCTGATGATAGCATAAACTTCCCCTAGCACAGTGTCGGAGCATTTGGTGTCGAAAGTCCACCACAGGGATAAGAGACAGTAGGGTGAAGTTAGATTCAGGGAGAGGAGTAGACGGAAGAGAAGGGGCCCAAAGAAATTGAAGACATAGAAGAATACTCTAAAAAAGAATTAGAAAATGTAGAAGAATACTAACAGACATGAAGCCTGTTAGTTTATTCCTGCATTATGAGAAGATAAAACTCTTGTAGACAAAAACGTGTATAAAATAATACATTTCTCTATGCTGCTCAGATCACCAATTTGATGCTTCCATTGACTCCAAAAGGAGGGTAAAATATTAGGACACATGGCCAGAATTCTGCCAGATCACTCTTTCTTCATCTCCCACTTTGGAGTGATTGTAATTGCCTGAAAACAGCGATCGCGCATCGTGCGATTTTGTCAATCTCTCTTTTTACATAAAATCCTCTCAAATTGACTGAAATCTACATTCTTTCTTTTACATGTCATCTTAATCTAGAAGTTGTCTATAGTTTTATGGATTTTTACAAGAGATAATATCTAAAATATCAAAAATTGGCTAAAACTTGTCCAAAAATTTAATATTTTTGAACCATGGACACTAACACTAATGTCTAAAATGGCATTGGCTCTCTAAACCTATAAGGAAGCCACACTCTAGAGTTTTTCACACGATGTGTGCGTAGTGATATGACAACGTCGTTTATGATCTTAATTGATTGTGGTAGTACACATTTCTTTCTTGCACCCAAGACAATTAAAAGATTGCATCTAGAATCTAGGGGGACAAGGAGTATGATAGCAGAATTGGCTAAAGGGAAGGAAATCGCCTCAACCGAAACTATAGGGAAACTTGAATTTGAGTTAGACAGCCATATAATTGAAACAAAATTTTGAATCCTACCACTAGGATGCTACGATTGCATTCTGGGAATAGATTGGCTCAAGAAGAACAAAGCCCAGATTCTATGTGCTCAAGAGGAAATAATATTTCAAGACTTGGAGGGAGAAACCGTAAAGGAAAAGCATGAAGAACTAGAGTCCAACTAGCCAAGGCAAGTGGACTCAGGAAGGGATTGAAGAAAGGTCAACTAATCTACATGATCCAATTGAATAAGGTCAAAAAGACTAATGAAGGCACTCTACCTTCCTGAATCAACGACTTTGAGGAGGTCTTCCCAGAAGAATTGACTCAAGTACCTCCAAAGCGTGAGATTGATCATGAATAAAATTGATTCCTAGAGCCAAGCTAGTGTCAAAAACGATTGTACAAAATGACTATTCCTAAAGCTATAGAGCAAGGATTTATCTGTCCAAGTAATTCACCTTGGAGAACGCCTATCCTCTTCCAAAAAAAGAAGGACGGAATACTTAGAATCTGCATTGACTTCAGAGTACTAAATCAGGTTACGGTAAAAAACAAGTACCCCATACCGAGGATAGATAAACTTTTAGATCACCTACACGGAGCCAAAGTTTTTTCCAAGATTGATCTAAGGTCCGGATACTGTCAATTTCAAATCAAGGAACAAGATATCCCAAAGACTGCCTTCAACACTAGGTATAGTTATTATGAATTTTTAGTCATGCCATTTGGATTGACTTATGCCCTAGCTACATTCAATTGTCTAATGTAAGACATCTTTCAACCATATCTAGATGATTTTGTACTAGTATTATTTGACGATATACTAGTATACTCCAAATCAATAGAGGAACATGAAGGTCACTTAAAGATTTCCCTAGTAGCACTTTGTGAAAATCAGCTTTATGCCAAGATGAGTAAATGCGTATTTCTCACTAACAGGATTGAATATCTTGGATACATTGTTTCTACTAATTGAATCTTTGTAGACCCTGCCAAAGTAAAAGATATCCTAGTATGGCCAATACCAAAGACAGTAAAAGAAATTTGAGGATTTTTGGGACCGACAGGATGGTACCGAATCTTCATCAAGGATTATTCCCTCATTGCTGCAATCTTTTGAAGAAAAATATAGCAATCTCTTGGACCAATGAGCATCAAGAAATCTTTGATAAGCTTAAAGAAGCTATAGCCACTATAGTTGTATTAAGACTCTTTGACTTCAATCAACCATTTGAAGTGATCATCACTGATGCAAGTGGACTTGCAATCAGTGGGGTGCTAGTACAAGAAGAAAGACCAATGGCCTATAGTTTTAGAAAATTGAAACCCTATGAGTCCAACTATGACCTTGAGTTACTCGCAGTAATGCATGCCTTGAAATTGTGGAGACACTATCTATTGGGAAGGGAATTCAATTTAGTAACAGATCATAAAAGTTAAGTGGATTGTTACCCAAGCTGACCTAAACATGAGGCAAAGAAGATGGATAGATATACTGCAAGAGTTTGATTTTAAAATCAAATATCATCTAGGGAAGGACAATGTTGTTGCAAATGCTTTAAGTTGAAAAGCCTTTCTTAACAATGTTGTAGAAGTTCAAAGCTTAAGAACCATATCCATACCTGATAACCCTCTACTTGAACTTATATGCCAAGCTATTTCTCAGGATAAGGAATATGAAGGACTCATGGCTAAGGTAATTCAAAGAGAAAGCTCTAACAAAGAAAGGTCTAAGATTAAGGATTATTGTGCTAGCAATGGTTGTATGTATTACCATGATCACCTTTGTGTCCCAAAAGGACCAGAAGTGAAGACCAAGATCTTATGGGAAACACATGACAGCCCCATTGCAGGACAGCTGGGGTATGCCAAGACACTCAATATAGTTCGTAAGAGCTATCACTAGTCGGGATTAAAAAGGGATGTATTAAGGTACGTAACTCAGTGCTTGACTTGTCAAAGAGTTAAGGCCAAAAGGATCAAGATGCTTGGAGAGTTACAACACTTGGACATTCTACAAATGAAATGGGAGTCAATAAGTATGGACTTTGTTGTTGGATTACCTATTGCTACTGGTGGATATGATTCCATCATGGTAGTGGTTAATAGATTGACAAAGTTTCACACTTGATCCCAATCATTGATCCCAATCAAAACAACCTATAAGTCATCTGACATTGCTCGAGTCTTTATCAAAGAAGTATTTAGGTCACATGGATTAAGAGCATAATCAGTTGACCAAGACTCCAGATTCACCTCTAATTTTTGGAATTGCCTATTCCAAGAAATTGGAACAAAGCTATGCTTCAATACTACTTATCATCCTCAAACTAATGGCCAAACTGAGAGGGTGAACAAGACCATTGAAGATATTCTAAGGTCTTATTGTGGCAAGGAACCGAAACAATGGATTGAAAATTACCTTTGGTGGAGTTTGCTTATAACACTGCCTTTCAACAAACAATCAAGATATCGCCATTCCAAGTCTTGTATGGGCAAGAATGTCATACACCTCTAAACATCTCACATCCCACTCTCAAAGTAGAGGCTTCTAAGGCTATGCTTGAAGAGGTGGACCAAAAAATCCAATTGATCCGACATGACATCCAAGCTACTCAAGACCGGCAAAAATCCGATGCAGATCTTGAAAGATCCATAAGAACATTCAAGGAAGGTGACATGGTGTTTCTAAGGGTAAGACCCGAAAAGAGCTCATTATCCTTGGGCAAATAAAAAAATCTTTGTCCAAGGTACTATGGACCATATGAAGTAATCAAAGTAATGGGAAGGCAAGCCTACAAGCTTAAATTTCCACCCCATCTCAAGATTCACAATGTATTTCATGTAAGCCTACTGAAACCTTATGTACCAAACCCCAATAATATGTTTAATGACAAACAAATAGTCATGCTTGCCTAAGGAATTCTGAAAATGCAGCCCAAGAAGATTCTAGATACAAGGGAGAAACTTCTAAGAAGCCAAATTCTAAGAGAACCCCTAGTACAATGGAAGGATTATCTTGAAGAAGATGCCACTTGGGTCGATGAGGCAACTCTTATGAAAGAATACCCCCAGTTTCTCTCGAGATGAGGACATCTCGATTTCTCTAAGGAGGAAAGAACGTAATGTCCCCATTACTTAGTTTATTTTAATAAAAAATGTGCGTATACATTCCAAAGAAAATTGATTTATGTTGCACATTTTTTTAAAAAATTACGAAACTAGCTCTACTTATGAATATAATTGTTATTATTAATAAGGTATTATATGCCAGTTCATGGAAAAAAGACTCGGGAAACCCTCCCAATACTAGGTTATTAAAACTATGTTTATAGTATAGAACAACAAAAAGAACAAGCCTAGTGGATAGTCATTTGATAGCTAAGTGCACTTGGGTGATGACACTGTCGGGATAGGTGACCTCCCGGGAAGATTTTCCTACAAGCTAGTGGGAGCTTCTCATGCGTAGCCAACGGCGCCAATGAAGCCTTTGTAGCCCATTGCCAAGTATGCCAAGGTCTATACCTTGGTTGCCACCTTGGTCACTGCCTTGGAGTGATGCCCACTTGGACACATGGCGCGCAGTGCGTCCTCACCCACATATTCGTCAATTTTTATCTTTGTGCTACAAAAATGGAGCCCCTCCCTGACGTCATCAATGATATCATAAAAAATGCTAAAAGAAGGTGTTCTCTCTTTGTCATTGATGACATCATCAAAATGCTAAAAAGCAGATGTCTCTCTTTACTTCCCCCCCCCATTACTATATAAACAGGGGTAGAACATCACGTCAAGGACACACAAGGATCCATGTAGAAGTCTCTCTGCTTCTATTGACGCGACGAAGCTTTGTTGCAATTAGTCGAGCCTCTCTCTCTCTCTCTCTCTCTCTCTCTCTCTCTCTCTCTCTCTCTCTCTCTCTCTCTCCACCCCTATGAGGAAGCACTGCCTGAACCCATCAAGCATCTTCCATGGCTCCTAAGAGATGTCAAGGTGCTGAGTGGTATCACACTCAGAGAGTTCCCCAACACATGGAAGTGGTCGTTGTTGCTGCTGTGAGGGAACTCAACGCCATGCTAAAGCACAAGTGGAAGCTAACCCCGAGCCCATTGAAACCAAAGAACTAGCCATCCCATAACAAATCGAGGTTGCGGACCCATAATCACAATGGATGGTCAAATGGAGATAATCAAGTTAGTACTTAATAAAAGGATCGCGATTAGTTAGAACTTACTTAGACTTGTAAAATTATGTTGGTATTATCAAATGCTTTTTAGGAACATGAAAATTGATGAAGGGAATAGATTCTATGCATTGCCATTGACAACTATATTAAAATGTCTTATGGTTATGACTACTTTTGGATTTGTGAATGATAAGTTATGGCTCTTTTGATTCCGAGCTTGTAGAGCCGGATAAATTGTGGATTATGGTGGTTGGGACATTGGGGTCCCCAACCCAATGCTCCCTTACACTTTGCGGAGTGTGGAAAAACTCACGTACGAGTGGGGGTTCTACGCTCTCGAGGGAGGTAGGTATTTTTGGTTTTTGATCATTCAAGCACTTGAGAGAGCAAAGGGTTGAGTGGTAAGTGCACCTATTATGTGGAACGGCTCCAGAGGCTCAGGGAAGCTTAGAGGGGCTCTAAGCTAGTAAACTCCATGTTGACCGCGGATGGAGTGTGATCACATACAATCCAATCCTAAGGGATTGGAAGGTCCTATCCTAGGTTGGATGGTGGCTTTCTGCGGAAAGACCGTTTTGTATCACTCTATGGAGTGATGGTGAAATAAAGTATTTGATTTTCAAATTATTTGTTATGTGCTAAAGACCCTGTTTAATGAACCTAGTTTAATGGAGTAATAAAATAAAGCTTATTTTAAATGTCCAAATAGTGTGGTAGTATGCTTTGCTAATTAGAAAACTAAGCAAACCCATCAAGGAAAGTGGGAGGCTTTAATCTTGACGATTGGATGTCTATGGTTGGGTGGACCCGATAAGTCGAGTAACTTTCCAACATTAGATAGAGCTAATTAAATTGTGACCCTCCCAATATCTATAGGATTAGTTACCAAGTTTAACACCATTTTAGGGGGGCAGATCTAAGATTTTACCTTATGGGTAGGGGGGATCGAGTTACACTCTTCCCCATCTCTCACTCTCTTTGAACCAAGTGCGGTGTTAACTTCACTCCTACCTTTGATTGATTACAAAGTGGTCTTTCTTATGTGGATGTTAGTTTAGCGTTAGGGGTGACTTGTCCATGCTTCCCCTATGAAGTAGAACTAAGATTCCCATATTCAACTAAGTCCAAGGTTTCCCATGGGGAGACGGGATGGTGATGTGCATGGATATGAATTTCAATCGACTACTAGAGGACTTGTCCAAGTTCGTTGGAGGAGGCACCTCACACATCTGGAGGTCATACACTACTCTAAAGAAAAAAAACATCTGTGTCGATTGCAATCCAATGGTTTTTTCCTTTCCAACTCCACAGAGGGAGTATCCAAACATGTAGGTGAGTAGCACCTCATTTCACATACATAAAGAATTCCTGCTATATTAGAATGTTGTGCCTTCTACATGGCTCTCCTATACCTTGAGGATTGGCCCCAAGATGCATTGTCCTACACATAAAACACGAACATAATAGATTTCTCTCATAATATAAACATAATGATCTAGGAGACCATATATATTCCTTACTTAATCGATTTTTCTAAAGATATCGCACTAGCCTATAGCCAAGATCACCTAAACATCAATTGCAATGCATCTAGGAATTTATCTTCTAGGAATTTATCTTCTGATATCATGTTTAAATTGCACATGCAAAGTATATGGCATTTTGCGCTCAAACAACTTAACTAAAAACTAGCCAACATGAAGTACACAAATAATCTTTTCATGATTTCTTTCTAATTGCGTCATGCAGTGTTGCTCTAAGAAATAGCACACTGAGCTAACCCATGCTACTGAATCTCTTAAAAATTATATAAACCATAGCCTACATGCTAATATATGGAAAGAAATCAACAACTTAATCAAATATCTTTCCGTTTTGGGCCCACACCCCCTATTGTTCAAATCTATATTGATTGTGTAAATGTAGGGGGATTTCCTAATACTTTTCCATTTAAAAAAACCCTAAAATAGACACTTTAACACATAAATAAAGGAAAACTAAGACAAACCCTCATGCTTCATGCTTAATGTACATTTACAAAAAAAATTCTAATCTTCCATGCACAAAAATAATTCTTTTCTAAATTTATTCCTTCTTTTGACTATTTTTCATGGATTTTTTCATTTCTTTCAACATGATTTATTTATTTATTTATTTTTTAAATTTCTATGTCTTATTAAAAGTGTGATCAGTCAGCATATTCAATTTCATGGCATATGAACATTATTTGAACCCCCAAAATCCAAAAACAACTCCATTTTCCATTAAATCTTGTGTTTCAAGTTTTGTCGTTTTATTATTTTTAATATACAGAAAGAAAAATGAGTGATTTTTTGACATTGTAAACATTAGTAAACATGTTTCAATCATTTGCAACCATTTTCTCATCATATACATTAAATGGTTCATCATTAAAATTAAATAACGATCACTTACTCAAAAATTCACATACCTAGGTCTCGTGATTCAAGGAAATTGAGCTATTGGTGCGATTTTTCTATTGATACTTCCAGATTACTCTATCTACATCCCATTATGCTCCAAACCATCTTCCATCATCGATTCATCAAATTAGCCCCCTCCCTCTCTTCCTCTCATAAACAACCATATGAACAGGGAATAAGGAGAGAGAAAGACTATTTTTTAAAATATTCTTGAACTTTACATATTTCTCACAATAATCAAAGTGCTAAATAGTAAAAAATTAGTGCAATTAATGCCTAGGAGCAACAAGTGAATGATTTTTATAGGCCCAAAAAAATGCCATTTTTTGGGGGATAAAGAAGGCGTCGAAAAAAAACGTGCACCGCATGTCATTTTTATTTCATGTTTTTTCTTTTCTTAATCAAGATTAACATCAAGCTACCACTTATCTAGTTCATTTTTGCATTTTCACATTCGACCTAAAGTGATTCCAACCCACTTGAGAGGGAAAACCATCTTGAAATTGCAATCCAATTGGACAAGCAGCTTTCTGGCATCCAAATCTATCACTCTAGTCTCTATCACATGCTTTTCGGCTTTCAGATTCAATATGCACTTCATTATGCAAAATCTTGTGGCCATTAGATGGGGGGTCAAACAGACTCCCATTGACGAACAAGCGCTTGTGTTCAATTCTTGGCATCGAAATGCATCTAGGAAAACTCCAACTCCTTGTTCCACAACTGTTTCATTGTGCACTAAAAATATCTCTTTTACATGTGTCAGGGTTTTTTTCACTTAAATCCTAGCTTTGAAATTTGCTTGAGGTTTTTTTACACTTAAAACTTGGCTTTAAAATCTACTCTCATTGTTGGCAACCATGAGATAGGGCAACTCAACTCACCCAATCCACGAACTGATTTGCACAACTAGAAATCATTAAGAGCTTTTTGCAAGAGTTAGAACCCCTTTTTATACACCTATGTATTTTATATATTTCAAATATATTCATTGTTTCATCTATTTCTTTTATTTGACACGCTTCTCTACGTGCCTCACAACTAATAGGGATTCCTAGAAACAGTTGCCTAGTAGGCTAGCAGAATAAGGTCACTAGGACTACTCTAAAAAATGGCTCTACTTGACAATGTTTTTACAAAAGGCAAACATATGCACAAACCTTACCCAACACACCTAACCTAACCCTAGGACTTGATGGAGAAAAATATTCCCCACATACACATAAAGCATAATAGGAAAGAACTTGTAAAGGAAGGATATCACTTGGACTTGGCCAGAAGAAGCGTCCACACAACAAGAAGATCCCTCCATGTACTCCATTGATTCTATTTAGTGCAACATGAAAAGAAACAACCATTAACCATACCCGCACCAAACAAACAAATGGTCCTTTTGGCCTAATGAGATAAATCATTTCACTACATAATTAATGGCCCTCTTGGCCTAACAAAATTAGCCAATAAAGCACACCATTCAGCAACCTATTATTGAAAAATAAACCCTTGGTCCCTACACAAATCATACTAAAGCACACAAGTAGACCAAGGGGATGGGCTGCTCAAGCCCTACACTAAATGCATCAAATTATTAGCTAATCGCCTACGTAAATAGCAAGGGGTGCCCTAAAAATATGATGTTGAACGACCTAATGCGTCTATGATAAAATAGAAATATGGTTAGTATTTAGGCATAGAAATATTTAGGCATAGCTCATTATTTATACTAACCATTAGCAGCCAAAATAGGACATGGTAGTAAGTAATCCCCATAGTATCCCTAAACTAACATTAGGAGGCAATTGTAATAACCCCTCAGGAGGACCATACTTAAGAAAGACATCATCAACAAAGGCATAATTAGCTAGGGAGTCTACAAAGTGATACCACTATCGGGGAAGTAGCTAGCAAGTTGCTACCTCAAATATCTCAAGAGCGTCCAAGATTTCATGATGGTACATCCTTAGAATGGAATTGTGGTATATAGATGGTCAGTCGTGTCACTTTAGTTGCAAAATGTAAAGGGAAATTGAAAGTGATTTGGAAGCACTACCTACACTATAAGTCCTATTTAACTAGTTGGTCATTCACTACAAGTTTCCTTTTACCAGTAACTAGTGAATACCACCATGTCTAGCTAGATTTAGCCCCATAATCAAGGCATTCTATTCCACCATGTTATTCGTAAAAGCTATGCCTAAATACCCTCCCATTTTTTAAATCTCCTTTACGATGAAGATATTTAATGACAACCTCTACACTTGCATGCTTAGCAAGTCCTCAAGAAGCAACATCAAAATATAATGTGTAAATCTAGGCTTCATTGATATGACCTACCATGGCAATCAATCTCCTCATACTTATGATAGTCAAAGTCTAATCGAGAGAGAGGGTGTAAGACAGGTACAATCCCTCCTTCCTCACTGAACTCAATAGGGATGTTAGTAAGAACTATATGGTAGTGGTGGCAATAGACCCTAATATCCCACATAAAAGATCCATCTTGCTACTTAGTATTGTGATAACCCTTACTCAACCAGATCACTTTCCTTGGTGGTAACGCTACTCTAAATACGGATGCTCAAGATAAAGGATGATTTCTCCTATCCAATAGTCTTAGTATCCTCTTCTGCAAATTTAAGCTAGATCCTAAAGGATCTACAAAGGTATCAAGTTTGACATCAACCCCTATACATAGTAGGGCTTCAATTTATTGAAGTTAACTTTATTTTTGAACTTTACCCCTTGCAAATCTACTAAAAGGAATATAGATTCATTATTTCCTATACGAACAATTTTATAAGAACCATCCCATTAGAATAACAACTTGCCTGGAAAGAGCTCACGATGGGCATCATAATGTACAACGAGTTGCCCCTTAGTAAACTTATATTTCTTAGCCTGAAGATCATGAAGAATTTTCATCCTTTCTTCCCTTCTTCCTGATGTAATAAGGCTTGCTATCTAATCTCATCAAGATGTGCAAGGGAAATGAACATTTCTTGTAATGCTTCCTCTTCTCCCAAGGAATGATTTAGAGAAAACCTTATTGTAGACATCACATTTTGCAAAGGTAAAATACACTCTTCCC
Organism: Lygodium microphyllum; assembly: GCF_053477565.2. NCBI lineage: Eukaryota > Viridiplantae > Streptophyta > Polypodiopsida > Schizaeales > Lygodiaceae > Lygodium > Lygodium microphyllum. Next base: position 81,369,862 of record NC_141135.1, read on the forward strand.
CATATACTCATTTAAAAGGGGTGTGGCCTCTGACTCTTTTGAATATCCTATTATAAGCCCAAATAGCCACATACAATTTCTTATTCCAATTATGCTTCCTTCATATACAGTCTTGGATAAAATTCCCATAAATTGCTTATTAGTGCTCTCTACTTGCCCATTATCTTGGGAAGGAGTGGTCTTCTATGAAAGATTCAATCACTTAATTCAAAAAAGGTTTCCCATGATCAGACACAAGCTCCTTAGGTGGACCAAAATGACAAACAATCTACTCTAGAATTCCTTTGTAATATTCTTCATCGTAACAGAGGCTTTAGACCACTTCATGAAATAGTCTATTATCACAATAATATAACGCTTCCATGTAGTTGACGAAGGATGTCTAGACCCAACGAAATCAATGCCCCACTTCTCAAATGGTAGTATAGCCATAATAAGAGTCTGTGAGCACTTCCTATTCTCCCTATTATCATGTCTCTAGCATGTATCACATCTCTTGACATACGCAAATGTATCTTGAAAAATGGATGGCCACCAATATTCGGCTCTTAAAGCTTTCTGCACACTCAACCATCCAACAAAGTGCCCTCCACAAGTGAAGTCATGACACTCTTCCAAGATAAATGGAACCTCATCGGGCATAATACATCAGCGATAAATATCATGGACCCCTTGCCGATATAGTGTTCTTACAATCAAGGTAAATTCCAAGGTTTTTTGCCTAATTTTCCTCTTTTCATCCTTCAAAAAAGTGGCTCCAACCTCTCTTGTTGATATAAGTAGTGCATTATAGCAACATAGTATGATGAAATGGAGGCCATATCACTTTTGAATAGACCCTCAATATCACTATCTTCAACCAAGACTCCCTTTAGCTCCCCGAAATCCACAAGACATTAAACCATGCCCTACAACTTCGGTAACTTATTGCTAATTTCATAATCCAACTCGTGAAAAGTGATTAACCACTTTGCTAGGCATTCATGCAGCCATTACTTATTCAATAATAGCCTTAATCCCTCTGCCTTCATATAAAACACTACTTTTTCATCCAAGATGTAGTGCCTAAATTTCTTTGTTGCAAAGATCATCCCAAGGCACATTTGTTCCATGTAAGTATAAATAATCTTGAATATCCCAAATTTACAATTGGAAAATGTAATCGGATGGTACTACTTCTTCTCCCAAATCTAGGCTAAACAACTAATACTATATATTGTGGCCGTTGAAAATATATAAAATATCTCATCCATTTAGGTGCTTTTAGGACTAGTACTTTTTCCAATTCCTACTTCACATCCTCAAAGGATACTTGGCATGAATCAATCAAAACAAACAAGCAGTTAAAGGATAATAGATTTTCCAATGGTAATGTTCTCTCAACCAATGCATTAATAAAGCATCGATAATATCCAACTGATGAAGACAGAAATATATGCACTTCTTTAGGAGTACGTGGTAGACTTATAGCAACAATAAACTTTATCTTTTCAAGATCGGTTGCATTACCAACTAAGCTAACCACATGGTCAATAGCAATCCATAGGGCACTCCAAAGATACATTTGCTTGGGTTAAGAGCAATGCAAAACGGCCTACACCACTCGAAACATTTTCTTAGAATGATAAGCTATCTCTCCCTTGTAGAGGTTAGGTGTCTTGTCCCCAAGTCATCAATACATACTTTCAACTCCTCTAGAAAAATATCACTAAAAGTTTTATTAGTTGTACATTGTTAAGACCTTGCTGTAGTGCACAGACTAAAAGCTATAACATGATACACAAAGATCCCAAATATAGTGATAAATGTTGTTTTCAATTTATCTTCCTCTATGATAGCGCTTTGGTTATAACCAAAAAAGCATTCCATAAATGAATAGATATCCCTAGCCACTAACTGATCTAGAATCTAATTAATAAATGGTAGTGGATAGTAATCTTTGAGTGTTTTTTTATTGAGCTCCCTAAAATCTATGCAAAGTTGTATTTCATTATTCTTCTTTTTCCTAATAACTACTAGCAAACACCACTCCGTGTCTTGTACAAAAAATATAGGCCGACCTTATACAATTGTTGTAGCTCCTCAAATAATACATCCCTTAACTCAAAAGGCACACGTCTTACTTTTTTTCAAAGAGGGTGGCTACCCTCCTTCAAGGGAATAGTATACATAGCCAAACTAGGAGGAATACATGTTAACTCATCATAGCTCCATGTAAAAATATCACAAAATTCTTGGGCCAAGGACATGTAGTCCTTCCTCTCTTCTAAGCTAAGCATAGATCCTAATTTAATCAATTGTGACTCATCCAATGTACTAAGATCTAGCTCAATCACATTCGCTTCTTTGATTCTATCCTGAGCTTCTATTGACTCATTCAAAGTCACCTAGTAGACATCTTCTTTAGTGGACCCTTCTCTTGATTCATCACTTCACAAAGTCTCATCTCCCTAGAACAATCCTCTAATGCATCTAATTCTATTGAAGATAAAGGTATTCTCTCGGTTTGAGGAGATTCAAGATATGCATCCACTATTATACATCTCGCACCTCTACCAAAATCAAACAACCAGTGGGTATATCAACTCGATAGTTGGATTGCAAGATCCATGGCCTTCCTTGGTGCGCAGATCGGACGCAGGTAGCTCACGTAGTGAATTCCCAAAGGTCCCCAAGAACAAAGTACTCTACTTTTTAGCACAAAAACCAATGTAAAAGCAAGCACGACATGAGACAAGAGACAAATTGGGTTGAATCTCCCCAATGCCTTGTGTGAGCGCTTCACAAAGCATGTATTTAATGTATATTTCCAATCTTTTTGCTCAAAAATAGCCCAATTACAAAAATATGACAAGCTTTTAGCTTTTGAGTTTGCTTTCTACCAAAAATAAAGCTAATGGACGGTGCCCAAAGAGTCTGGCACGCCCAATCTCAATGTCCAAATAAAAATAACATATCCAGGCGCATAAGCGCATACAAAATAATAATAAATTATCGATGTCTCTATAGACATAATCAAAATATAGGCGTGGCACCTATCAAAATATAGTCCAAAGATCGAAAACCCGCTAGACTCCAATGCTTTCCTCCGCCACTGCTGCTATCTCTACACATCAACTGAAGCATTCACAATCGTTAGTAAAATAACACAATTAAACCGACAAAAGTGAATACCTAGCAGTCTTCAGCTACATAAATAAATCAACTGGTTAGAAATAAATCCTAACCTTAATTTATTACGAGTGCGCACTCTAAACTCATAAACGTTTATTAATTTAATATGCATTTTGCGGAATCACCCGCTATGGAATCACCCATGTACACACTAAATTAATGAAACGCCCGAAAAGGACAGGCGTCCCCATCAACTTCTCGCACAAAGAATCCTCTTTGCGTATGAGCCCCGGTCATCTAAGTTTACGGAATCCACCGTAAAACCTCACGGAATCCACCGTGGAATATGCCTCCTGGCATCATACCCCCGGGGTGGGATAGCAATTGACCTCAATTGCTATTAGCTCAATGTGGAGCTAACAGAGTGGGGAAAGCATTTAGGTCTCTAGCGTGCATCCATTGTGCTTCTTCTACAGGATGGTTCTTAAATTTCACGAGATATCTAGAGTACCTTCGGCCAGTTCTAGTGGTCATGTAATCAGTGTCTATGATGGCTTCTGGTTCAAGGATTTCAGTCTCTTCTTCTAGTAAAGGTGGGTTTTCATATACAGGGTGGATAGGTAATTTTCCTCTAAATGGTCTCAATAAACTAATATGAAATGTATTATGAATTTTCCAATGAGATGGCAATTCTAACTTGAATGCATTGTCATTAATCTTATGAATGATTCTAAATGGTCCGTAGAATCTAGGGGCTAATTTGACAACTAGATGTCTATCTACACTTTGCAGTCTACGCTTTTCTATTCTAAGCTAAACATAATCATCAACTTTGAAATTCATGACTTGTCTTTTCTTGTTGGCTTGTTTGGTATATGATTGTTGGGCTTTAGCAATCATATCCTTGACCTCATCAAAAATAGTGTTATGCATAACAGCAATATCATCGGCACTTTGTATTCTATTAGACAAAGATGCAACAGGTGTAGATAATCTATGTCCATAAATAACTTCAAAAGGTGCTTTCTTTGTAGATGTGTGCGGTGTATTGTTATATGCAAATTGTAATAAATGTAAATGAGTATCCCATGTCTGAGGTTTAGAGATAGTGTATGCACGTAAAAGATCTAAAATAGTGCTATTTGTGGCTTCTGTTTGTCCATTTGTTTCTGGATGAAATGCAGATGAAAAATCAATCTTTGTGCCTAGATTTGCAAACAGTGTAATCCAGAAATTATTACAAAATCTAGAATCTCTATCTGAAATAATCACTTTCGGCAATCCATGGTTAGTAAAAATAGTTTTCAAAAATAACTGTGCTGCTTGTGATGCTGATAAAGTTTTCTTACATGCAATGAAATATGCTTGCTTACTAAATCTATCTACAATTGTCCAAATCATGTCATGGTTAGATTTAGTATTTGGTAAGCCAGTAATGAAATCCATAGATATATGTTCCCAAGGTTTAGATGGAATAGATAAAGGCATTAATAACCCATACTATTTACCATGATGTCTTTTTATTCTTTGACAAATCAGACATTCAGAAACAAAATTAGACACATCTGCATCCATATGCGGCCAATAAAAATCTTCAGTTAACATGCGTAATGTAGAAATGATACCTCTATGACCTTGATATGGGGGACAATGAATTTCATTCAAAACAAAAGATCGGAATGGAATAGTAACACACAGTCTCTTTTCAAAGAACATAAATCCATCATTATATGACAATGAATCAACAGGAATGAAATTATTTTGAACTAATTTTTGCCAATCAGAATGAAGAGTAATATCCTGGTGATATGTGTCTTTCATAGCAATCAAAGAATCAAAAGATATGATAGAAATGTTATGAATTGCAGGTCTTCTACTTAATGCATTGGCAACTACATTTTCTTTTCCAGGTTGGTATTGAATGATAGGATGGAAACTTTGAATGAATGAAGCCCATTTGATATGACGGTCAGAAATTTGGGGTTGGCTAAGTAGATGTCTAATGCTTTGCTGGTCAGTCTTTATCATGAATTCTGAACCCATTAAATAATGCTTCCATTGTTTCAATGCTTGTACAACTGCTAAGAGTTCCTTTTCATAAGTGGAATATTTAAGCTCAGAGGGTTTCAGCTTAGAACTAGAATATGCTATTGGATGGTTGTCTTGCATTAGCACGGCTCCTATTCCTGATCCGCTAGCATCGGTCACAACTAAAAAGAATGGTCTATTAAAGTCAGGCAATTGTAGGACAGGGGCATTGGTCAATGCACGTTTAAGTAAATCAAAGGATTTCTGCTGGTTTTCAGTCCATTGATAAACAATACCTTTCTTAAGAAGTTTGGTCAGTGGTAAAGCAAGTAATGAGAAATTACGTACAAACTTCCTATAGAAACTAGCAAGACCAAGGAATGAGCGTAATTCATGTACATTTTTAGGAATAGGCCAATGCAATATTGCGTCAATTTTCTTAGGATCAACTTTTATTCCTTCTTTTGATACAATATGACCTAGATATTCTATTTCTGTCTTAAAGAATTCACTCTTGTCAGGATTTGCAAACAATTGATTTTCTTTCAGTAATTGAAAAACTAATGATAAATGCTCATAATGCTCTTTTTCACTTTGATTGAATACTAAAATATCATCAAAGAAAACAATCACACAATACTGATATTTTAGAAAAATACGGTTCATCATTCTACTGAAAGTGGCAGGTGCATTAGTTAATCCGAATGGCATAACTAAGAATTCGTAATGGCCAAACTGTGTCCTGAATGCAGTCTTAAATATGTCGGATCTATCTAACCTCACCTGATGATATCCAGATTTAAGATCAATTTTACTAAATATAGAAGATCCTTGCAGTTTGTCCATAAGGTCGTCAACTCTAGGTATAGGATACCTATTCTTTACAGTGATCTTGTTTAATGCTCGGTAGTCAATACACATCCGATAAGTATTATTCTTTTTCTTGACTAGGAGCACAGGTGCACCGAATGGAGAACTGCTAGGTCGAATTAAACCTCTATTTAGTAATTCTTCTACTTGAATCTGGATTTCTTTTTGCTCTATTTGATTGTGCCTATATGGGGCTTTGCAAGGTGGTTGTGTGCCAGGTATTAGGTCAATCTTATGGTCTTCTGGACGTGATGGAGGTAAACTTGGTGGTAGGTCTTCTGCAAAACAGTCCTTAAAATATGCAAGAAATTCCTTATGTCTAGGGTGCATATGAGTTTCTTTTGCGTGCAATTCATTCACCCAAATGAGATATGATTTAGTATTCTTGCGTAGTGCACGTTTTGCTTGAGTATGCGAAAGCAGTGGAAACATATGAGATGCATGCATACCAAATAATGTAATAGATTTTCCTTGAAAATTTATATTCATTGTGTGTGTGGAATAATCTATATTGGGATTATGTTGGTGTCTCCATGGCATTCCTAGAATAATGTCGCTAGATTGTAATGGGACAACTAAGAAATTTCTTCTTTCAATATATGGACCAATTTGAATTTCTAAATTTTGAAGTTCTTGTGTGCCATTGTACCTAGTACCTAAAAATGCAGCTTTTATGCGATAATGCGTAGGTACTGTATGCAGTTTCAATTCCTTTACCAATTTTGCTGAAATAAAATCATGCGTACTACCGTCATCATGCAATATAATTCTTTCTTTTCCATGCACCATACATTTCATAGTCAACAATGAATGTAAAGTAGGCATACCTGGTAAAGTGTCGGAAGTAGTAGTAGGATCATCTTCTTCTTCAGTGAAATCCGGCATATCCTCATGCTCGTCCTCGTCCATAGCTCCAAGGTAGTTGATATGTGCTGATGGCTTCTTTGAATGACAATTTGCTGCGAGATGCCCTGGTTGGTGACACTTGTAGCATACGATGGGCTTGGCTTTGGTCACATTATTTGCAATGGCTGGGAGTCTGGGTATATTTGGATTTGCTTGTTGGATAGGCTTAGGATTTGGATTGACAGTGGATGGTAATGCAGGTGGTTTAGGCCAATTCTTGCGGAAAGATGGTGATGAAAAAGGACCTGGATTAAACCTTCTGAAATTTGAATTGAATTGTTTAGATCCATAATTACCGTTTGCTTGGAATGACTGTGGTCGTCGATCTCTTCCACGTAACTTATCTTCAGTGTCGTGAGCTAAGGAGATGGCATCTTCAAGGGTAGCAGGCTTGAACATATTCACCTCAGCGTAGTAATGTCCAAGAAGTCCAGACATGTACTTCTGCTTATGGGTCGTCTCTGGTACGTCTTCAAGCATGCGTAGCTGTAAGAGTGCATTCCAAAAACGCTCTGTATACTGTGGAATAGGCTCACGGTCGCGTTGTTGAAGTAAATCCCATTGCTTGATAGCCTTCTCATGAAATTGCGGTGGAAGGAAATTTTGCATGAACTTCTTCTTGAAATCTTCCCATGTAGCAGGACATTCTATGCTCTTGCGGACGACAGTCCACCAAAGTGATTCTCTATCTATCAGATGATTAGTAACACACTTGATTTTATCTTTCTCAGGATAAGTTTCCTCATGGAAATAGTCATCAAACTGGCTAATGAATGATAAAACAGTCTTTCCTTCTCTTATGCCATTGAAAGTGCGAAACTTGAAACTTCGTTTACTTATCTTGGATTCCTTGCGAATGGTTTGTGCTTCAAGAGTGGCGTCGATGGTACGGCGAATCAGATCTTCAGCTTGGGGTTCTTCTTTATTAGTGGACGCTCCTTGTAGCTTTGTCAATTGCGCTTGCAAGGCTTGCCTAGCTCTTCGCTCTTCGTCCAATTGTAACATGATAAGATCCAGCTTTTGTTCCATGGTAGACTCGGGTAGGTCGTCTTCAGCCATAGGATCATCCATATGTGGGGTAGTTATCCTGTAAAACTCAATAAACCTTTCTCACTCAAAATCAGTTAGTGGGATGAGCGTAGCTCAAATTTGGGGTTACAAGGCTATGTATTTTTTGGTATTTTCTTCTTCAATTTTCAGAAATTCTGAAATATTTCTGTCTCCGTTTGCTGAAAGTACTTCAACGAACTTGTAGATAGGTAAAACAGCTTGCTGCGAACAACTTTCCAATTCTGAGTTTTTGCAAACGAACAAGTCTTCTAGGAGTTTCGAGCGTTAGTCAGTTCTGATTTAGTCTGACTTGCAGAGTTGCAGACTTAACAGACTTGCAGGGTTGTTGACTTGCTGGACTTAGCCGATTTGCAGGACTAGCAGGACTTGTTTAGAGTCGACTTGCGAAACTTGACTTCTGGTGCGCAGGACCCGGAGTTTACAGACTTCTCTGCCTTGTCTGACTTGAGAGTAGCTTGATGACTTAAGCTTAATTTATTAAGCTTAAGCTTAATAAGCTTAAACTGGCCACCGTTTTCTGATCGTGAGGGGGGGGGGGGCGTTTTTGTCATCGCGAAATTTTCAGAGTTCCTCTTCTTAATCGATTCGACGATTATGAAGCTTATAAGCTTCTTAAGCTTTGTATTAAGCTTTTAAACTAAGCTTTTTGAAGAAAGAGATATGGCTTTCTTACTGTTTATCACGACTTGTTCATGGAGTTGAGGGAGTGGTCCTCCGCCGACAGAGAGTGGTCCTTCGCGATCTGATAGTAGAAATAGGGGTTCTTGATCGCCAGAAGTCTGCCTGTATCGACGGTTCGCGACGAGATTGACTGTAGAGGCCGTTTGTTCCTGGAGCTCCGCCTTCGCCCGAGACTGGTGCGTAGATCGGACGCAGGTAGCTCACGTAGTGAATTCCCAAAGGTCCCCAATTAGAACAAAGTACTCTACTTTTTAGCACAAAAACCAATGTAAAAGCAAGCACGACATGAGACAAGAGACAAATTGGGTTGAATCTCCCCCATGCCTTGTGTGAACGCTTCACAAAGCATGTATTTAATGTATATTTCCAATCTTTTTGCTCAAAAATAGCCCAATTACAAAAATATGACAAGCTTTTAGCTTTTGAGTTTGCTTTCTACCAAAAATAAAGCTAATGGACGGTGCCCAAAGAGCCTGGCACGCCCAATCTCAATGTCCAAATAAAAATAACATATCCAGGCGCATAAGCCCATACAAAATAATAATAAATAATCGATGTCTCTATAGACATAATCAAAATATAGGCGTGGCGCCTATCAAAATATAGTCCAAAGATCGAAAACCCGCTAGACTCCAATGCTTTCCTCCGCCACTGCTGCTATCTCTACACATCAATTGAAGCATTCACAATCGTTAGTAAAATAACACAATTAAACTGACAAAAGTGAATACCTAGCAGTCTTCAGCTACATAAATAAATCAACTGGTTAGAAATAAATCCTAACCTTAATTTATTACGAGTGCGCACTCTAAACTCATAAACGTTTATTAATTTAATATGCATTTTGCGGAATCACCCGCTATGGAATCACCCATGTACACACTAAATTAATGAAACACCCGAAAAGGACAGGCGTCCCCATCAACTTCTCGCACAAAGAATCCTCTTTGCGTATGAGCCCCGGTCATCTAAGTTTACGGAATCCACCGTAAAACCTCACGGAATCCACCGTGGAATATGCCTCCTGGCATCATTCCTAATAAGACTTGATAGCTTGGCTACCCTAGAAATCTAATAACCCTAAAGTCTAAAATGCATTCCACATTAGCAACAATCACATGGACTTTGGTAATGCATCATTCAAGTTGTCTTAAACTGTCATCAGCCAACCATTGGAGAATTTTGGAGGCATCCTTTCCATCCATTTTAATCTCATAATATTGATGGAGTATCCTATATGTTTTCACCTTTGGACAATGCTTTTGAGCACGTTCAAACCAATCATCTCCCACATGGGCTATTCCCAAGGGTTCAATGATATACACAGTGCAAAGAATCTTCTTAAACTCTTTATGCACTCCTCGAGATAATGTGATCAACTATAGGAGATTCACATTAGGCTTCACCTCACAAAGAGGATTGTCTAAATCGAATTCATGATAATTAGCAATAGTTCTCTTTTTCTACCAAACCATTCTTTCTCTTGGTTGAATAGGCTTAGGTGCCTCTTTCTTGGCTTTTACCTTCTTCTTTGGTAGCTCCTTATTGGAGTTAGCTTTTCCACCATCAACTTTTAGAGAACTGGCTTTCACACATTAGGTTCAGGACTTGCATCCCCTTATCATCTTGGTTAGGGTTTGCCTCAATAAGTTTTGCATTATCTCTAATGCCTTTTTTAACCTTATGTCATCTTGTAATGGCTCATAAATTGGAAGCCTATGTGGTATTGATGCGCATAGTTTCAATAAAGTTCACACCACTACCACTAAGTGATTCTTCTACCATAGCTTTTCCTCTCTACAATATTTGATTTAGTCGGTTATTCCCCTTGTGCTCGATGATTAATTAGACTTGATTGCTTACTCCCTTACTGAAGAGAGCTAATCTTACTCTAGCAAGTACTAGCTAGATGGTCGGACTTCCCACATATCTTGCATTTGATATTAGGACAATTTCTCAAAAACTGTTGACCACCACACCACTTATAGCTAAATCTTGATGGAGCATCCTCTTCAAGACATCAACTTCGTATCAAGTTTTGCTACTTCTTTAGGAAATTAACATCTATGGCTACTATTTGTATATATTGTTTCATTATCATATTAGTATAATGCTTCATTATATCCTTAAATTTGCCAAAAACATTTGATGCAATAGACTCATAACTTGATCATCCCCTTGTCGTTCAAGTAGCCTAACCACTTGATTAGGGATAGGCCATTAATTAATCGGTATAACATTCAGGTTTGTTATTTGGCTTCATTATTTAGAGGCACCATTTGACTAGCCATCAGCATAACAACATTAAGAGGATCCAACAACATGGGCACATTTTGCATTATACTTCCTCTTCCAATTGGATTGGTCATAGTGTACTACTTGCACCTTTGACTTCAATCAGCCAATGCCAAATTATTTCTAGGACATAGACTCAAATTTAAATTTTCCTGAGATATGCAGGCTGCTTGTAAGTGAGATTCTACCTCTTCTAGTCATGTAATAGCAGTGTCTATATCAACAAGAGAAACACTACTCAACTACACTTGGATATTGAAATATAATCCATATAAAAAATACTACAATTAAGTGGCACATGGAACAGGAATAGAAGCTTGCGATTTGTGAAACACATCTTTTAGTTTCTTGGCATAAGCTCAAGCATTTTGATAAGCCTTTTGATGTGTCACATTCTAAACATGTAGCCAATACTATCTACCTCTTAGAGGAAAACACTCTTCAAAATCCATAAAGAATAAATCAATCATGGTTATGGTTTTGGCATCCAAGCCATGATACCACATCGTAGCTCTTCCTTTCAGAGTCATATTAGAAAGTATCATGAAATATCATTTGTCTTGAATTCGAAAATTGAACATTAATTTTTGGAACTCACTTATGTGAAGTCCTACATCTTCCTCTACTAACCCATTGAATATGGGCAGAGAGGGAAACCTAAGGTTGGCAAATCTAACGTTCTTACAATATTGCAATGGATTGCGCCATCATGATGATTGGGTTTGGTCTAGAGATTAGTATCAATGGGATTATACTCCCACTCGAAGTAGATTGACTTTTTAGAGAAACGGTAATGCTACAAGTTCCTTCACCCCTTGATGAACTCATTGGTAGATTAACTAGGTCAATAAGACCTCTCTTAGAAATATTAGACTAGTATACTTAGAAGAATATCTCCTAATGATTTTAGCTCACTATCTAGCCCTTTCAACTCTTTCTTAAAGTTGAATCTCGGCACTTGACAATGTCTATTAGGGAATAATGGATGTATTTCAATGCTCTTTGGCATACACTGATTGTCTGGTCCCTAGTTAACCAAGATTTGAAAAGTGCCACTTATTACTAGTAGCTCCTGGCAAATGCACCACCTTGTTGGAACTTAAAACAGACCTAAAACTACTTCTAGGGCTCTAGCCAAGCCTCCTAAACTTAACCAAACCACCCTCATGACCTCGCGAATAGGAGCATATGTAGGTCGTACACTACTCTAAAGAAATAACACGTTTGTGTCAATTGCAGTCCAATGGTTTTGACCTTTCCAACTCCACAGAGGGAGCATCGAAACGTATAGGTAACTAACACCTCGATTCACATATATAAAGAGCTCCCCCCAATAGAATTTTGTGGCTCCTACTACATGGCTCCCCTACATATATAAAGAGCTCCCCCCAATAGAATTTTGTGGCTCCTACTACATGGCTCCCCTACACCCGGGGGATGGGCCCTAAGATGCCCCACTTACACATAAAACACAAACGTAACAAAGTCATCTCATAATATAAACATAATGATCTAGCCGACTATATATATTCCTCACTTAATCGATTTTTTCAAATATGTCACACTAACCTACAGCCAAGGCAAATCTTATACTCTCAATGTTGGTCGTCACCTAAACATACAATTGCAATGCATTTAGGAACTTATCTTATGATACCATGTTTAAATTACACATATAAAGTATATGCCATTTTGTGCTCAAACAACTTAACTAAAAGCCAGCCAATGTAAAGTATGCAAATAATCTTTTCATGATTCCTTCCTAATCACGTTGTGCAATATTGCTAAGGAGGAATGGCATTGGGCTAATCCCTGCTACTACTGACCTCTTAAAACTTTTATGAACCATGTCATGTATGCAAATATATACAAAGAAATCAATAACTTAATCAAACATCTTTTCGTTTCAGACAACCTAGATGCGCTATCGTTCATATTCGGATTGATTCTGCAAATATAGTGAGATTTCATGATAATTTTCTATAGAAACAATCCCCACTAAAATTTGCAATTTAACACATAAATAAAGGCAAGCTTAGGCAAACCCTCAATCTGCACCCTTATTATACATTCACAAACATTCTACTAACTTTTCATAAATTTTCACGCACAAAAACTATTTTTTTCTAATTTTTTCCCTTCTTGTTGACTAATTTTCATGGATTTTTCCATTTCTTTTAACATAAATTATTAATTTTTTTGAGTTTTCTGATTGGTATGTCTCATGAGAAGTCTGATAAATTAGTATATTCAATTTCATGCCATATGAACATCATGTGAACCCCTAAAATAAAAAACAATCGCGTTTTTCATTAAATATCGTATTTCAAGTTTTGTGATTTATTGTTCTTGAAAAGAAAAATGAGTGAGTTTTGACATTGCAAATATCAACAAATATGTTTCAATAATTTGCAACTATTTTTTCATCATATGCACTAATGATTCATCACTTACTCGAAAATACGCATACATTGTCGTGCCACTACGCGGACATAGTGTGAAACACATTGGAGTGCATCATCATTGGGCTTTCTTATTGATCTACAAAGTGAATGCCATATTAGTCATAAGTGTTAGTGTCCATAGTATGAATAGATCCAAAATATGGGACTTTTGGACAAGTTTAGTTTATTTTTTATATTTTTGATATTATTTCTTGTAAATATCGTGAAAAGATGTAGAAAACTTCTAGAATAGGGTAACATGTATAAAAGCAAGTGGCTTTTTAGCCAGTTTGGTGGATTTCATGCAAAAAGAACGGCCTTCAAATTCACGTGGGATGCAATTACAGTTTACATGAATGAAACAACATTACGAACTGGGAGAAGGAATGATCAGGAAGAATTTGAGCACATGTCCTAGAGTTTTGCCCCCCTTTCGTAGCTAACGAAACCATCATATTTTCCTTATGAGTAGTAAAGAAGAAGCTAGTGTTTGGTGTGCTTTTTTGGTCTACTAGGGATCTCCAAGAGATCTAATGCTTGGATATTGCTTTCGAGTAGTCCCAAACAAGGATTTTGTTTATCTGTCAAGCTCTAACAATACATAGTGCTTTGATTTATTGATCTTTGTCTTTATCTTGTGTACCTCTTGTCTATTATTTTTCTTCTTTTCTATCTCTTATTCTCTACTCCCTTCTCTCTCTAATTCCCTATGGATACGACCTTTTGACTAAAACACCTCTGACATTGGTGAACCCAATATGAAAGGTTGTTGGAAGAAAAGACGGGATGGAAGAATCTTCAAGCACAATTTCTAGTGATGTTTTATAGCACTTAGTAAAAAATATGAACGTGATTATGTAGATACAACAACAACAACATGTGATGTAGGCTTCTGCTCAAACAAAAACTATTGTAATCAATGCTCTATTGGCAATAGAGCATGAGATAAAGTTGTTTAATGGCAAGAATATATCTACATATTTACATACCTATGCTCAAAAGATGGAGCTATTTGGGGTAGCTCAACTTGCATGTAGCTTGTATTTTGTACGGAGTCACTGTACATGAATGGAAAGCCCAAGTTACTAAATTGCACATGTAGGATGCTGACATTGGGTAGCTTTCAAGAAGACACTGAGGGAAGAATTCTACATTGAAGAAACTGGTTTAATTACCCACATTACTTTCTAGGAGTGGGTTCTACAACACAATAAAAGTCTTGTGGCTAAAGAGTTATTAAGAGAATTTGAAAGTTGGTTTGAGCTATTAGATCTTGCAGAACAAGAAGCTCTTTGAAGTTAGAAAATTGAATTGTTTTCACAAGTGGCAAATCCTAAGCTTCAAGAGAAGATGATTTATTAGAGGATCAGACTACAAAGACAAGGATTAAAACAAAGTGGAGGCATGTTAAAGAAGTTGTTACTACATTGGTGAAAAAGCATAGAAGGAGAGAAAGATTGCATGTATCTAGCTTGCCCACTATTATGGGTAAAATAGTTGATGTATCTAGCAAGCCACCTACTTCTGTGGCTAACCCTATGGATGCACATGTTGTTTCCAATATTAGGGAAGATATATTAAATGAATTGGTCAAAGGTATGTGGGATCTTTAGTTGAAGGTTGAAATTTTGGATGAGAAATGACAAGAGGAAAGGGGATGGGTAGCAGCCCTTAAACTAGGGAAAATATATATGTGGTGTGATAGTTCGCAACATGAAAGGAAGGATTGTGATGCTTATTAGGAGGCCTTAGAATGATAGCTCATCTTTTGGAAAGATGGCAAGATCCATGCACAAGAAACACGATCGCCTCTTGCTTTGAATTTTAGAAAGGGAGGTATGCAAAAGTTTTTGGAAGGCTTGGTTGTTCAAAATGCTTATGTTGTTGTACTATATGCTTTTACTTTTGGTCTATAGTTGGATAGAATGCCTAGCCAAGTGATGGTTAGTCCAAAGGCTGCAATGTGGTTACATGCTTTGAATGTAGCTGAAAAGAGGAAAGATATTGATAGTGAAATGTCTCATACAAGGCAAGACATTAGTGACATAACTAGCTTGGAATCATCAATAGATGTATATTCAGTGGATGTATATTTAGTAAAAGGGAAAAACATGGATATACTTGTGGAAGAGAAACAGAAGAGAGATGAAGATAATTAGGGATATCTAAGAGAGTGATAATAAGAAGTGTGGATCAGCGTAAAGCTGCAAATCAACCATCTCCCGAGCATGTTATGGAAGAGGTTGGGTAGGAGCAAAAGGAAGATAGCAAGCAAGAGGGAAAACAATTGGGATATAAGCTATAGTTTGATATTGAGATATCCATGAAGAATACCTTGGAAGATCCTATAGTGGTTGATTCAACCATTGCATATGTGGATTTTCTTAATGCATCCAAAAAGTTTTACAAAACTCATGTTTTACTTGATGCAAGGACTCAGAGGGAGATTGGTGAAGTGTTGGATGTACATGATTTGTAGGATACAATTATCATTTTTGAAACAATGAGATGTGATGCTTCACAGCTTGAAAATATTTTGGATGCTTTGTTAGAGGTCTTGATAGGCAATTCAAAGATGCTTCAACTTAAGGACCGCTTCACTATTTTCGGTAATGGTGATTGCGTGTTGGATGCAAGTGAGGCTTATTTTATGTTTGATGTGGTACACAATTATTAATATAAGAAAATTTACGTGTGCTAGACTCTGAAAGTGTAGACATGTTGCTATGTATTTGTTGATGTGTACATTGATAGCCATGTATATGGAGATTCAACAGCCTCTAGTATATAATGCACACCGAAGGCCTAATGACCCTAGAGTGGATGCTTGGTATGGTATTAGAGTTGTGCAAATGCTACTTATTTTGGTCCATCATCCAAGGGATGTCTTCTAATGTGCATGATGAGCAACAAGTTGATGCTATGGGTGTTTGACCCATGTGATGCATCGGTGGTACATACTGGAGGATGTGCAGGTTTAGAGGGGGTGGATGTTGTGTCACTCTGCGGACACAATGTGAAAACCCCTAGAGTGCATCATCATATGGATTTCTTATTTATCTAAAGAGTCAATGCCATATTAGTCATTAGTGTAACTATCCATAGTATGAATAGATTCAAAATACAGGATTTTTGGACAAGTTTAGTCTATTTTTTATCTTTTGGATATTGTTTCTTGTAAATATCCTAAAAAGCTGTAGAAAACTTTTAGAATTGGGTGACATGTAAAAAAAAATGGCTTTTCAGTTAGTTTGGGAGATCTCATGCAAAAAGAAGGGCTCAAATTCACGTAGCACATGATCGTATTTTACAGGCAGGAAACATCACTTTGAGAACTAGGAGAAGAAGGAGTGATCTGGAAGAATTCTAAGCAAGTGTCCTATGGTTTTGCCCCCCTTTCAAAGCCAACAAAACCATCAAATTTTTTGTTTGAGTAGTAGAGAAGAAGCTAGTGTGTTGGTGCACATTTTTGGTCTATTAGGGAACTCCAAGAGATCTAATGCTTGGAGATTCCTTATGAGTAGTCCCAAACAAGGATTTTGTTTATGGGTTCACCAATGTTTGAGGGGTTTTAGTCGAAAGCTGATATCAAAAGGAGATTAGAGAGAGAAGGAAGTAGAGAATATGAGATATAAGAGAAGAAAAATAATAAACAAGAGGTACACAAGATAAATATAAAGCTCAATGAATCAAAACACTATGTATTGATAGAACCTGAGAAGATAAACAAAATCCTTGTTTGGGGCTACTTGGAAGCAATCTCCAAGTATTGGATATCCAAGAGCTCCCTAGTAGACCAAAAATGCACACAAAATACTAGCTTCTTCTGTACTACTCAGATGGTAAATTTGATGGTTTCGTTGGCTCCGAAAGTGGGATAAAACCTCAAGACACATACTTGCAGTTTGGAGTGATGTTTGTTGCTTATAAACTACATGATCAAGCGCCGCACAAATTTGAAAGCCCTTATTTTTGTACAGGATCTCTCAAATTGACTGAAAAGCCACATTTTTTAATTACATATCACCCTATTCTAGAAGTTTTACACATCTTTTTAGGATATTTACAAGAAATAATACCCAAAATATCAAAAATAGACTAAACTTATCCAAAAACCCCATATTTTGGATCTATTTATACTATGGACACTGACACTAATGGCTAATATGGCATTGACTCTATAGATCAATAAGAAATCTAGATGATGATGCACTCCAAGTTTTTTCACACTATGTCCACGTTAGCGGCACGACAACATACATTTCATAATTCGAGAAAATGGAGCCGTTGATGCAAATTTTGAGTTGTTGATGCTTCCAAATTACTCGATCTACGTCCCATTACTCTTCAAACCATCATTTATCATTGATTCGTCAAATCAGTCCTCCCTCTCTCTCTCTCTCTCTCTCTCTCTCATAAATAGTCATATGAACAAGGAACAAGGAGGAGAGAGAAATAGGAGAGAGAAAGACTCAATTTTTATCTTGTTGAACACTACATCATTTCTCACAATAATTAGAGTGTTGAAGAGAAAAAAATTGGTGCAATCAATGCCCACAAGTAGCAAGTGAATGATTACAAGCCCAAAAATGCCATTTTTGGGGGGGATGGAGGAGGCGCATTAAAAAATGCACCCCCCCCACAGACTCCAATTGACGAATAGACACTTGCATTGGATTCCTGGCATTGAAATACATCTAGGAAAACTCTAGCTCTTTGATTCGCAACCATTTCATTGTGCACTAAAAATGCCTCTTCTATTATGGGTCTCAAGTTCTTTTTGCACTTCAATCTCGGCTTTAAAATCTGCTCGAGGTCTTTTTGCACTTAAATCCTAGCTTTAAAATTTTCTCTCACATACTAATGAAAACCCATCTTATTGTGAGAGTCTTTGAATTCTTTGCTATTTGAAAGTAGAGAAAATTCAGGAAGATTGTCATGGTTTCTTTCATAATAGACATATACAATGAAGATTTGAATATCATGCTTACCATCATGGTTTCTACTCCCGGCATAGTCTAAACTATCATTAAACACAGTTTTCATATGAACTATAGTAATATATGGCTTTCCCAGGAGTCACAAGATAAGTAGATATATCCTGCACAAAGAAATGCTACTCATCATGAATATCTCCTATGAAGATTATATATTGGCATGCAGCATACAAATCTCCTAGTGAGTTTGCAATTTGCATTCTCCATCCATGATCCATGTCAAAATAGGATATTTTGCATTGATGGTGAAGACTTCATGTCATAACTTTTATATCTAACCCATGATCTACGAATGCAATGCATGGCTCCTTAAGATCACCACTTTGACTAGATTCTCTCTAGTAGCTACAGTGCAATGATTTCTTAAATAGTGACTCGTAGGTATAACTCATTGCAAATTAGTGCATTTTCATTATCTTCCTCTTCTTATTTCTATATCCATTGCACCTATGATTCTTGTAATCCTTATAAAATAAATATTCTTATCTAGCTAAGGTGGCATTGATTGATTCTCCCACAATTTCATGCTTCCTCTTGATAATTTATATGATTTCTTTATGAAATTTTCATTTAGTAATCCCAAGATTTTCTCTTAAACTAAATTTCACGTTACATTTCAAAAACCTTTCTTCAAGTATTTTCTTCAAATCTATGGCTATTTTAATATCAGAACACAATTTATATGTCAAAGTTTTTGCCTTAAGTTTGCTTTGGTCTTGTTTCTTTCCCTTTGATGCATTATCCATGGAAATCTCAAGGTGAGAGCTTTCATGGTGTGTACATTGTTTAAGTTTAAGCTTTCCACTTCCTTTGGCTCTTTTTTTTAAAGTTCATTTCATCTTGTTTATCTTCCCTTCAATAACTTCAATGTTTTGACTTCTAGGAATACATGAAAAAAGAATCCACAAGATCATTAAATCAGCTATCGCTTTCAAAAGATTTTTTTTCTTTATTCAACTTATCTCTAGTAATCTTCCCTTTCTCAACTATCTCTATTGCATAAAACAAAGCTCATTCTTCCTAATAATCATTCATTCAATTATTCATTTCCCTTTGTAACCTTTTCAATCTACAAACCATAAGTTGTTGATTCAACACAACAACAAATGCATGCCTTGTAGATATATCTTCCACTAGCTTTCTCATATCATCTTTTCAAAAATTGGTACTAACCAATGACCCTATTTCACATGAAAGAAATCTCTAGCTTGACCCAACATGAGTAGGGTGATATCTATAAGTAAAATCTTTAATAATAGCCTTTTCTCCAACATCTTTTGTTGTTAAATTATTATGCACTAAGAAGTAGATATAGGAGACTTATCGGACATGGCTTATGATTTTTTAGGCATCTTAGTTCACTCTAGAATTTCTCTCTTTCAAAGACACCATATGAATTCTGGTGGTTGATTAGAGGAGCTTTCATGCATGGCTGGAGTATGGTTACAAGGCATATGCTTTCACATGCATATGCATGGCCTAGTTGTGGAAATCACACTTGCTTTATTCACTTTGTATTTCAAAAATATAGGTGAAGTTTCAAAATATGCAAATGATAGAAAAAGGTTTGAGATCATTCTAAAACTACCATATAGGCTTGGCTACAAATCTAGACTTGAACAAATACTATGGCTATAATGTTTAGAGAGTATAGTTGAGAAGGGTAAGCTTAAGCATCTTACTATTTAGAAACATAGTCAACATAGCAAAAAGTATATTAGGGATAAATGAGAAGGGAGCTATTTAAAGGCTATTTGGAGAGAGGAATTGGGACTAGGGTCCACTATGTGAGAGATTAGGAGGCAACCTAGCATAGCCTTTCCTATGGGAATATAAAGAATGGATCCAATAGGAGATTAGACCCATGCATACCTAAATGAATCATTCTAAGTCAAGTTTGAGACATTATATGCTCAAAGGAGTATATTTTTATATATACACATTTTTTGTCTGCTTACTGTTATTGTAAGAGGTTGTAGCTTGCAATGAAGGAACAATTCTCCCTAAGTATATAAACAATGCTCATAAAGGAAGAACATCACTTGGACTTGGCCACAAGAAGTTTCTGCGCAATAAGAGAATCCCTCTAGGTTCCATTAAATCTATCTAGCACAACACTAAAACAAAACCCATGATCACACCCTCACTAAATAGACATATGGTCCTCTTGGCCTCATGAAATGTAGCATTTCACTGCAGAATAACTGGCCCTCTTGGCCTTTATGAAATAATTCTTGAGATGACCATTTGGCAGCATTCTGTTCAAACAAACCCTTGGTCTTGACATAACTCTACTGAAGCACTGATCTGACCAAGGATAAGGGCTCCTCAAGTCCTACACCAAGTGCATCAAATTATTGGCTAACCCCCTTGCATGCATAGCAAGGGGTGTCCAATGAATATGATGATAAACAATCCTTTGCGTCCATGATAGAATAGGGAGGTGCTCAATTGCTACCTAAGTCATGACACAAACTAGCCATCGATGTCCAAAGTAGGATGTGTCAGTAAACCGAAGATTCCAAAGTAGTCCTGGGCTAATGTTAGAAGGTAATTGTAAGAACTCCCTCAAACCACAATTGAAAACAACATCTTCAACAAAGCATAATTTGCGAAGGAATTTGCAAAGTTATTCCACTATCGAGGAACTAATTGACAAGTCACCATCTCAAAAATATGCAACATATGCAAGGCTACACAATGATACATTTCTAGAATAGAATCCCTCACACTATAGGTCCCATTCAATTGGTTGATCACTAACTGCGAGTCACCTTTCACCAATAACTGAAGGATACCACCACAACGGGCTACATTGAGTCCCACAATCAAGGCCTTGTTTTCTGCCATATTATTAGTTAAAGAGTGTCCGAAATATACTCCCATTTTCATAACAACCCTATGTCACGGGTCTTTAATGACCACACCAACACTCGCATGTTTAGCAAGCCCTCAAAAAGCTCCATCGAAATACAAAGTATAGACCTGGTATTTATTGATAGGCCATGCCATACGGATTAGCTCACTCATACATATGATAATCAAAGTCAATGCAAGAGAGAGGATATATGATAGGTACAATCCCTCCTTCCTTGCTGAATTGGATGGAATACTCATAAGAAATCTTTGACAATGGTGGCAGTAGACCTTAATATCCCATGTGAAAGATCCTTCTTGCCGCTTTGATTACCTTTACTCCACCAGATCACTCGATGTTGGTGGCAATGCTACTCTAAATACGAATGCTCAAGATAAGGAATGATTCTTCCCATCCGATTGTGTTGGTACCTACTACAAGTTAAAGCTGAATCATGAAGGACCTACAAAGGCACCAAGTCTTCTAACCACGTCAACACTTACACATAGTAAGGATTCACCTTAGTAAAGTTAACTTTATTTTTAAACTCTACCCCCTGTAGATCTACTAAAAGGGCTGTAGAACCATTCTTTCATTTACAAACAATTTTGTATGGCCCATCCCATTTGGGTTCTAGTTTACCACGAAATAGCTCATGATAAGCATAATAGTTTAACACCTACTAACCCTTTACAAATTTATATTTCTTAGCCTGAAGGTCATTGAAGTGCATTCCTTCTCTTCTTCCCTACTTCTTGATGTAATAAAGCTTGCAATTGAATTTCACCAAGATATGCAAGAGAAATAAATCTTTCCTGCAATGCTTCTGCATCACCCAACGAATGAATGAGAGTAAATCGCATAGTGGACAGCTCTATTTCCAATGGTAAGACACACTCTTTCCCATATAGCTTGAGCGGGGTGTATCTTGTAGCTCTCTTGAATGTCGTATTGTAAGCCCAAACCACCACGTACAGTTTCTTATCCCAATCTCACTTACTTTCAGACACTATCTTGGATAAGATCCCTACAAGCTATTTATTCGTACTCTCAACTTGAACATTTGCTTGCGGATTATATGGGGTAGTTTTATTGTGTTTAATCTTCATAGCTTCCATCAAGGCTACTATAACATTATTGAGGAAGTGGGTCCCTTGATCAGACACTAACTCCTTAGGTGGACCAAAATGGAAAACAACTTGCTCCATAATAAAACTTGTTGTTTTCTTAGCATTATCCTTCATTGTTGCTTGCGCTTCAAACCACTTTGTAAAGTATTCTATCGATGAAGAGTATATTGGTCCAACAAAATTGGTATCCCATTTTTTGAAGGATAACTTTACTAAAATAGGGTTTATGGCCGCTTACGATTCTCCCTGGCATCATGTCTTGGAAAGACATCACAATGCTCAATCAACATAATTGAAAGCATCCTAGAAAATCGATGGCCACCAATATCGAGTTCATAGAGCTTTCTGGGCAGTAAATCGTCCACCAAAATTTCCCCCACATGCTAAATCATAGCATTCCTCAAGAATAAATGATGCCTCATCACGTACTACACATCAGTATAAATATCATCCACACCTTTCCGATATAAGACACCTACTATAATTGAAAAGTGTAGTGCTTGTTGCATAATATTTCTCTTCTCAAACTTTGATAGAGCAACCCTAACCTCTCCTATAGATAGATAATGTGTTATACCTACATACAAGAAAGGGATGGAAGCTGTATTGATTTTGAATAAACCTTCAATGTCACTCCCTTCAGCCATAATCTCCTTTGGCTCCCTAAAATCCATAAGACATTCCACAATGCCTTGAAACTTTGATGGCTTACTCTTAATCTCATAATCAAACTCTTGCAAAGTGATTAACCACTTTGCTAAACAATCAGGTGGCTAAAACTTGTTTATCAACAATCTAAGTCCCTCCACCTTCGTAAAAAATACCACCTTCTCATAGAGAATATAGTGTCTAAATTTCTTTGTCATGAAAACCATTCCAAGGTACAATTTCTCTATATAAGTATAATTAATTCCAAATATCCCCAATTTATGACTAGCAAAGGAGGCTATTGGATGATACCATTTCTCTTCCCAAACTTGGGCTAAACAGTAGCTGATACTATGCATTGTTGCTACTAAAAATATATAGAAAAATTCATCTCTTTTGGGTGCTTTTAGGATTGGCACTTTCACTAGTTCCTACTTCACATCCTCAAGAGATAATTAACAAGCTTTGTTCCAATTAAACAGACAGTTAAAAGATAACAAGTTTGACAATAGCAATGTTCTTTTTACCAGTGCTTTGATAAATCTTCAATAATACCCACCACTGATGACAAGAAGCTATGCACTTCTTTAGGATTACATGGTGGGATCACAGCAATGATAATCTTTCTATTTTCAGGATCAAACACAATACCAACTGAACTGACCACATGGCCCAATAGCAATCCATAGGGTACTCCAAAGATGCACTTTCATGGATTAAGAGCAATGCAAAACTATCTGTAATGCTCAAAACATTTCCTTAAAATAATCAGTTATCTTTCCCTTGTGGTGGTTGCCCCCAAATCATTGATGAAGACTTTTAACTCTTCTAGGTAGATGTCACCAAAAGTCTTATTAGTTGTACGTTGCCGAGACCCTGGTGCATTGCATAACCCAAAGGCCATCATAGAATATGAAAAGGTACCGAAGACAGTGATAAATGTCATTTTTAGCTTATCTTCCTCTACAATAGTTTGGTTATATTCAGCAAAGCAAAGCATAAATGAATTGATTTCTCTAGCCTCTAATTGATCTAAAATCTAATCAATAAATAGTAACAGATAGTAATCCTTAAGCTCTCCTTAAGCCTCTGTTTAGTAAGCTACTCTCTAAAACCTATGCAAAGACGAATCTGATTATTATTATTCTTCCTGATAACAACTATTGAACACCACTCCATGTGTTGTACTCGAAATATCAAGCTCGCTTTTCATAAAATTTTCAACTCCTCGAATTTTTCATCCCTTAGTTCGAAAGGCATACACCTTACTTTTTGTCACATAGGGTGGTTACCTTCATTTAGGGGAATGGTATGAACAGCTAGGCTGGGAGTAATAGCTCTCAACTCATTATAACTCCAAGCAAATATGTCGCAAAATTCTTGAATCAAGGACACATAGTCCTTCCTTTCTTCGAAATTGAGCATGAACCCTAATTTAATTGGCCATGAATCATTCAACATACCAAGGTCCAACTCAATTAGGTCCCCATCTCTTATCCTCTCCTGAGCCTCTATTGGCTCATTCAAAGTTACTTGATAGATATCCTCTATAGTGGAGTCCTCATTGGATTCGTCACTTAATGATGTCTCACTACTAGTTGCATCCTCCAATGTATCTATCTCTATAGAGGATAAAGGAACTCTCTCACTTTGAAAAGATTAAGGATAGGCATCTACTACTACACGTCTAGCACCTCTACCAAAGATCAATCGACTAGTGGGTATATCAACTTGACACTCCGCTTGTAAAATCCATGGTCTTCATACTCATAGTTAATAGCTAGGCCACCCTGCAAACCTAATCACCCTAAAGTCTAGAATGCATTCTACATTGGCGACGGTCACGTGTTCAAGTTCTCTTAAGCTGTCATCAATTATTTCGAGAATAATGGAAGCATCTTTTTGGATTTCTAACCCTAGCCTCTCCATCAATTCAAAACTCATAATATTGATGGAGGATCTTGTGTCTACAATAGCATGATCCACTAATATTCCATCCACATATGTTCCTATCCTTAGTCAATGCTTTTCAGCATGCTCAAACCAATCATCTCTTGCCCGTGCTATTCCCAAGGGCTCCATGATATACCTCATGTGTAGAATCTTTTTAAATTCATTGCACACTCCTAGAGACAACTTAACCAACTATAGAAGGTTTACATCTAGATTAACTTCACAAAGAGAACTCACTATATCAAATTCATGATAGTTGGTAATAGCTCTCTTCTCCTACCAAACCATTCTCTCCTTTGGTCTTTGAATAGGCTTTGGTGCCTCTTTCTTGGCTTTTGCCTTCTTCTTTGGTAATTCCTTATCCTTCTTGGGGTGAGTTTTACTATCAACGGCTTTTAGAGGTCCGCCAGCTTCCATGTCAAGATTAAGGACTTGCATCCCCTTATCATCTTGCTTAGGGTTTCCATTGACAGGTTTTACCTTATCTTTGTCACCATCTCTGCTCTTTCGATCTCTTGTAATGACCCATAAGTTAGAAGCTTCACTTCCATTGACACATACAACCTTCATAAGGTTGTCTCCATTGCCACAAGGTAGCTCCTCTACAATAGACTTTCCTCTTTGTAGTATTTGTTTCTGTCATTCATCTTGCTAGAGATTATTTCCTTGTGCTCGATGGTTTGCTGGACCTAGCTATTTACTTCCTTGCTAGAGAGGGCTAATGTTTCCCCAACATGTACTAGCTAAATGGTTGGACTTTTGCATATGTAACATTTAATATTCATACAATTCCTAAGGAAATGTTGGCCGCTATACCACTTACAACTGAATCTTGAGGGGACACCCTCTTCAAGGCGTCGACTCCTTATCAAATTCTGTTTCTTCTTAAGAAAATTGACATTAGCAGCTATTTGCGTGTATTTTTTGGTGATCATGTCAGTGGATTCCGTGAGTTTTTACGGTGGATTCCATAAACTTAGATGATCGGGGCTCATACACAAAGTGGATTCTTTGTGCGAGAAGTTGATGGGGATGCCTGTCCTTTTCGGGCATTTCATTAATTTAGTGTGTACATGGGTGATTCCATAGCAGGTGATTTGGCAAAATGCATATTAAATTAATAAACGTTTATGAGTTTAGAGTGCGCACTCGTAATAAATTAAGGTTAGGATTTATTTCTAACCAGTTGATTTATTTATGTAGCTGAAGACTGCTAGGTATTCACTTTTGTCGGTTTAATTGTATTATTTTAC
This sequence comes from Lygodium microphyllum, assembly GCF_053477565.2. Classification (NCBI taxonomy): domain Eukaryota; kingdom Viridiplantae; phylum Streptophyta; class Polypodiopsida; order Schizaeales; family Lygodiaceae; genus Lygodium; species Lygodium microphyllum. The sequence goes on from NC_141135.1 coordinate 81,396,109, forward strand.
TAACGATTATGAATGCTTCAGTTGATGTGTAGAGATAGCAGCAGTGGCAGAGGAAAGCATTGGAGTCTAGCGAGTATTTGACCTATGGATTATATTTTGATAGGCGCCACGCCTATATTTTGTCATGTCTATTGAGGCATTAATTATTGATTATTATTTTGTATGCGCCTATGCGTACGGATATGTTATTTCTATTTGGGACATTGTGTTGGGCGTGCCAGACTCTATGGACACCGTCCATTAGCTTTATTTCCTATTTTTGTAAAAGCAAACTCAAAAGCTAAAAGCTTGCCATATTTTTGTAAATTGGGCTATTATTGAGCATGAAGATGGAAATATACATAAAATACATGCTTTGTGAAGCGCTCACACAAGGCATGGGGGGAGATTGAACCCAATTGGTCTCTTGCTCTTGTTGTTCATGCTTTTTACATTGTTTTTTGTGCAAAAAGGTAGAGTTCATTGTTCTTGGGGACCTTCCGAGATTCACTACGTGAGCATACAACCACCGATCTGCGCACCAGTGGTATCAAAGCAGAGCTGAGATCAAGAGCTTCCAATCGCTACCCCTCTCGTGCGAAGGCGGAGCTCCTGGAATGATCAGGCTCTACGGTCAATCTCGTCGCGAACCGTCGATACAGGCAGACTTCTGGCGATCAAGAACCCCTGTTTCTACTATCAGATCGTGAAGAACCAGGCTGTACAGGTGGAGAACCACGCATTCATCTCCTTCATCAAGTCGTAAAAAAAAAAAACCAGAGCTAAGTTTCATCACTACAAGCCTAAAAGCTTAAAAATCAAAAGTATTAAAGCTTAGTATTAAGCTTTAATAAGCTTAACCTCGTAAATTTCATCTCGTGCGGCGTCAGTATATTCTCGCTGAGTTCAAACACGACGTCAACATGCCGCGATACCAGAAAATCACATTTGGTTTAGTAAGCCATAAGTCCCATAACTAAGCTAAGTCAGACAAGACAAATCTCCAGCAAATCACCAAACTCCGGGTCCTGCACTCCAGATTTCAAGTTTTGCAAGTCAATCGTGATCAAGTCCTGCAAGTTCACTAAGTCGGCTAAGTCTGCAACTCGGCAAGTCACCTAAGTCTGCAACTTTGCAAGTCAAACTAGTCAACTAGAGTCAGAACTGACTAGTGCTCAAAACTCCTAGAAGGGTTGTTCCTGCGCAGAAACTCCGAACTGCAAAGTTGTTCGTGGCAAGGTATTCTACCCATATGCAGGTTCGCTGAAGTATTTTCAGCATACAAAGAAGGAAATATCGCAGATTTTCTGAAAATTGAGAAAGAAATACCCAAAAACACATAGCCTTGTAACCCCGAATTTGAGCTACGCTCATCCCGCTAACCTGATTTTGAGTGAGAATGGTCTTTTGAGTTTTACAGGATGACGGAACCACATATGGATGATCCTATGGCTGAAGACGACCTACCTGAGCCTACCATGGAACAAAAGTTGGATCTAATCATGATGCAATTGGAAGAAGAATGAAGGGCTAGGTAAGCATTGCAAGCGCAATTGACAAAATTACAAAGAGCGTCTATCGACAAAGAAGAACCTCAAGCTGAAGATTTGATTCAACGTACCATCGACGCCACTCTTGAAGCTCAAACCATTCGCAAGGAATCAAAGATAAGTAAACGAAGTTTCAAATTTCGCACTTTCAATGGCATACGAGAAGGAAAGACTGTTTTATCATTCATTAGTCAGTTTGATGACTATTTCCATGAGGAAACCTATCCAGAAAAAGATAAAATCAAATGTGTTACTAATCATTTGGTAGACAGAGCATAACTTTGGTGGACTGTAGTACGCAAGAGCATAGAATGTCCTGCTACTTGGGAAGATTTCAAGAAAAAGTTCATGCAGAATTTCCTTCCACTGCAATTTCATGAGAAGGCTATCAAGCAATGGGATCTACTTCAACAACGGGATCGTGAGCCTATATCACAGTATACAGAGCGTTTTTGGAATGCACTCCTACAGCTACGCATGTTTGAAGACGTACCAGAGACGACGCATAAGCGGAAGTATATGTATGGACTTCTTGGACATTACTACACTGAAGTGAACATGTTCAAGCCTGCTACCCTTGAAGACACCATCTCACTAGCTCACGACACTGAAGATAATTTACGCGGTAGAGACAGACGACCACAGCAATTCCAAGCCAATGGTAATTATGGATCTAAACAATTCAATTCCAATTTTAGAAGATTTAATCCAGGTCGTTTCTCTTCACCATCTTTCCGCAAGAATTGGGCTAAACCACCTGCATTACCATCCAATGTCAATCCAAATCCTAAGCCTATTCCACAAGCAAATCCAAATATACCCAGACTTCCAGCCATTGCAAATAATGTAACCAAAGCCAAGCCAATAGTATGCTATAAATGCCACCGGCCTGGACATCTCGCAGCACATTGTCAATCAAAGAAGCCACCAGCTCATATCAACTATCTTGGAGCCATGGACGAAGACGAGCATGAGGATATGCCTGATTTCACTGAAGATGATGACGACACTACTACTACTTCCGACACTTTACCAGGTATGCCTACTCCACATTCATTATTGACTATGAAATGTTTGGTGCATGGAAAGGAAAATACTATTTTGCATGATGACGGTAGTACTCATGACTTTATTTCACCAAAATTGGTAAAGGAATTGAAATTACAGACTGTACCTACGCATTATCACATAAAAGCTCCATTTTTAGGTACTAGGTATAATGATAAACAGGAAGTGCAAGACTTAGAGATTCAAATTGGTTCATACACTGAAAGAAGAAATTTCTTAGTTGTTCCATTACAGTCGAGTGACATTATTTAAGGAATGCCTTGGCGACACCACCATAATCTAGATATAGATTATTCCACACACACAATGAATATTAATTTTCAAGGAAAATCTATTACCTTATATGGTATGCATGCATCTAATGTTTTTCCACTGCTTTCGCATACTCAAGCAAAACGTGCATTACGCAAGAGTACTAAATCATATCTCATTTGGGTGAATGAATTGCAAGCAAAGGAAAATCATATGCACCCTAGGCATAAGGAATTTCTTGCATATTTTAAGGACTGTTTTGCAGAAGACCTACCACCAGGTTTACCTCCTTCATGTCCAGAAGACCATAAGATTGATTTAATCCCTGGAACACAACCACCTTGCAAAGCACCATATAGGCACAATCAGATAGAGCAAAAAGAAATCCAGAGTCAAGTTGAAGAATTACTAAATAGAGGTTTAATTCAACCTAGCAGTTCTCCATTCGGTGCACCTGTACTCTTAGTCAAGAAAAAGAATAATACCTATCGTATGTGTATTGACTACCGAGCTTTAAATAAGATCACTGTAAAGAATAGGTATCCTATACCTAGAGTTGATGACCTTGTGGACAAACTGCAAGGATCTTCTATATTTAGTAAAATTGACCTTAAGTCTGGATATCATCAGGTGAGGCTAGATAAATCTGACATATTTAAGATTGCATTCAGAACCCAGTTTGGTCATTACGAACTCTTAGTCATGCCATTCGGATTGACTAATGCACTTGCTACCTTTAGTAGAATGATGAACCGTATCTTTCTGAAATATCACTACTGTGTGATTGTTTTCTTTGATGATATTTTGGTGTTTAGTCAAAATGAGAAAGAGAATTATGAGCATTTGTCATTAGTTTTTCAGTTATTGAAAGAAAATCAACTGTTTGCAAATCCTGAAAATAGTGAATTCTTTAAGACAGAAATTGAGTATTTAGGTCATATTGTATCATCTGAAGGAATTAAAGTTGATCCTAAGAAAATTGATGCAATATTGAATTGGCCTGTTCCTAAAACGTGCATGAGTTACGCTCATTCCTTGGTCTTGCTAGTTTCTATAGGAAGTTTGTACGTAATTTTTCATTACTTGCTTTACCATTAACCAAACTTCTCAAGAAAGGAATTGTTTATCAATGGACTGAAAATCAACAGAAATCCTTTGACTTACTGAATAATGCATTAACCAATGCCCCTGTTTTACAGTTGCCTGATTTTAATAGACCATTCTTTCTAGTTGTGACTGATGCTAGCGGATCAGGAATAGGAGCCGTACTAATGCAAGACAATCATCCAATAGCATATTCTAGTTGTGAGCTGAAACCCTCTGAGCTGAAATATTCCACATATGACAAAGAACTATTAGCAGTTGTACAAGCATTAAGACAGTGGAAACACTACTTAATGGGTTCAGAATTTATGATAAAGACCGACTAGCAAAGCATTAGACATTTACTTAGCCAACCCCAAATTTCTGACCGTCATATCAAATGGGCTTCCTTTATTCAAAGTTTTCATCCTATCATTCAATACCAACCTGGAAAAGAAAATGTAGTTGCTGATGCATTGAGTAGAAGACCTGCAATTCATAATATTTCTGTCATATCTTTTGATTCTTTGATTGCTATGAAAGATACATATCACCAGATATTACTTTTCATTCTGATTGGAATAAATTAGTTCAAAATAATTTCATTCCTATTGATTCATTGTCATATAATGATGGATTTATGTTTTATGAAAAGAGACTGTGTGTTACTATTCCATTCCAATCTTTTGTTTTGAATGAAATTCATTGTCCCCCATATCAAGGTCATAGAGGTAACATATCTACATTACATATGTTAACTAAAGATTTTTATTAGCCGCATATGGATGCAGATGTATCTAACTTCGTTTCTGAATGTTTGATTTGTCAAAGAGTTAAGAGACATCATGGTAAACAGTATGGATTACTCATGCCTTTGTCTATTCCATCTAAACCTTGGGAACAAATTTCTATGGATTTCATTATTGGTTTACCAAATACTAAATCTAACCATGATATGATTTGGACAGTTGTAGATAGATTTAGTAAGCAAGCATATTTCATTCCATGTAAGAAAACTTTAACAGCATCACAAGCAGCATAATTGTTTTTGAAAACTGTTTTTACTAACCATGGATTGCCCAAAGTTATCATTTCAGATTGTGATTCTAGATTTTGTAACAATTTTTGGATTACTCTCTTTGCTAATCTAGGCACAAAGATTGATTTCTCATCTGCATTTCATCCAGAAACTAATGGACAAACAAAAGCCACAAACAGCACCATTCTAGATCTTTTATGTGCATATACTATCTCTAAACCTCAGACATGGGACATTCATTTGCATTTATTACAGTTTGCATATAACAATACACCGCACACATCTACAAAGAAAGCACCGTTTGAAGTCATTTATGGAAATAGATTATCTACACCTATTGCATCTTTGTCTAATAGAATTCAGAGTGCCGATGATATTGCTAGTATGCATAACAGTATTTTTGATGAGGTTAAAAATATGATTGCTAAAGCCCAACAATCATATACCAAACAAGCCAACAAGAAAAGACAAGCTATGAATTTCAAAGTTGATGATTATGTTTGGCTGAGAATAGAAAAACGTAGACTGCAAAGTGTAGATAGACATCCAGTTGTCAAATTAGCTCCTAGATTTTATGGACCATTTAGAATCATTCATAAGATTAATGATAATGCATTCAAGTTAGAACTACCATCTCATTGGAAAATTCACAATACATTTCACATTAGCTTATTGAGACCATTTAGAGGCCAATTACCTGTCCACCCTGTTTATGAAAACCCACCTTTATTAGAGGAAGAGACTCAAATACTTGAACCAGAAGCTATCATAGACACTGACTTTATGACCACTAGAACTGGCCGAAGGTATTCTAGATATCTAGTAAAATTTAAAAACCACTCTCTAGAAGAAGCACAATGGATGCACGCTAGAGACTTAAATGCTTTCCCCACTCTGTTAGCTCCACATTGAGCTAATAGCAATTGGGGTCAATTGCTATCCCACCCCGGGGGTATGATGCAAGGAGGCATATTCCACGGTGGATTCCGTGAGGTTTTACGGTGGATTCCGTAAACTTAGATGACCGGGGCTCATACACAAAGTGGATTCTTTGTGCGAGAAGTTGATGGGGACGCCTGTCCTTTTCGGGCGTTTCATTAATTTAGTGTGTACATGGGTGATTCCATAGCGGGTGATTCCGCAAAATGCATATTAAATTAATAAACGTTTATGAGTTTAGAGTGCGCACTCGTAATAAATTAAGGTTAGGATTTATTTCTAACCAGTTGATTTATTTATGTAGCTGAAGACTGCTAGGTATTCACTTTTGTCGGTTTAATTGTATTATTTTACTAACGATTGTGAATGCTTCAGTTGATATGTAGAGATAGCAGCAGTGGCAGAGGAAAGCATTGGAGTCTAGCAAGTATTCGACCTATGAAGTATATTTTGATAGGCGCCACGCCTATATTTTGTCATGTCTATTGAGGCATTGATTATTGATTATTATTTTGTATGCGCCTATGCGCACGGATATGTTATTTCTATTTGGGACATTGTGTTGGGCATGCCAGACTCTATGGGTAGCGTCCATTAGCTTTATTTTCTATTTTTGTAAAAGCAAACTCAAAAGCTAAAAGCTTGCCATATTTTTGTAAATTGGGCTATTATTGAGCATGAAGATGGAAATATACATAAAATACATGCTTTGTGAAGCGCTCACACAAGGCATGGGGGGAGATTGAACCCAATTGGTCTCTTGCTCTTGTCGTTCATGCTTTTTACATTGTTTTTTGTGCAAAAAGGTAGAGTTCATTGTTCTTGGGGACCTTCTGGGATTCACTACGTGAGCATACAATGACCGATTTGCTCACCATATCCTTACCTTTGCCAAGGACATTTGAGGCACTTGACTCATAGCTGTGATCGTCTACCTGTCATTCCATTGGTTTAACCCCTTGATTGGGAATTGGCTATTGATTCCCTAGAACAACATTAGGATTTATTGTTTGGCCTCCAACACTTGGTGGAACCATCTAATTGACCATTGGCATGGTGACATTGGGAGGATTTGGCAACATAAGCACATTCGAAATCATGATTTCTCTCCCATTAGAAGTACTCATGGGTGTCCCTTAACGAGCCATTGACCTCCATTTCTCAATGCTAAAGTATTTCCAACACCGAGACTCAAATTCCAATTTTCCCTAGAGATATAGGTTGCTTGTAATCACCATGAATCTACCTCATCAGCTCGTGTAATAGTCATATCAATGTTAGCAGTAGCAATAGTGCTCAATTGCACTTAAATGTTAAAGTCTAGCCAATGCAAAAAGTATTGAAGTTGAGCATAGTTGAAATGGGAATATAATTTTGTAACTTACAAAATATTTACTTCAATTCCTTGGCATAGCCTCAAACAATCTTATGAGGTTCTTGACGTGTTACATTAAGAACATGTAGCCAATACTACTAACCTCCCCTTTCAAGGGCAAAATCTCTTCAAAAGGTTGCAAAAAATAAATAAATTATAGTTATGGTTCCAGCCTCTCTGGGCTGTGATACCATACTGTAACTCATCCTTTCAGAGTTATATTAAAGAACATAATCAAGTGTCCATCTTGGATTCGATAGTTAAACATTAGCTTTTGGAGCTCATTAATACAAAGTTTTGCATCTTCCTCTACTAACCTATTAAAAATGGGTAGAGGCCATTCCAAGGTTGGCAAGCCGGTATTCTTGCTAGGATGGCAATGGGTTATGCCATTATAGCTGGATTTGCTAAAGCAATTTGAACGTTGGAAACTATTACTCCAGTTGGCTAACTAACTAAGAGAGGAGAAGTACTCAAACTTCCTCCTCCTCCTAATGGACTATGCATGGAACTAGGCTTACTAAGACACCCCCCTTGTAGGGATATTGGACCACTCCACTGAGGAGAATATCTCCTAATAATTTTGGCCTGCCCTCTAGCCTGTTCAGCTCTTTGTTTCTTGTGAAGCTCTGCTTGACGGTCTTTTGGATCTATTTCACTGCCTTTTGGCCTACACTAATAAATTGGTTTCTATTGACTGAGATTCAGAGACTACCACTTTTTAGCGACTCTCAGCAAACGCACCACCTATCGGGACCTTAAACGAGCCCATGGCCGACACTAGCTCTATGGCACATCCAAACCACCCCCACATGGCCTTGCAGCTAGAAGCGTCTAAGGAGTATACTCCCCTAACCTCTAATGTAGAACTTCGCGTTTGTATAGATAGTAATCCAATGGATAACCCTTCTCATACTCCTCAAAGGGATTCCCTACACATATTGGTGTAATATACCACATAAGCAGAGATAAAGAGAGCGCCCCTCGGATGATTCTTGTAGCCCCACCGTAGCTCTCTCCTTACATCACTCGAATTGGCCCCAAGATGCACCTCTCATACATAGAACACATACGATACACGTTCCACTCTTTTAATTAGTCATTCTAGGAGATGTAATATATTCCTCACTGCACACTCCCCAAGGAAACTAAACACTAGCCCTACGGCTTTTAGGGTACCTCACCTCCTGAATGTAGGTCAATGTTCACGAAGGCAGTTGTTGTGCATCTAGGATGATACCATGTATTGTATGCAATGCAATTGTGTATGATTCGTAGTGCTTAAACATTTTTTCCTCAACAACTAGCATTGTAAAGGTGTAAAAATATTTATTTTCATGCCTTTACTCTAAATGTAATTGTTGTGTTGCATGGGGCCAATAGCACCAACGAGTAACTCGTGCTACTAAACCCTCTTAATTTTCAAAACCACATGTCCTATATGCTATGCATCAGAAAAAAATCAAAATTCAAGGTATTATTAGCCCTTAACACTTAAGGTTGTGTATTTAGTGGTAGGTTTAGAGAACATTTTAAAATGTATTTTTCCTTCATAAAAGCAGTAAATACTCACTTTAACATAAAGATAGGGTTGAACTGAGCTCACCCTCATGCCTCAATCTTATCATACATTCACAAATACAAATGTGATTTTACCTATTTTTTAGACATTAAAAAACCTAACTTTCTCTCTTTTTTCCTATTTTTCTATATTTATTTATTGATAATTTTGATATTTTATGATTTAATAATTTGGAGTAATTAGCCTTGCTGAGAATTAATTTTCCATCACATTCCATTCCATAGGAACACCATATACACAACAAAACCCCAAAAACTCGTGATTTTTCTTAAAACCGCAATATTGCAGGTTTTGCATTTTTATAGAGAAATTACTAGATGACTAATTTTTTCTAATTCCCTTAGCATTTTTGATAGATCACATCATTGACAACCAAGTACAACCATATTCAACCATTTACAAACGGAATTTATCATCAAACTATTAAATTTACAACTTACTCATAGAACCTGCACTTTATATCATACGCACCTTGTGATTGGAGACCTACTAATGCTTCCTAACAGCCCCTGACACTCCTCCAACCCTTGATCTATGCTCCTTCATGCTCCACATCATCTAATGATCCATACCTCTCACCATGATCCATCCCTCTCTCTCATAGAATATGCATAGGAATGGGCTATAGAGAGGAGAGAGAAAGACTAGAAATTAGGAGTTTCATTCACCGCACAATATCTCATGAGAATACATTCAAAATGAAGGTCTCTCTCTGCATAGATTAGAGCCATGGCATCAATCCTCCATCATCCCCTGAGATGGGAAGAGGCACAAAATTTAAGGAATGAGGAGGCGCAAAAAAAATTGCACCCCTCCCCCCCTCTTGTCGGTTGAAATTTCAAGTTTTTTAAAAAAATACTTTACATTTCATTTAAATGTCATTTAACAAATATCCAATTCACAGATTGTTCACATTACAAATGAAGTGGTTTTTTACATTTTGGAGGGGCAAATGAGCTTGGATTCGAGATCAAACTGGCCAACAGCTCCCTGGCATCAGAATCTATCAACGTGGCCTTTGTTACATTCTTTCTAGCTCCCAGATCACAGAGCTGCTTTATAACGCTAAACCTTGCAGGGAGTAAATGGGGGGTCAAACAATCTCTGATGAATAGAGACTTGTGTTGGGTCCCTAGCATCGAAACCCACCTAGGCAATGTGTGCGACCATCCGCCACCGTTCAATTTTCCATGAAAATTTATTCTTTCATGCCTCCCATGCACTTTTGCGCTTCAAAAATGGGCCCCAAAATCTAGCTCTCAAATATGTTATGAAGAAATAATGCTTACCAAATACTATTTTAGGAATCCATTATTTACTTGGAAAGGAAGAGTGATCTAGAGCATTCTCTTAGGAGTATGTAAGGGGTCCTTTCTACCACTGTAAATACTTTTTACTCATTTGACAAATTATTGAGATCATTCAACTTAGCACTAGTTTAGCATTAGTTGTTTCTTTGTATTTCTTGCAGTAACCATGGCTCCATTGTGTCATGGATTAACATAAGAATTTCTCCATGGCATGGCCATGCTCAGAATTTACACTTCGGTTTCCATGTTTCTTTGCATTTGATAATTCAATTAGTATAGTCCCTTTCCTCATTGGTATTAAAGCAGTAGTTAGATCCTATCAGTAGGTCATTTTCAAGATTTAGATTTAGTGTCTACAATTAGAACAAGTAACTATGCTTACAAAACTTCCTGGATATGTCAAGGCTGCTGACCTAGGGATAGAGTTCTACAATTAAACATGGCTATGGTTGAATAGAGTATAGAATATCTTGGTAAACGAATGGCATTCTTCTTCTTAGTTTAGCAGTCCATCATCAAACCAAAGTTATTTCAAAGTATTCTTTGACAAAAGGGAGAGGAGCTAGAGTTGGAGACAATTAAGAGGCTCTTTTCTTTTGAGAACTGGGGTTTTTCAAGTCTTTACCTTCTTCAAACTATTAAAGCTTTCATGGAGTTTCTTGCCCTAATCTTCTCTCCTTGACTTGATCTCTCTCTATAACCAACAAAGCCTAATTCCTTGCATCTCCAAGAGGTGAAGGAGTGCCACATTGCACGCAATTGGTCTGGCCAGTCCATGTGGATAGTAGCAGCAAACTAGCACAAATTGCATTGCAAAATGTGGGGCAATCAAGGATTGAATAGACAACAACCATCTTACATTTGAAGCTTCAAACTATGACTATAGCAGTTTTGGATGAAACCTAACTAGTCTTTGAGACACACTTCAATAATTTGATCTTAGTTATGAAGATTCCCTTCCTCAAGGCTAAAATTTCTAGGACAATAGCACAGAATTCTTTGATTGAAGCTATTTCACGCATCTAAGGCTTGATTTCTTTGATATTGAGGCTTCCCCGGCCCTCTCTTAAAGCATAGTCTTCTCTTGCATCATTGAGGCATTATTCTTATTTCTCATTATTGCAATAAATATGGAAGCATAAGTTTTTCTTAAAATCTTGATTAAATATTGATCATTTCAAGGGGCTTTTGAGTCAAATCACTCCATGGTATCATTATCTTCCTTGATCCTTCAAGATTTATCAAGGGTTTGACCATGGTATCAAGATTGGATGGATTTTCCTTCTCTTGAATCTTATGGATAGTAGGGTACCATGATTTTCTTTTGATTCTTGGTTAATAATGGGTCTATTCAAGGGGCTTATAGTCTATTCTACTCCTAGAAAGTGAGGAAAAGCTAAGGCAACTAATTATTGCCCCACGTTGAAGATTTATGCATGGATTTTTCGATCTTTCCCTCTCTTGATTACAAGACTAGAGGGATTAGTCAATAATTCCATGAAATTCTTGATTCTTCTTCAACTATAAGGCTTCTATCATGGATATGAATGCTACTCTAGCCACAATGAAGAAATTTAATCAAGGTCAACCCTTGTATAGTGCAAGTCATCAATGAGCTTGATTACCTACAACAAGAGCATCTATGGGGAAGTGATGGATCAATGGTGGATTGATTGATTAGATCTTCAACAACTCTCTTTAGCACTCATAAGAGATACATTTAATCTCATACTCTTAAATCCCTCTTTTTATCCACTTAGCATATCCTACTATTGAAAAGAGGGATTTAGAGATGTCTATGATTAAATTTGATCTTGCATAGAATATAGGACCAATCTAAGAATGATTGAGGCTATGATTTTAATTTTACCTATCCTATACATGAATTTTTTGTGCTCCATTAATCCTATGCATTGATTCATTAGTGTCATTTTATGCCTAAAGATGAGCCTACTTGTTTGGTTGATCATTGATGTGCCATATTGAAAAATAGGTAAGATGGTAAGTAGGAAATTTGTATAAAGAAATTAGTCATTGATAAAGGGTAAATTCATATCCTTTCTCATTCAATTTTATCCCATTTTCTTATTTCCACTTGCATTTATTGAAGGGATCAAAGACTTATCTACACTCATGCACATCATGATTTTTTAACTAGTCTAGCATGTACTTGCCATGTCATGAAACCCACGAGAAAAAGTGGATATTGGGTGAGATGTGAGACAAAGGAGGTGAGCCTCCCTCACATGAACAATCCCAAAGGGGTGCACAACCTAGCTTGGCGAGGAAATTTGCACACCACCCAAGTCTTCGAGCCCATGTACATGCCCATCATATCGTTTTTCCCCTCACACATGTAATATGTTGTGGAGAAGTGAAGATGGTACCATTGCGATGGATTGGGTTATATTTTGCATCCCTAGAGTGATCTGAACTTGCCCTCAACATCACCATAGGTTTTATAGGTTGAATTCACTCTAATAAGGACAAAACAAGGGATTTTAGACCATTACAAGGTTATTACATATTAGCACAACTACTCATAGGTGAATCTTATCCTTTATAGATGGATTCCATCCTAACATGGGTAAAACATGGTATTTTAGATAGTTTAAAGGGGAATTTCAAGTTGGCACAAATACTTGTAGGTACTGTTATCACTTTTGGTGGCTTACTACATGTGGTACATCTTATCTACATGGTGTATTGTAGTGTTTTATAGGGTTTAGCAAAGGAAAAACTACTTGGAAGTGGAATCATAGGTGTAAGAATGGTCTAAATAGGTGCCTAAACAGTTTGGACAAGGTACTAAAATTGGTTCTAGGATAGGCAAAAGTGATTCTAACAAAAAAGTGTGACCATAAGTGGATACGAGACCTTGTTACCAAGTTTTGAAGCCCAAAGTGACTCAATTTGGACATTCCAATCAAATGTTATTCCAAATTTTATGTCTACTAGTTACTAAAACAGCACAAGTACCATGGCCAAAAATACAAAGAAAGACCCTATTTTAAAGACAATATAAGGAGAGTTGAAGAGTTATAAGCATGATTGTGATCGTATACATGAGGCACTCAATCAAGATCTTAAACAATGAGAAATGAGTGCTATAATTGGTCAAGGGTTGCAAGAGGTTAATGGTCAAAAGGCACAATATTTGAACCAAGCTAAGGTGATGAATTCTAATCATGCTTCATCATACTCTAATAGTGATCAACAAATATCTAATGACATTAAAAGCCTAAAGAACATCATTCATTTTACTTGACCATAAGTTTTGATACCAAGATTGAGAAATATCTTGAATTTAAATCTCAATCAAGCATGAATATTTTCTTTGAATTTGACAAAGTTGTGACTTTATTCAGTAGAAGGTTAGTTCCTATAGCAAATTCCATTGCGCAAGATTCACCTATCCAAGAAAGTCTAGTAACTAAAAGTAATATTTAGAAAATTCCAATCAACTTTAAGATCAAGGAGCCTTCCAAATCCAAGGAATTTAATCAGTCATATCATTTCAAATTTAAGCAAAACAGTTCTATCAATCCAAGACCCAATGGTCAATTTGAGGGGATACACGGGAGTCAAAGACAAGATGAAAGTTATGATTGGTGTGATCCCTTTTACATGTATTTTTATGGACCACAATCTAGTACTCCTAGAAGAGTTCATTCTAACAACCAACAACTACATGAGGAAAGACATGAAGAAAGAAGATTATCCCATAGACACTCTCACGAGTAGCAACACTTGTTTTGATAGCAACAATATCTTTGGAGTGATCATGTAAATGGAGGACATAACTCTTCTAGGAAGTAACTACCACATGCTAATGTACATTCATATGGTCCACCACATGCTGAAGAAAATACTTTTAATCATTTTAGGCAAGCAACTATATGCCACATACTTATTTTGGGTAGTAACAAGCCTATATTGTAATGAATAACTCGTTAGGATAGCCACCTAATGCTCAAAAATCATGCAGAATGACATGAATAGACCACATCATAATATGGGGATGTATAACAATGCATCAATTATCATACATGTGCACACACCATTATGACAATGAATATAAAGAGAAGATTAATATCCCAAATTTCAAAGGATATAACCTATCAGCCATGTATCTTGAAGAGTGGTATGATAAGCTAGAGATGTATTTTACTCTATATCCTTAGGCTAAAGAAGCAAAAGTGTGTTATGCAACACTTCATTTGAGGGGTGTGCCCATACATGGTGGCTATATATGGCAAAAATAGGGCAAGTATTTTGAACTTGGGAAGCATTGAAAAGAGCCATGATTGAATTTTAATCTTGACATTGGAAAAATGAGAAGTTGAAGACGAGGCACTAGTGCTATGTACCACAACGGAGACAATCAATTAGAGATTACTCCAAATAATTTCTCAATTTATCAATGTATGTGGATCAAATTTTAGATGAAGAATCTTTGGTCTTGATCCAGCCCTCAATGCTAAACAAGTATATCTTTGGTCTTGATGAAGCAATGCTAAACAAGTATAGCTTTGGTCTTGATCCAACCCTCAATGCGTAGAAAGGTACACTCACCTCTTCTTTCTACCATCAGTTTATTAAGAACTATGCACATGTGGTAGCACCTCTTACTAACAAGTTAAATAAAGAAGCATTCTTTTGGGACGCTACAACAGAGAGGAGCTTTAATGAGATGAAAACCTTACTTATTTTAGCATCTATCTTGGTTTTTCAAAAAAATTCTAAAGAGTTTACTATATGTTTTAATGCAAGTACTCGCGACATTGGGGCCATTTTAGTTCAAGACCATGGAGTGATTATTACAAAAGTTGAAAGCTAAATGAGAAAGAGATAATGCTACATATTTATGAGTAGAAAATGTTAGCAATACTCCATGTTATCAAGAAATGGTACCATTATCTTTATGATAACCATTTCAAAGAGAAAAGTGATCATCATATATTGAAATACTCTCTATCACAACCCACTCTTTCTCCAAAGCAAATAAGATGGTTGGCCATAGCTCGAAATTATGCTTTTGAGATGTCTTATATGGTTGGAAAGGATAATGTTGTGATTGGTGTGATCTCATGCATGTGGGTATGTTCATTATCAGCCATCTCCACTATCTATAAAGACTAGATAAATGACATTTAAGAAAAGTATTTGTTAGACTAACATGTAGCCACAATTATGCAAACATTATAGCAAGGAGATGATTATGGATAATTCCCCAATTATAAGTGGCATAATGGTCTTTCCTAGTCCAAAGGTCAAGTTTTATTGGCATCCTTGTCTAGCTTCGAGCAAAAGATTCTTCAAGAAATACAGTCTTCTCCAATTGCAAGGCATTTGAGCTGTTTCAAGACATTTGATAAGGCTCATAAGAGTTTTTCTTGAAAAGGACTTTGGATAGATGTGAAGGATTTTATTTCCCAGTGCTTACAATGTCAAGAGAACATGAATTCTTTCCTTTTACTTAGTGGATTATTATAGCCATTGCCCATTCCCACTGGCAAATGGATGGATATATCCATGGATTTCATCTTGGGACTTCCAGCTAAATATGGTTGGAATAGCATCTTTGTGATTGTTGATAATCTTACAAAATCTATTCACTTTCTTTCCAATAAGATCCAATATTTAGTCAAGCAAGTGGCATAGCAATTTATAGAGAGGGTTTTTAAATTGCATGGCATGCCTATGAAGATTTTTTTTAATAGGGATTCCAATTTTATGGGTAGCTTTTGGAGTAGTTTCTTTAACTCTATTGGCATAGTCCTCACTCTTAGCACCACCTACCATCCTCAAGCAAATGAATAGACAAAGAGAGTGAATTAATGGCTTGAAGTTTATCTAAGACCTTATTTCCTTGATAGAGAGTCTAATTGGAATCATTCACTTCACCTTCTTGAGTTCTAGTACAATAATACTCATCACTTGAGCATTTGGATGTCTCATTTCAAGGCCATCTATGGATATAAGGTCCAAGTACCTTCAACACAATTTCATGAAGATTTCAATCGTCAAGCTAAAGATGAACTTGAGTGTATGGAGTCCCTTAAGAAGCAATGTCAAGAAAATATCTGTAAGGCCCAAGGCATAATGAAGTCTTATGTGGATGATAAGAGAAGGCATGTGGAGTTCCAAGCACGAGATCAAGTATTTTTAAAAGTACCTAAGTCTTATAATGCATCACTCAAGGGAGGTCACAATAAGTTAGCTCACCATTTCTATGGTCCCTATCAAATGCTTCAAAGAGTTAGAGATCTTACTTATAGGCTTCAACTACCCTCTACTTGTATACATGATTTCTTTCATGTTTTTCAAGTGAAGCCCTATGTTGGGCCTAAAATTCAAGTGCTTTAAGAGTTTCCACCCATTGATGAGAACTTGTTGATCGTTTATGAACTCAAAAAAATCATTGCTAAGCATGAGAAGGTTCTTCATAACCTCTCTCTTGTAGAATATTTCATCAACATCATAAGAGTCTACTTGGCAGTCATCCACTTATTTGGATAACTTTCCATGCCTTCTTCATGAAGACTCTCGATAGCAAGACAAGAGAAATAACATTCTATATTAAATTTTTGCATTAAAATTACTTGTCTTACCTTTATTAAAATGGGTCATTTTTCCTTTCAATCCTATTCTAGATAGCACATGGATTTTTTTAAGAGATTGCTACACTTGTAACTTTTCTTTTTATAGGAGATGCTTTACCATCTTATGCTTCCATTCAACATACTTCCTTGTCCTTCAATTATTTATGGGATTCCTTTTGTTCTATCTTTTTCATCATCCAAGCTTTGAGGACAAAGCTACTTTAAGAGGAGATGGTGTATAATAAAGGGAAAATGCTTACATAGATTATTTCAAGAGTCCATTATTAAATTGGAAAGGAAAAGCATTGTTTGGAAATAAAAAGAGTGCTTTAGAGTGTTTTGTTAGGAGATAAGGGAGCCTTGGTGCCATTGTTAATACTTTTCGCTCATTTGACAAACTACCAAGAACATTCAACCTAGCACTAGTTTAGCATTCATTAGTTCTTTGTATTTCCTGTAGTAACCATGGCTCCATTGTGTCATGGATAAATGGAAGAATTTCACCATGGCATGGCCATGTTCAGCATTTACTATTGAGTTTGCATGTTTCTTAGCATTAGATATTAGATTAATTCTGTTAGAATAGTTCTTCTTTCTAGAATATTATGTATGTGTGTTGAGCACTATGCATCATGTGGTAAACTTGTGTTTATCCTTAGTATGTGTCTGCTCGTAAAAATACTCAATAATAATAATATTGAATATTGATGACAAAAGAGAGTTGTTCACATTACGTCAACGACGTCTATGCTTTTATGTGTAAGCTTGAACGGGTAGAACTGCTCAGGGAAGGGATTACGTGCGTATTCCATAAAGGACTAGTCGTGAGTGCCTTGAGGGCGTCCTCTCGCTTTCCAACTCCCGAGGGAAGCTTCGTTGCTGAGATAGGTAGAATATTAACTAGCTTTACAACTCACGGAGGGGAGGGCTCCTTGGTGAATATGGTGGATGACGCAACAGACAGAGATACAGAGAGAGAGAGGGACTCGGGAGAGAGAGGGGGGGAGAGAGAGAGAGAGAGAGAGAGACAGAGAGAGAGGAGAGAGAGAGAGAGAGAGCATTCTCAACCCATCGATCGAGAGCATTCTCTCTCATCGTCATCCTCACGAACTGCATGCAGTTAAATAGAGGTGGTGTGGTGGCGCATCCTCGACAAGAAGAAACCAACAAAAATCATCACCACCCACAAAAGAAAAAGGCCGGAACGTCAACCTACCGCTTCCTGTTAATGGGACAGCAAAAGAGGCGTGCTGCTGTTGCTTCCCCCCTCGTGATGGGGCGGCTATGACAGCACCTGGATGTACGACCCCGCCTCTTTCGCTGTCTCTCGCGTTTATACATAACGACACGCATCGCGGTCCAAGCTGCTTGCATTCTCTTTCGAAATAGCTTCCTCAAAACATATGGCCGCCCGCCACCCCGCCCTTGGAAAAAGGAGAGAGAGAGAGAGAGAGAGAGAGAGAGAGAGAGAGGGGCGGAAATCTCTGTGCATAGTGGGCTGCACAAACCTGAGCGGGATCATATAAAGAGATGACATAAGCTTTATGCAAGCCATATCTATGCACCTTTTTGGAGGACGATGGAGAAGGAAGTGATAAGGAAGTGCATGTGCCGTGTGGGTAAGGTAAGGCCCCTCGCCTTTATTGATTTTATTGATTGAGAGAGAGAGAGAGAGAGAGAGAGAGAGAGCTCTTGGTCCCGAGTCTTTCCATTCCCCACAAAAAGGGTTACGGTTTTTCCAAAGATGAAGATTTAAAAGGAAAGTTCAAACCATATCGATGTTTTTATGTTATTAAATCTTGATCTTGGTTAATGCTTTAAATTTCGAAGAGGACAATTACAAAAAGTTTTAAGAACATTCAATGCCAATATTATAAGGTGTGCATAAGACCTCTATGTGTGGATGCTTCTAGAGGAACTAACAGCAAAAGATTTGGGGTAAATTTGGGATAACTTTGGCTAATTATTGTCTCACTGGGGTACCCCTTCTACCCTATAATTTAGTGTAAAAGGATACTCTTATACCCTACTCACCAAGGTCAAGGTGTGGGGGATGCAATTCTACCTATAAGATATCATCCATATCACCTACATTCAAAGGATCATAAATTATAAATCCTTATGTCCTATTATAATGACCCCTTTTCCTAATAAATGAACTCATGGATTTCTTCATATTCCAACAAAAAATCCCATATTCTACATGTAATTAAGTAAATCTTATTAAATCAAATAACCCCTCAATTGATTACATGTGGTACGTTTTAATTCTTTGAGGTACACCCCTCGAGAGCGAAATCATTATTCATCATCCAAAAGAAAACCATGGGAAGTTTGTGCTTGTACTAGGGAAGCTCTACCTAGTAAATTTTCACAATGCAATTTTTGGAGTTTTTTCAATTCAAAAATCTATCAACCTAAAGCATTTTGATCGCACTTTAGCACAATTTACTTTGCATCCTTGATGTAATTTTTTATAAGAAACCAAGAGGTAAAAAGATGTAGTGTAGCATCGTATCATTAGAAGAAATATGGACTGTTTTTTTTTCGTTAAGGAGTGAACAAACAAAAATAGGCCTAACCAATGAGAGAGATGGGATTCCTGATTCATGTAGCATGAATCTTTTAGCCATATCTTAGCACAAATCTTCTCTAGATCTCAATAATACAATAAGGGGAATTGTGGGAATACAAGGTTGTCACCTCTTGAAAGTTAGTGACTCAAATTTTCATTTTCTCATTTTTTTATGTTTTTCAAATTCTCCCTCTTTCTTAGGTAGAACTCAAATTTATCATTTCTATTTCCTTGCTTCTTCTTTCCTGATGAAATTTTATAGCCTCATTGTTGCTTATCGTATTGTAGCCTTTTGAAATTGCATTGCCTCTACACATACACACACACACACACATAGTGAGTTTCTCATGTTTTATGAGAGCAGAGCTTATTCTACAAAAGCCCTAAGATTTTCTTAACAAAAATTTATAGGCATATTGTTCTCTTCCCTCGATGTTCCATGATAAAGTTTTATCTCGTTCGGGAAAAACGTGTGTAGGTTATGTGCATGCTCTAACATGAGCTTTCTTTTGTTTTGGTACTCTCAGAGTCTCTCATAGTAAAAAATAATAATATTTTAAATACTGAACTTATTTTTCAATATCTTTGGGTTTCTCTGAAAACAAAGTTAAAAGTATGTCGTCGTATGTTTTTATTGCTCCATAGTCAAATTTCGTCTTGTTTGGATAAAATCTATGCAAGTTATATATATACTAAGCTTTCCTTTGCTTATTTACTCCAAGCATCTCCCACAATGAAGAACAATGATTTTTCAAAAACTCAACTTCTTCAACATCCTACAAAGAGAGCCACAGGTATGTTGCCATTTTTTTTCTATTGCTCCATGGTTGAATTTCAACTCATTTGGATAAAGCCTATGTAAGTTATATACATGCTTTGACCTAAGAAATCTTTTGTTTTTGTACTCCAAGAATCTCATAGAGAAGGAACAATGATCTTGTAATAACTCAACTTCTTATTCAACATCTTTGGGCTTCTTTGTGAAAAGAATTAGAGGTAAAATGTCATTTTTTCAAAAATGCTTCATGGTTAAATATCATTGCATTTGGAGAGAATGTTTGCAAATTGTAATATTCTAAGTTAAACTTGTAACAATCGGGAAATACACCGACTAGGGTTTAGATACTAGTCACACTGACTGGGGTATATAAGGTGTAAGAGTCTTAGATTAGGGTAACAAGTTAGTATCAAGAACATACTCTTCACCTTCAACTCCAGCTACCATGGCTTCCTCCTTCTTTCTCTTCTCTTTTCTATCTTTGTCTCTCCTCTTCTAGTCTTCTTTTCTCTTCTTCTTGCTCTCTTGAGCTCTTCTTCTCTCCCCTCTTAGTTTCTTTCATTACAAGTGGTATCAGAGCTTCAGGCTTTGGTCCTTTTCTCCTTTCCCCTTTATTCCTTTTCAAATCCCAAAAATCCTAGTTACTCAACTCATAGGTATAGATACAGCAATAAGGACTACAATTAACCTTAGCTTTTTGGAGTAAACATGAGCTATGACTGAAGACTCGGACATATCTTGAGGTAAAACGGTTAAAATAGCATGTCTTCACTTCTTTTCATGCAAATTTTAGGGGTCCCAGGCCATGTTTGGAGTTCCAGGAGTTGGAAGACGGCAAAAAATCCCAATTTCTTTTTGTCTCATCCCTCCTTCTCTCTCCTTCCTGCAAGCTGCCATGGCTGCCAACACTACCCCTCCAAGCTTGCTCCAGTCATCTCCAAACCATTAGCCAACCCTAAAGGTTGATCCGCACCATCTCCAGCTATAGTTTGAACACTTGGGTGGCCAAGGAATCCCTACCAAAGGTAGCAAGCAGTAGCATCACGCAATTTGCAGTGCAAATTGCACTGATGTCCCTAACTTCTTCATGCCTCCCTACTCCTGCTCTTGGTCTTCCCCCTAGCACTCTTGGCCTCCTGAGGCAAGGGATGAACCCTCTTCAACAAGATTTGACCCCTCCTGAGGCAGCCATTATTTCTCAGTCCAAGCTCTTGATTTAGTCCACAACTTCTGGAGCTCAGCATTAGAAGATCTCTCAACCCCTTTTGCCCCTTCCCTACCTGGATTGAAGACATGGAGCTTAGCATGCATAGAGCTTTGTGGGTAGCCATGAAAGCTTCACTTGAAGCTTTCCTCCTTTAAAGCTCAAGCTAAAAAACAAGCACAGGAGTTGTCATCATCATTGGAAGCATTTGAATGCTGAAGTCTTCTTCCATGAGAATGCCCTAACCAAACGGGCTTGATTGACGAAGCAAACGGGCATCATGATGACCTATGCTTCAGCAATCTCCCTAAGCATTGAAGAGGCAAGTCAATCTAATCTTAATCTCTCAAATTTTACCCACTTGTTGAGCTTAATTCCTCGTTGGAGAAAATAAAATTTGCATAGGCTTAGTGGCTCCCCTTACATGCATGCATCATATCTAGTCCTGAAATTCAATGTATTGGCTAATATTAACCCCCCATTTTGTCTTGTGACTTTGGATAAGCCTCAAAGTGAATAATAGCCATTGTGAATTGGGTAAGTAGCAACCAGTTAGTCACTGGAATTATAAGGATATAGGAGAATAGTGAAGGCCATTTCTGATGCATATTAGCAATGGCACTCAGACGAAAAAAAGTGGGCCAAAACTTGAGCACGGCATTTTGCACATAAGAGTGAAAGAGGGAGCGAAAGAGAGAGCGAACTGCATCATGCGTTTGACAGGGAGAGGGAGAGAAAGAGAGAAAGAGGGAGAATGAGAGCTTCTCATTGCTACCACTGCCATTTGTGAAGAAGAGGAGGAAGTGTACGAAGGGCAAAGAGGAACCGTTGTCACGAAGAGGAGCCGCCAAATCCATCCTCGGACCTTTGCGATGAGTGCATTGCTCCCTCTTGGTTTGTTTTTGTTTTTTCTCCTTTTCTTTTACTTATTTTTGTTAAAAATGATGTGTACTGAGAGAGAAAGAGAGGAAATGAGAGAGGGAGAGGAAAAGAGAAAAAGAAAGAAGAAACGAGAGAGAGAGAGAGAGAATAAACATGAAACATAGTAAAGAAAGAGAAAGAGAGAGGGACGGAGGGAGGGAGAGAGGAGAATGAATGGATTAAAAACAAAGAGAGGGTAAGATCTTGTTTTTTAATTTCTTATTTTCTTGTTTGTAGTAGTAGTAGTAGTAGTAGTAGTAGTAGTTCTTTAATTTCTTCTTTTCTTGTTTGTAGTAGTAGCAGTAGTAGTGGTGGTAGTAGTAGTAGTTCTTTAATTTCTTATTTTCTTAGTGGTAGTGGTAGTTCTTTAATTTCTTATTTTTTTGTTTTTTTTTTGTAGTAGTAGTAGTAATAGTAATAGTAGTAGTAGTAGTAGCAGCAGTTCTTTAATTTCTTCTTTTCTTATTTTTGGTGGTGGTGGTGGTGGTACTGGTGCTGGTAGTAGTAGTTCTTTAATTACTTATTTTCTTATTTTTTTAAATAGTAGTAGTTCTTTAATTTCTTCTTTTTTTTTCGGTGGTGGTGGTAGCGGTGGTCGTGGTCGTGGTCGTGGTAGTGACAGTGGTAGTGACAGTGACAGTTCTTTAATTACTTATTTTCTTGTTTTTTATTGTAGTAGTAGTAGTTTTTTAATTTTTTATTTTCTTATTTTTTGTATTAGTAGTAGTAGTTTTTTAATTTTTAATTTTTCTATTTTTTTAGTAGTAGCTCTTTAATTTTGTTTTTTTTGTTTTTTTTGTAGTAGTTATTTAATTTCTTATTTTTTTGTTTTTTTTTTGTAGTAGTAGAGAGAGAGAGAGAGAGAGAGAGAGAGAGAGAGAGAGAGAGAGAGAGATTTGTTAAAGGTGCACCTTGGGTGTGTTTGACACTTCGGCAAGGTGAGTAATGGTGGTGGTGGTGGTGGTGGTGGTGGTGGTGTTGGTGGTGGTGTTGGTGGTGGTGGTGGTAGTAGTAGTAGTAGTAGTAGTAGTAGTAGTAGTAGTAGTAGTAGTAGTAGTAGTAGTAGTCGAGAGAGAGAGAGAGAGAGAGAGAGAGAGAGAGAGAGAGGTGTTGTTAAGTTGCACCTTTGGTGCGTTTAAGAAGGCGAGTACTAGTAGTAGTAATGGTCCGGTGTAATACCACGGTGGGATAGGAAACACTCCGACATAAGATAGCTACTCCCCCATCCCCATGCATAGCATATTAGACTTTACATACTATAGGCCCGTCCGTAGGCAGGTGGAGACTTTATATACGTTAATTTTGTTGAGTTACAAGAGAATAAATCTCTTCATAAAAAATTTAAGAAAGAAAAAAAGAATGATAACAAAAACAAATTGTTTATCGTAACGTAGACCAAATGGAAAATGATGAAGGCCATGATGTTCAAGATCGCAAGGCATATCTTAATCAATGTGTCACATGTCGTTGCTCTCAATGTAAGTTGGCAATTAGACTAAAACATCGATTATCTATGGAACACGTACGACGCTTCGATGAGTTTCAATCAGAGATCATTGATAAGGCAATCTTAGATTTTGAGTAAATGATAAGAAAAGTACATATCAATCATGCATTGTATTCGCCAACTAATTGAATATCATATACAAAAACATTGGATGTAGCCGTAAAATTTATTACAGGGAGGTGACATCTCATCCCAAGGAGGAGTGCACCCTTTGCGGCCAATTAGAAGAGTTTATGGGCATGCAATGGATGGAGTGTCTGAGTCAATCCACCACTTGGAAGGTACTACCCAATCTATATCGTCAATACCAGAGAAGACAGGAAACCTCCTAGAATTTTCTACAATCTTGGAGCCTGAGATGGAGGCAATGATTGATGCATTGATGCCCATGGATGTTGAGACATGTGATTCACTTAGAGAGGAAGCATCCATACCATTATATGATGGGTGTCAAGTATCTCGCCTAAAGACACTGCTTGCACTCCTAAGTGTGCAAGCAAAATAAGGGTGAAGCA
Organism: Lygodium microphyllum; assembly: GCF_053477565.2. Taxonomy (NCBI): domain Eukaryota; kingdom Viridiplantae; phylum Streptophyta; class Polypodiopsida; order Schizaeales; family Lygodiaceae; genus Lygodium; species Lygodium microphyllum. The sequence goes on from NC_141135.1 coordinate 81,420,391, forward strand.
ATGTGAGTGTGACTGAGTTGTTCAGGTACCTTCTATGTATACTTTGTTGATTTATTTTCGGCACTATCATTAAAAAAAATTGTGATTTTTCAAGGTGTTTTATGATTTTTTTTCATGTTACTAAAGTATCATATATTATCACTTGCAAATACCATGCTTGAGTCTCGTGATGATGCGCAACATGTTTTACAAAAGCTTGGCATGGACTACAATAGCATCCATGCATGTATCAATGATTGTATACTATTTCGAGGAGAATACAAGACTATGGAGACATGTCCAATTTGTGGTGCTCACAGGTATCGACAAGACTTGCAAGGGAAAACCATCCCTCAAAAAGCTCTTAGACACTTTCCACTTATCCCCTGTATACATTACATGTTTTGTATATCCAGCATGGTGAGATTGACAACGTGGCATGCACAGAATAGATCCATAGATGGAGTCCAACGAATATCAACGGATTCACATGCATGGAGCCACATTGACTATATCTTTCCAAGCTTTTCTCGAGAGCCAAGAAATCTTGGGCTTGGTCTTGCTATGGATGGTGTGAACCCATTTGGTCTACGCTCAGCTTCGTACAATGTGTGGCCTGTAGTCCTTGTTAACTACAATATCTCTCCATTGCTTTCGATGAAAAAAAAGGACCCCTCATCTTAGGTTTCTCATTCCCAGTCGCTACAAAGTCAAGAATATAGACATGTATCTTCGTCCATTAGTTGATGAGATTAAGTTTTTGTGGGAGGAGGAGGTCGTGGTGGAAGATATGAGCAAGTGCGATGGTCGACAGTTTGCCAATATTCGAGCCATTCTCATGTGGACCATGCATGACTTTTCGAGATTCGGGGAGTGCTCAGGTAAGTAGGCTTCCATTCTCGTTGGTAATATCTACCATAGCTCGTTCAAGTTTATATTCACTAGATAGAGATGTTGGGACAGGTCTGGTTACCTTAGGTTATCATGCATGTCCATTGTGTGGGCCATAGTTAGATTCCCGAAGGTCACAAACCATGAATAAGATGGTATATCAAGGACACACCGCTTTTTTGCCGGAGGGTCATGAACTAAGGGAAGGTTTTCTTGGATGACCTCCAATACAAATGAACGCCCAAAGCTGGTACGAGCAAAAAATGGTCCACATGGAGTCACACCCAAATGGAATGCAATGGTTCTCAGTTTTCTACGAGTTTCTGCATTGGACCCACTTATGGATCAGCCACTTGTTGGATCCCATATATATTTTCAAGAATGTGGGTAGCTTACTATGGGACCACATCATAGGAAAGAGAGACACTACACGGGCACGAATGGATTTGAAGGAGTTAGGCAAGATGGATCCGCTTTAGCCACAGTCAAGTGCTGATGGTCGCTTGTAACTACCTCACGCTCCTTGGGTTTTATCCACTAAAGAAGAGCACCTTGTGAAGCAAATTATCAAGTCTATCTGCACTCCGATGAGTATGATGCATTCTTTTAGGTCCACATTTTCTAAAGACGAATTATCAGGGCTAAAATCCCATGATTGGCATAAGATATGTGAGGTTTGCATTATGAATGGATTGTAAGTGGCATGTGTATTTTGCTATTTGGAGTGTAGTCGTTGTTTGTAATGCTTCTTTATTTGTGGCAGTTTGTACTACCAATTGCGATCGCAAGATGCCTTACTTCATAAATACGCGGGGTGATTTACAGGTCGTCAAATTTAGTGTAATGGATCTCACAGAAGGAGATCAAGACATCCTCTATTGAATCTGCAAGGTAGGGAGTAGTGGAGACGATCTGTCTCTTTGAGAAGTACTTGCCCACCAGCATGCTCACGATAGAAACCCACCTTTTGGTGTATCTTGTAGATGATGTGGAGATTGCTGGACCTGTCCATATGCAATGGATGTTCTTGTAGCTCTTCATGAAAACCTTGAAAGGTTTTGTGTGACAACGAGCTCGGCCAGAAGGTAGCATGGTTGAAGGTTGGTTGGTGTCTGAGGCGTTAGTGCATATTTCACAATGGCTACCAATGGTGGATTCAGAGACAACACCATGCTATGATCGCTGAAGGACAATCATAGACTGACCAGAGATATGGTGGTTGGAAATGGGATAGAAAAAAAAATGGATGCTGCAATGGAGGAGAAAGTGAATCATTTTTATATGTTGCACCATGTCTCCTTGGAGACGTGGCTCGCTAAGTACGAGCAAGCCAGGAAAGATTGGGAAGAAGCGTGATCTAAATTTCCATGTAGTATACGCCATCGATCGATTTGATATCCTAAGGGAATACATCATGGTCACGTGGACGACATTTCTGCATGGAGCGTATCGACAAAATGCGCTCCACAACGGATTGTAGTATCATGGCAAAGTTCGAGTAAGAGAGCTGATGAAGAGCAATAGATTCAAATACCAGCCATTATAGATAAGATGGAGTATTTTGTGATCTTTCAAAGTATTATCACAGTGGATTACCATAGCTTCTCCATGATCCTATTCGATGTGCAGTGCTTCAAAGTGGTACTTGAAAGAGCTGGGGAAACAACTCGACAAGGTTCATCTAAATTTCTTGAAATAGATTATGAGAAAAGATGCACAAATTTGTGTGACACGTTTGTATCACCAGAGCATTGTGAACAGGTGCATGAACTCATTTTATTACAACATGGTACATGACACAAAAGTTAAATCTCTCTTGCACGTGAATTTAAACAGGTAATTTTCTATCCAAACCCCGAAAAACCTCGATGGTGGTATATTGTACCTTGAGCTCCCCGAAGTGCGAGAGTATATAATCAAAGCAATGTTCCCAGCATACATGAGGATAGTATGCAAATAGAGGGGTCGATATTGCAAGGGGTGGAGCCGCCGAAAGCCTGGAGCATGTAGAGGAGCCAGAATTGGGTAACAATGATGGAAATATAGGAGTCCAATAATTCTTTGAGAACGAGGTTGAATCATCCTTTTGTGGTAAACTATTTATGGACCTTCCAATGTATGCCGAATTGTGTCAGGAGATTGACATGGGACCATAGAGTACTTCATACTTGGAGCATCCACCTACTCAATTCGTTGACGAATTGCTTATAAGGATACATAAGATATGTGTTTTTAAGTAAAATCATTTTTTGAAGATTTATATTATCATGCTTTGCTTTATTTATATTGATTATGCTAACATCAATTTTTGTCTATGCAGGTGACCTTTGTGGATATTTGGATTTGCATGATCAATCGAGGGATGAGTGACGAGGAGCTACAGGAGATCTTCACACATATATTTCTAGATTATATGACTTGATTCAGAGATATGACAGACTATGAGCTGTCTTGGACACCATCAGCCCATTCTATTAGATCTACTTTGGTGCGTTCTGATGCTTCAATGTCTAGTAGATGAGGTCGATGCTCTAGACTTGGGCTGGACAGAGGGAGTGGTTATAGGGGATATTACGGACATGTGGATGCAGTGAGCCCGTGGTTGGCTCAAGATACAAGTGCTACTCCTCGCTCTTGTGTATGTTTGAGAGAGTGTGGCACAAGTGGTTGTTATGGAGGTACCAATGGAGTTTCTCCATCACGTCGTTCTACTAGAGTTGCGTCACCTGTGGGATTTGTCACACCTATGGGGACGTCTACTCTAGTCAATCCAGCTTTTGCTCAACTGTTCGTAGAGGTGGCACTCCTATGGGTGCTACTCCAAGAGATACCACCCTCGTAGGTACACCAAATGTATAGGGGTCTCCTGGATATACCTAGGAGCATGGTTGCAGGTGGGAGAGGATACATCTTAGGCATACCCCAGAGGGGTATGGATACCTTCTAGATGATAGAACAGGAGCCATCATCATGAATGATGAATGATGAGGGGAGGAGGGTGATGGCCCGTATGAGAGAGTTGTGCCAACAAGTTTTTTGGCACACGTCTTGGATCATTGAAAGAACATACCAGAGGGGAGCAAGGACTACATAGTAGCATCCTTGCATGAGGAGTTTCTGGACCACCATAGCAGATAGGTTTTCCATAGGCTGGATGATAGAGTGTATGCGTGTGTACATGTCACACAGATGATCGAACGCACACAAGGCACTTAAGAGTGGAGCCTCAAAAGCTTGAGTGGCTAGACGTAGATGACTGGTGCCGACTCAGGGAGGAGGCTACAGATTCTCCAGGACATTGGAGACAGTAGCACGAGGCGCGGCGAGGGCACGACTAGAGGCAAAAGTGGTCCATCATCTTGGGAGTGGTGGCCAGAGGACTTATCTGGAGGACTTTGTAAGTTTTTATTTTGTTTAGCTTGCTTTTTTTTCTGCAATATCCCCTTGTACTAACAATCGTGTTTCCAACAGTTGTATTTTTTTTTCTTTGCAACACTCCATTACAAATCACGATTCCACTGACCTAGAGACTCGATATGCAGAGAGACACGATCTCACTGCATTCGTCGACTGATTGTATAGACGTGGCAGTCTAATAAGTTACCCGTCCTTCTTGTCCGTAGTTACTAATTTTAATTAAAATGCATTATTGTATGGTGGATTGATGTGTACTTGTTTCTTTTTTTGCCAAGTCCATTCAATGCTTCTTTGCGACAGGATGAGGTTTCGAATGTCGAGGATCTATAGCTCGGCCTTGGATCCATGGAGCGCACATCCTCTTCTTTTGTGGTCATGTGATTTATGTAGGTATTTTTAATGCACTATCTTATTATCATCCTTTGTATCTTGCCATGATTGTACCGTCGCTTTCATTACGTGATCTTGTATGTATTTTATGTATCAATCTTATGGATTCAAGTACGCTTTGCCTTCATGGAGACAAGCATTGTATACTTTACTATAACTCTTTTGTATGGCCCAAATAAAGTTCATAATGCAAGCTGCCCTACCACAAATTGTTTTTCCCTGTAATCGTTGCTATTAGCATCGCAAATTTACTGCACGCGTCACTATTAGCATCACAGTTAGTGTCACAAATCGTTACTATATGTGTCACTAATTTGCATCTCTATCAGCATCGCATATGTAATAGCGACGTAGATAGTGATGATAATAGCGATTGTTCTATGGCTTTGCTAATACCGACGTATTTTGTGATGACGAGGGAAAAAAATTTTATGAACATTTTCATCGCTTTGAAGGTCAGTATGAGGCCTGAATCTTGTAGTGTGGACTGCCAAAGTAATCCCTATCCCAACCCTTGTTCATTCCTTGCATCTCATGAAAAGGCCCAATGTCTCCTTTTCAATGCATCTCATGCTAGTTGCTTAACAAACATGTCTGCCATGTACACTTGGACTGAGAAAAAAGGTCGATGCCAGGGCAAAGTGGTAAGACAAAAGAGAGGTGGCCCTTCTTTACTACTTAAGACCTTGAAGGGGTGCACAACCCGGCCCGGGGGAAACTTTGCCTACCTCCCTGTGATCCGGAGTCCGATACTTGTATCCAGGTGCAAGTACTCCCCATAATCTCCACTTTTCTTGATGCAAATTATCCCCCTTGGACACCTCCTCAATGCCAATGGCACCCATATATGACACTTGAAGTGTATGCAGTCAAAAGAGATGTATGGCAATGAATTTACTTATACATTGATGGCAAAGAAGATGGGTATGCAATGATGCTTGGGATAATGCTCAGTATGCTCAGGATGCTATTTATGTTGTTGGTCAGGCCTCTCTAACTGTGCTCCATCCATATAAGGCCTTTGCAATAAGGGACTGGCAATGTTTTTTGTCACAGTCCTATAGGATGACAATCATGACGATCCTATTACTGAAATTTCTATTTTGAATCTAGGAGTGAACCCTATAGCTCATCTTGAAGAGGGTTTTGTCTCCTTTGGTTTGAATTAAAAGTCTCCCCAATGAGAGCTATGATTTGGAAGATATTCCCATTTTGTGCTCTAGGGTCACTCTAGACAGGGATGTAGACCGCTCCAGGGTAGCATGAACATTAATTCAATTGCAGAAAATTTTGATTATTTTCTCACAAAGAATAATAGCTCATCGCAAAGAGGATATTGTCCCCTCTGACTTGAATCAAAAAACTCATCAATCGGAGGTTCCTACAGAAAGTTATGCCCCATTTACTGACAGTAAGTCCTATGGACTACATCTAGATGGCTAGCCAGAAAGGCAAAAGCAAGGCCCAAGAGGACCTCTAGAGGGAGATTAGAGACTCCCGCACCTCCATGAATGAGAAACTGAGCTGGACACAAGATTACCATGGTGATGTACCAGAGGAAATGCCCGAAATGGACCCATACACCTTGCTCAATCACACCCTATGTCAACATGAGCTTCGTCACATGGAACGGAATAATGGCACGGTCACCAACCATCGCCAAATGATGTCCAAGTTTGATGAAGCCATCGAATGCATGACCCTCTTAAACTTGAGGACTCAACAGACCTTTGAGCATAGCTCACTAAAATAATATTTCTCAATGAGCTACCGCTTCAGCCCTAGAGAAGGTCAATGACTCTAGGCAAGCATGAGTCTAGACGTCCTCCACATCAGTAGCCATTGAAGGGTCCACATGGTATACTTGGTGCTAATGGACTCCCCCTTTCTACCTACGAGATTGGTGAACCCTCTCATGCACAAGATGATCCCTTGTTGAATTCTCCCATCAACAATGTGGCCAACATCCTACTAAGGCCCTCCCCCACCCTTGGTTGTAATTCCCTTGCTCTCCCTAGAAGCCCCCATGCACCCTATATGAATTAACTCCATCATGGACAATATGGTACTAATGGCCAACATGGCAATGATGGACAGCCTGGCTATAATGGACAACATGAGATAAATGCACCACATGGGATGTATGGACAGCAAGGCATGTATGGTCACCACATGATGTATGGGTAGCAAGGGTTTCATGGGCAGCATGGCCCTAATGAATTGCATGACAAGATCATTCTCACAAAGTACAATGGGTAATCCCCCTCACCATCTGACTTAGAGGAATGGACATCCAAGTTGGAGTCCTACATTAATATCTACCCTCGCACTGATGATCATAAAATATTTTTTGCTTCTCTCCACTTGGAATGATTTTCCCACACATGGTGGCGATATATCAATCGAGAGAATCATCAGTTCATTGACTGGGAAGATTTTAAAATGCATATGGTCCAAGTTTTTATGTCTCCTATGGAAAAAGAGCAATAGGCAAGACGATGGTACACTCTTAACTAAGGTAACCTCACTGCACGTTAGTACACAAATCAATTCATGAACTTGACAATGTACGTGGAGAGCATTAGCGATGATGCTAAATTGCACAAGTATATCTATGGGTTGGAACCAAGCCTATTGATAGATGTCATGGCCCAAAAGCCTACCACACTGTTTGATGCAATTGAACTAGATAAGAGATATGCAAGAAAGTATCATAGGAATGAACATTTTCAGCAAGGTTCTGGATAGCCTCGCATTCCTTCACGATCAGCCCCATATGGAGGTGGTTTCCGAAGCACTTCTATGCCTAATAACAGCCCCAAAGTCCCCATTTACCCCTCCTTCCATCCTAAAAGAAAAATGGGCTTTTTTGGGACAACATTTGGCTCTAATTCTAAGAATAAGTATGCTAAAAATAAACAGTCCACTACATCACCTTCCCCTGGATCCATTAGCAAACTCTTCCTTTCTTTGGATGTTGTGAAGGAACTGAAGGATAAGGGGCTATTCTTTAAATGTGGAGATAAGCATATTGCTGATCATGCCTCCAAATTCCTGTACAAGACAACCAAGGTCAAGGTTCATAGCATGTATGTCATGGAAGATTGACACAATGATGAGGATGATCTACCCACCGACTAGGCAAAGCCTATAGAGGATGTTGATCATGAGTGGTTCTATGACCCATAGGATGGGTTTCCCTTCGACCCGTGCAGTGATCCATTACCGATACTTGATCTGACATCCCACCCACCTACCACTTTCCTTTGCTCTATCTCCTTGGACACTTGGACGGGTTCCTGAAGCCCCAGTACCCTTTCCATTCAAGGAAATATCCATGGAAAGCATGTCTTCATCCTTGTGGACAGTGGTAGCACTCATAGCATGTATGTCATGGAAGATTGACACAATGATGAGGATGATCTACCCACCGACCAGGCAAAGCCTATAGAGGATGTTGATCATGAGTGGTTCTATGACCCATAGGATGGGTTTCCCTTCGACCCGTGCAGTGATCCATTACCGATACTTGATCTGACATCCCACCCACCTACCACTTTCCTTTGCTCTATCTCCTTGGACACTTGGACGGGTTCCTGAAGCCCCAATACCCTTTCCATTCAAGGAAATATCCATGGAAAGCATGTCTTCATCCTTGTGGACAGTGGTAGCACTCACAATTTTGTCAATAAATCAATCATTTGATCAGTTGAAATGCATCCCCATGGCATTACACTGCCCCTTGAAGGTCCAAGTAGCAAATGGAGAAGAAGAAATCAACACACATGTATGTCCTGTAGTTCCCTTATGCTTGGCTGAAAATTTTGTGGTGCTGGTTAATCTAAATCCCCTAGATATGGGCCCCATTGATGTTGTCTTAGGCTGTGATTGGCTGAAACAATTGGGGAAATTTTCTATGGACTTCTCTCATCTCTACATGGAGTTTATGATGCATGGACAGCCTATCCACCTAGAGGGAGTTCAAGATCATGCCAATTTTCAGCTCATTACAACAAAGCAACTCAAAAGGGAGTTTAAGAAATGCTCACAAATCTTTTTGTTGCAATTAAATAAGGACAATTCAGGTCATCCCTCTGCAGTATCTAATGATTCAGCCTTGTAGGCCGTACTTGAGAAATACACTAACCTATTTCAAATGCCTATAGTCCTTCCTTCTAAGCAGCAAATGGGCCACCTACTTGATTTAGAGCCCAATTCCAAGCCAGTAAACAAGCCCCCTTATAGACTCTCCAAGTGTGAGCATGAAGAGGTTGCAAAGTAAGTCAAGAAGTTGGTGGAGATGGGTTTTATTGAACGGAGCTCTTCCCTCTATGCATCCCTATCCTATTAGTCAAGAAGAAAGATGGCTACTTTCGCATGTGCATTGACTATAGAGACTTGAACAAAATCACAGTGAAGAACTGCTACCCCATTCCACAAATTGATGATTTGTTGGATGAGTTAAAAGGGGCATGCTTTTTCACTAAGATTGACTTACACTCTGGCTACCATTAAATTCATATGAGGGAGGGAGATGAAGTCAAAATGGCCTTCAGGACTGATCGTGGAATTTATCATTTTCTAATTATGCCTTTTGGGTTGACTAACGGCCCCGTTACATTTCAAAGCCTCATGAACAAAATATTGCAACCCTTTCTATTCAAGTTTGTGCTTTTTTTCTTCAATGACATCTTCATTTACAACAAGTCATCCAAGGAGCACTTGACACATCAAAACGGTGTTTGACATATTGAGAGAGCATCGACTCTTTGCTAAGGAGAGTGAATGCACATTCATGCAGACATCTGTGGAGTACTTGGGACACATTGTGAGAAAAAATGGTATACATGTTGACCCGAAGAAGGTGCAATGTGTTAGAGACTGGCCCACTCCTTCACTTCCACCAGCACTTCTTTGTGTGGCTTCCTTGGTCTCTCTTCATTCTATAGATGCTTCATTAAGCACTATGCCACCATTGCAACATCTTTAGATGATCGCTTAAAAAAGGAGTCATTCTTTTGGAATGCCATTGCTGATCATAGCTTCAAAGAGTTAAAGGACAGCTTCAGATATTGCATGACTGTTTGTGAAAGAAATCTGTAGGCTTCATGGATTGCCTAAATGGATCATTAATGACCGCAACTCTCTGTTTACGTCACATTTCTAGAGAAGCCTATTTGAAGCAATTGGAACCCAACTTTGCTTTAGCACAGCTTACCATTCCCAAAATGATGGTCAAACAGAGTGGGTTAATCATGTAATTGAGGATATACTGAGAGCTTACTGTTCTAGTGAATCAACAAGGTGGATACAATATTTGCTGGAGCCCCAAGAGGAACACCAAGGAAAAGGGAATTCTACTGCAAGAAAATCTATCTTGTAACATCAACAAGCTTTTATTTCATTCTTTTGTCATCAAAACAAAGAAAACAACAAATCTTCATGCAACATCATAGTAGATATCTCCCACGGATTTGATAGAATCAACCATAATATTCAACTTCTTCATAGAATCCATAAATAGAATAAAGAACAAAAAAGAATACACCATCTTTGAATGGAAATCAATCACATAGTATTCATCTTCAATGTCTTCATAGTTCTCTCTCTCAATCTCTCATATACAGTTACACTATTTTGATAGAATTGACTATCTCTCTCAATCACATAGTATTCATCGATCACATAGTATTCATCTTCAATGTCTTCATAGTTCTCTCTCTCAATCCCTCCTATACAATTACACTGTTTTGATAGAATTTACTATCTCTCTCAATCACATAGTATTCATCGATCACATAGTATTCATCTTCAATGTCTTCATAGTTTTCTCTCTCAATGTCTCATATACAATTACACTGTTTTGATAGAATTGACTATCTCTGGCTCTCTCTCTCTCTCTCTCTCTCTCTCTCTCTCTCTCTCTATCAAGAGTACATCATCTCCTCACTGCAATACTCTCAAAATAACTCTCAATAATCCTTCTTAGGTTGTGAATACACCTCCCAAGAGGTATGTCTAATATGAAGAGGCACCAGAGCCACTACAGTGTCTTTTCACAGCTCACTACTGTTACTGTCACTTAGTCTTCTCTTCAGTCTTCAACAGCTGCTTCTTCCGTTTGTTTTGGATCTTTTGAACTTAGATTCATCCTTTCCAAAATTTAGAAAACTTTCCCAAATTCACACATACATTCTACAAAACACTTACAGAAGATCTACAAAACAGTACAGTACAGTACTAGAGCAGCTACAGAACAGTTACAAAGTAGAGACAGAGGCGCTACAGAAGGTCTACAGAGGGTTACAGAAGGTCATCAAAACCTCATAACTCATACTCAAACCATTCCAAACTATCAAAAACTATTCAATAAGCTTCCAAAATATCTCAATCTTCATCAATCATCAATCCATGCTTCATACTGAAGAAAATCAAAACAAAATAGAAGGTATACAGAACCAATCAGAACCTATCAGAACATCACAGAGCTTCATATCTCTACTGAGAATCATCATGAACTTTCAAAACATAATCAATATCATCCAAAACACTCTCAAATACTTCCATTAACAACCATACATCTCTCTACATCCATCAAAAATCAATCATTCAGTCCTAAAAAACAACAAAAATCAGTCAAAAATTAAGTCTTTTTCCACTCTCAACATATCCCCACACTTAGAAAGGAAGCGTCCTCGCGACCTAAGGAAAAGAAGAATATAACTTTACTAAAGAGCTCAATTTTATCTTCTTCAGCATCTTCAATAATCTCGCCAAACCACAACCCCAACTTATCACCTGTATCTCTAGAAAAATACTAAAGGAAAACTTCCGTTATTCATTAACTTATCTGATAATCATTTAAAAAGTCATAACAAATTTGTAAAGGATATAAGAGGTTCTTCTTCAGATTTCCACCATAAGCGTTCCATCCACCATCAATAGTTTGAAAAGAGCTCTCGAACAAATTATTCTCAAGCAACACGAACTCATCACATACAATTATTACAACACACACAAGCACTAACCCAACCATTTAAATGACACCTCCAAAAAGAGATATATATATAATTAAGAATCATCCAAAATACATTGCAAAGGCATCAATGAAGGTGATCCCTTTTGAAGGCTTGGTGGTTTCGAAAATGATCCATGGAGAAGGACTCATCCACAAATGTCTTTAAAGGATTTTGAAAGAACTGCAGGCAACACATCCTTTCTAGCAAAACAAGGTATCTGCTAGGGAGACATAGGGCATGAAAATAGAGGACATCCAACTGTTGGGAATAAATGTTCACATTGACATTTATACAAAGCTTTGGAATGACCTTTTGATTGTTATGGGAATGCCTATGCATGTATGCTAGGTACCAAGAAAATTGAGCTGTCAATCTCACTAAAGGATCTAGAGATTGTGAATATTGGTGAACAAAATGAAGGTAATTCTGGTATGCTTGACTAGCAGTTGTCCAGTCCCTTGGAATTGTTGGCCAGTTTATCTGGGGTCCTATAAGAGAATCAGTCGAGCTCCATCCTCTTCTTCTTGGAATCTACTGATCAAATCCATCGTATTCACTAACCAACTCAGGGGGTTGAGAAATAGAAGTGGTAGAAGATGGAAGTGGAATAAGTAAAAGAGGATGAAGAGATGGGTAGGCAAAATCATAAAAGGAGGAATAAGATAAAGAAGGAGCAGGTGAAAATTTAAGTGAATCAGTTAGGAAATGTGTCAATTGATAAACATGAAAAGTAGAAGGTATATGGATAGATGGTGAAGGGCATGGTAGAGAAGGGAAAAAAACTCGATCTTCGATAAAAGAACAATAGGTAAATATAGGAATTTGAGGAAAGCCTTGAGGTTGAAAAAGAAGAGGTCAGATTGCTACTGAGTTGGTTTGATAAAGGGAAAGATAAGTATCATAGCGATGAGCCATTTGCTGGTAGTATAATAGGCTAGGAACAGAGGGAACTAAAACAGATCTTCTTTGATAGTCATAAAAAAAGGTTGAATCAAATGGATGGTTCTTGGAAAGATGAGCTAGGAGATCCACGCTCAGTTGGTTAGTGCTCTGCACATAGGTAGAAGCTGTATTCTGATGTTGATTCAAGACCACAGAATCAATCATTGAGTGCCATGAATTATCAGGGAAAGTAGCCACTTTTGAGGAATAACACTGGAACATGTCATCTATCCGCAACTCCAAATAGTTGACATATAAAACAGCTTGCAAAACCGCATCCCCCACATACCGAGCCATATCTACATCATCTGAAATCAACAAATCACCTCATAGATACATGTAAGACAGCAACATGGTATCCGTCATCACAGAACCTTCAAACACCATACGGGCCACTTCTGTCAACAACTCAGGAGACCAAGCTCCACTCCAACCATCCTCTGGAAGAGGAAGATCCATCGTTGAAAGCTTCATATAGAAGGCCAACTTCTGCAATTGATAGTGGACAAAGAAAGAATGGTTCAGAGGAACATACTCCTGAAAGTGCTCAAATGTAGACCATAAAAAATCCATCCTGGACTGCAATCTTTCCACTTTATCTTGAAACAAGGGACACAATGTGGCCTATCTTTGGAGAACTGTCAAGTCTTGCTGAGAGATAGAAGGAATAATAAGAACATTGGGGCTTGGAGGAATGGACCGTGACTGTGCCAGTTGGTCTTGCAACTGCTTAATCTGGAAAGCTTGTGATTCCAGTGTATTATGAGTAGTCTATAAGGCTGACAGTTTTGCATCTAAAAGAGTTTGAAACTCTTAAACTTCTTTGGACATTCTTTCTTTCTCCTCTGAGACTTTAGCGACTTTTGACTGAGCTTCTGCTAACTGAATCTTCAAAGAAGATATTTCTTCTCTCTGGGTCTTAATCATCTAGGTTTGCTGCTCCTCCACTTAAACATATATGCAAGTGTGTCTTTAGCAGAGGCTAACTCTGAGATTGCCTTATGAAACTGGTCTTTGGACTGCATCAGTTCTTCATAAAAAGAAGCATGCAGCTATTGAACACAAGCTGTCTCACTGAAAGTTCAATCGAACTCTGGATGTCATTACAAAGGAATGGAATAGCATCTCCTGATACTAAACTGTTCAATGAAGGGAATGATATTTCCAAAGAACCCTCTCTATGTGCCCTGAATAAATTATTACATGTGAGGTAGGTAGGGAGCTCACTGCCAGATATAGCAAGGATTGTGATTGAAGGAATAACTGAGGGAGTTTTATCTACCACACGCTTCAAGCACTTCAGCTGAATGACCAATGGGGAAGGGGAATCAAGATCCTCTATGTCAATAGGTTCTGACTCTTCTAAAGTGGTGGGGGAGATACTGGATCAGATGGAGGAGGTGGTAGCACACCCTTCTTTAGGCCTGAGTATGTCAAGAAAGCATACAAGTAGAAACCATAGGTGATATTTGTGACATTTTCTATGGTTACTTTGACAAAATGTTGGTCCATCTTTGTAAGCATGTAAGTACTTCAATCAATGGCCACGCCTTTTAACACCATCTTGGAAGCTGTGAAGAGTTCTTTGGACAAGTAATGGGATGGTGTTTTGACATGCATAAACCTGTCTTGGAGAAACTGGCAGACTAACTTCCAAAGAGAATCAATGATCATGGAATAAGATACTCCTAAAGTATTTATCACTTTCTTGACATCCAGAATCTCTTTGATCTACTTTTGTAATAGCTTGAAAATCTCATCGTTGGAGAATAATTGTCTAGCTGTAACAAAGGGCTCTCCTTTGTAGGGAAGAGACAAAGCCTTCCCTAACCCTCGGGGTATTAACACCATGGAAGCACCATGAGCCATGCCCGACTTCTTGTTGTATGATGCAAGAAATACATCACACATGGATGGATCATCTAGAATCAATGGGAATGAACCAGCCATGAAAGTCGCAAGTCCTGCTTTCGCTATAGGATCAAAAGCTAGTAGGGAATAATAATCCCTACTGATCAGCGGGACATACTAGAAAAAGTGTAGTGAGGGAAAAATATTTTAATGAAGGGTTCATTTTAAGAAATTATTAATAATTGGTGACATTTTATTAGGTTATAAACCTTAATAAGAAAACGATGGTTCATTCTTAAAATTTTAATTACAATTTATTAGGGTGAAACGGTGCTTAAACGAAACCCAGACTACGATTCCCAGAATGAGGTCTCTAAATTCAAATTCATTAATTAAAAATTAATGGTGATGTGGAGCGCTTTTTTGCCAGTGTGGGTTTTTTTGTGACGGTTGGTTCATTTTTTTAAAAATTAAGGTGCCTCTTAAGCGCACGTAGCGCATGCAAAGTGAACGGATGGTTGATTTTAATTATTAAAAACTTGTGTGTTTAGCACGACCGCGCATGGAAAAGTGGGTGAATATAGTTCATTTTAGCAATTAATTGTAGTTAAGGGATAATAAAAATAAATAAAACTAAATAATAAATACATGGTAGGGGTGTGTATGCAATAGATTGAAGGCGCACGGAGTAGTCCCCAAATGCAAGGAATCTAGTAAAAAAAACAAACACCACTGTGACTGGAAAAAATAAAGCACCTTAGTGTTTTTGTTTGATTTGGATTTTATTTTTATTTGTTATTTATTTTATTTTTTATGGTTTTTTTTAAATTAGGTGTATTT
The DNA here is from genome assembly GCF_053477565.2 of Lygodium microphyllum. Taxonomy (NCBI): domain Eukaryota; kingdom Viridiplantae; phylum Streptophyta; class Polypodiopsida; order Schizaeales; family Lygodiaceae; genus Lygodium; species Lygodium microphyllum. The sequence goes on from NC_141135.1 coordinate 81,435,720, forward strand.
GTATTATATGTATGACTTGGTTTTGTTTTGTTTTTTTCTTTTTCTTTTTCTGTTTGTTTTTTTAAATAATTAAACTGGAATATAAGACACATGAATATATTGTGAAGTGTAAGGATGGCATTTCAGCAATCCAACAAGTATCAACAATGTGTTGTAATTTATCCATGATTTTTCAACTAATTTTTGGAATTTAAAATGAATTTTCATGAAGTGAAGTATCAAAATTAGGGTTTTTGGCTTCAAATAATATTTTTGGCATTTATAAAAGCATTTTCAATTGAGAAATTAGTGACAAAAGAAGCAGGGGAATTTGTGGAAATTTTCTAGATTTATTTTTGAATTTTTAATAATTTTTAATAAATTTTACTCATTTTGTATATGTTTTTAAAGTAATTTTTAAATTTTGAATTTTTTGCAATTTATTTACTTGAATTTCCACTTTAGAAAATATTTCAAATGATTTCAAAAATATTGAAAAAAAATTAGAATTTTTTTTGGTACTTTTTCTAAATTTAAATGAATTTTATTGAATTTTTATAAATTGTATGTGTTTTATGTTTATTTTTATGTATTTTGCGGGTTGGAAAATAAAAGGCAGTACGCAAGCTGCGTGTGAACAGTGAAGGATGACTACGTGTGAACGGCTAACTGCAATACTCCACCGCATGAACAAATCGAAAGTGCATCCTCACGCGTAAACGCCTGCTAGCCATACCCGTACACCGAGAGCGGCCACACAGCGTGAAAACAATGGAGGAGATGGGGGAGAAACGGGGGTAGAGTGAAATAGAACAGAAGGGTGGGGAAGGGACCCCATCAAGGTAAAATGAAGTCATGGCATAGATATATGATCAGAACGGGGTATATGCATGGGGATATGCAGCATAGACGCGCAAGGATGCGTCCTCACACTTAAAACCTTAGCAGGAAGGGTAAACAGAACATCAAGGACCGAATACTACACATCAGACCAACCACCACAAACGTCCCCACACTTAAAACCTTAGCAGGAAGGGTAAACAGAACATCAAGGACCGAATACTACACATTAGACCAACCACGGATGTCCCCACACTTAAGACATGACCGTCACTGAAAAACAGAAGGTGTAGGGTTAGAAGAACTGGGTCCATATTGCCGAGGAGTAATTTTGACTATCAAGGTTGCGTCTTGTGTCATTGTCGGTTGGAGGAGGTAACAAGGTGTCTTCACAGCACACGTTCTTCTTGGCAGGGACCATACGGCAGTACCCAGGGGGTAGCTGGTTGAAGGAATCGCAGGAAATTCTTCGATGGCAAGGGATATTGCACTCAACTCACGATCACTCAAATAGAATGACAGAACAATCACTCGCCCCATTACTAACATCACTCAAGGAAATAATGATGAAACCCAGAGCTCACCCCTAGTTTAGGAATCGATAAGGGAATGGTGCAGAAAGAGTATGCCAGGGTGCACAATTGATGGTGCATCAGTGTGTCCAACCCCGTCTGGCATAGGTGCAAGGAGAAAGGCCAGGGAGCCTTGTAGTGCAGTATACAGAACAAAATGACGTGTCATGTGCTTATGGCAGAGACCCAACCCGTGGGTGCATAGGGGAACAGAAACGTACCTTACTCCAATGGTCGCAACATCCCTCAATCCTCACCTCTTGATAATTGATTAAAGAAACGCTAGTCACACTCAACCCACCCTCTATCTCACGCTCTGTTGAAAGATACAGAGGGCATCCCATTTCTGAAACCCATTGATGTAATCCTCACTGTCACTTGTGCAGAGGTTGTATGGCTTGTGCGCATTTGATGGTGCAATTGTGCATCCCGCCCTGTGCTGGCATAGAGTGCAAGAAGGAAGGCCAGGGAGCCTTATGGTGCAGTGCACATGAACAGATCGTGCATTGTGCATTGAGAGGCCCATTCCGTGGGTGCAACACTCCATTCACACATCTCACCTCTCATTTGATTTGAAGGGAAAAACTGGTCACTCACCCCACCCTCTGTCTCATGCTCTATTGAAAGATACAGAGGGAAACGCATACTCACGTCCCCATCTTGTTAATGAAAGCTCACATCACTCAAGGGGTTAGTGATGAAGATCGTGTCGGCTATTGTTGTCATCAGGATCTTGAAGACGAGGCGTACCCAGGGAGGCAACCTACAAATCTCATACTTCAATGATTTGTAAGAAAGGTCGTCTGTTAGAAGGACAGATGGACTAATATTACAGAGACATCGCACCAAGGGAGGTGGCTTCAAATTACATGCTAAAAAGGTTCTGTTGGTGAGTAAGCTATCTTGAATTGCGGGGTGTTACCACCTTTTCACAGTCAGCTTCTCGCCCAAGGGTGTTGCCACCTTTTCCTAGAACAAGGCCTATTATGATAGGGAATTTCTTCCTTTTCTCCCATAACAGTTTTGTTTCTTTTTTTCTTTCTTTTCCTTTTTTTTTTTCGTAAGAAAGAAAATGGTAGAAATACCATGTATCAGGACCAACCACGCCACCGTTGTTGGATCATACGAGAAGAGAAGAATGTCGGGTTGAGATATTTCTACGAGGGATTAGCAAAATGAGACCACCTCATGAGGAGAATCATAAGGGCTATTAGAAGCACAACGAGAAGGACAGTGCAATGTCCAAAAGGGGAAGGGTAGGTCGACTGTGATTGTCAAGATCCCCAAGGAGGGAAGTACATCTTCAGGCGATAGCCAGGAAACTTGCCAAATCTCGAATCATAGGCTAGGACAAGATCACCTTCTTTGAACTCCTTGTGCTTGATGAAACTGTCATGATAGGCCTTGCATCATGCTTGAGTGGTTTCCATGCACTGTAGGGCCATCCGTTGTATCTCATCCAAGCATTCCAAGTGCAGGAGACAGCGTTGCAATGACTCATCATCTCCCAAGCGTTCTTTAACTGCCACTCGCAAAGAGGGCAATTCCACCTCAACACGGAAGACGACTTCTGTACCATACACTAGTTGGAAAGGGGTCTGTCTTGTAGCTGCCTTATGGGAGGTTCTGTATGCCCAGAGGGCCTCTGTAAGTCGATCGTCCCAGTCGTGACGATGTGCGGCAATCATTCTTATGAGAATCGAGTAGAGAATGCGATTGGTGACTTCAACTTGGCCATTGGCTCTAGGGTAATAGGGAGTGGACTTGCGATGGCGGATCTTATACAGTTCCATCAACTCCTCCATGATTTTGTTAAGGAAATGAGTACCTCGGTCACTTACCAGCTCGAGGGGACTACCAAAACAAGTGATAATATTCTCGTACATGAACAGGGCTACGATGTTACCATCGTCCCACTTCAGAGCTTTAGCTTCACACCACTTTGTGACATAATCCGTACATACTAGGATGTATCTGTTCTGCTTCCGTCTAGTGGGTGGATCAATGGGACCCACAAAATCAATCCCCCACTTCTCGAATGGCTTTAGGGGAAGAATGGGTTGCAATGGCATGGCACTTGTTTTGGTGGGCTTTCCCATTTGCTGACAAGCATCACATCTCTTGCAGTAATCATATGCATCCTTGTGGAGGGTCGGCCACCAGTATCCTGCTAACAGAGCCTTCCTGGCTATCGCTTCTCCTGCAAAGTGTCCACCACATGGTTCGTCATGGTATGCTTTCAATACTATACCAATTTCATCCCCTGCAACACATCTTCGTAGCACTTCATCTTTGCCTCTCTTGTACAGTGCACCGCCTAGCAAAGTGTAGGGGGCTAATTCTAACAGAAGCTTCTTCTTCTCACGGCTTGAGATGCCAGAAGGATACTGTTGAGTTGCCAGGAGGTTGGCTATGTTTGCATACCAGGGAGTAACTGTTTCAACTAGAAACAAGAAAGCATCAGGAAGGTCAGGATCATCCTGTTCCTCTTCTTCTGTTTGAGGGATCCATGATAGATGATTGGCTAGGACATGGGAACGGCCACGCTTAGTGACCACTTCAAAATCGAACTCTTGGAATAGGAGCAACCATCTCATCAGTCGTCCTTTAACATTTGCTTTGTTCAACAGGAAGGACAAGGCTTCATGATCCACCTAGAACGTGAAATGCGTTGATAGTAGATAGTGTTGAAACTTCTCCAGTGCAAACACCATTGCTAAGCATTTAAGCTCTGTCACTGTGTAGTTCCGTTCCCTATCAGTGACCTTTCGACTTGCATAATAAATTGGTTGATCTAATTTAGAAGGGCCCTTTTGACATAGGACAACACCTAGCCCTTCAACTGATGCATCTGTGTATACATGGAACTCCTTCGTCCAGTCAGGAGGCTGCAAGATAGGTGCTTGGATACGGCATTGTTTTAGGGTATTAAAGGCTTCTTCATAGTCATCTATCCAAAGAAAATCTACATCTTTCCTTAGGAGCTTGTGCAGAGGGGCTGCCTTGGTTGCAAAATGTGCAATAAATCTTCTATAGTAGCCCACATGGCCAAGAAATCCTCTCAATTTCTTGAGGTTTATTGGTGCTGTCAAGGTGGCAATATTTTCAATCTTCGCTGGGTCTGTTGCAATCCCTTGTGCAGAGACAATATGGCCCAGCAAAACTCTTGATGAGACACCAAAGACACATTTGTCAAGGTTGAGAGAAATCCCATACTCTCGGCATCTGTGAAAACATTGCTCTAGGTGTCCCCAATGCTCACGGATCAAAATATATACACAAAAGTCATCAAGATATACCTCAATGAAATCATGCAGATGATTCTAGAAAACAGTTGGAAGGTGGCAGGAGCATTACAGAGCCCAAATGGCATCACTCTATAGGCATAGCTCCCCCAATCTGTGGTGAAGGTTGTTTTGGATTGGTCCTCTTCTGTGATTTGGACTTGGTTATATCCGTTGAATCCATCCAAGAGGGAATACAGCTCATGGCCTGCCACTGTGTCCAATAGTGGGTCTGTAAAAGAGATAGGGAAATTATCATTCTTCGTCTTCGAATTGAGCTTTCGAAAGTCTACACATATTCAAAGTTTCCCGTTCTTCTTGGGTACAACCACAATGGGTGAAACCCATTCACTGTTAGCCACGTGATAAATGAACTCTGCTTCAAGAAGTTTCAATAATTCAACCTTCACCAGTGTAGAATAATTAGGATTCATACGCCTTTGTCTTTGCCTTACAGGTTTGGCATCAGGCTCTAGATCAATGTGATGCTGGCATACTGTGGGATCAATCCCCTTTAGATCTTTGTACGACCAATAAAACACATCTAAGTTCTCTTTGAGTAGGTCTCGCATGGCCACTAGTTTTTCTTCTAGAAGATTGAGACCCACTTTCAGGTGACATTCAGTACCGTTAGTATCCAGGAATGTTACTTGTCTTTCACCTTCCACTTCGCGGATAAATGTCCCACGGATTGCTTCTGGATAGAGGTTTGACTCTTTCAAGAGAGTAGTATCCTCGTATGATGTTCTGCTAGAACCAGTGTCCTCCTTCTGAACAGATGACTCATTTGTCTGTTGAGGTTGTTGGAAGGGTATCAGAGCTTTACTTGCTTTTGTATGAGTGGTAATTTCTTCTGGACTTAGGGATTCATCTTCAAAGGATGCGTCCAGAAATGTCACATAGCACTGACCTTCTAGAAGCCGAGGCTTTGATGGCTTTGGCTTCTGTTGACAAGGGGCATCATCATCATCTTTTCTCTAGACTGAACAATTATAGGGCGACAGGAGCCACTAGTGAGCTTAATTTTTATGCTTTTAATCCATTACTTATACAGATTCTGCATACTTTGTGGTCCATTGGCCCCAACCCAAATGGAGCCATAGTCATTTCATATAGCACCCTGAGATCTTTGGCCTCTGAAGTCTCTGTAGGGACATCAGCAAGATCATCCGCTATCAGAGGAAATTCTTCATCTGCACTTTCATATCCTGCTTCATTTTCTTCCTTTCAATGGGTGTGGATCCATTACCTTTTTGTGATCCATACAGCTTTAATACCACTTTGTTGGGTCCTCTGCCTAGGGTTAGGGTTCCTTTGAACCAGTCAGTCCTGGCTCTTACTTCAAAAAGCCAAGGTTTTCCCAACAGCAGAGGGTATGAGGCCCCATAAGAATTTGGTTTGACCACCAGATATGTCAGCCAATAGTCTCTTCCTGCAAGGGTTGTTTTGACGTATGGGAAGATGCCCAACAGTTTGATTCTGCTTTGGTCTGCCAATCTGATTAGCCATTGTGTAGGTTGAATTCCTTGCAACCCTAAGTCCTTCATTGTCACATCCGTCATTATGTTTACTGATGAGCCTCCATCAATCAATGCATCTAAAATAAAGCATCCTTCTATCCATATACTAATCTCTGGGGTTCCAAGATCTAGGAAGGCATTAGCCACATCTACTTCCTTTACAGACTTCGGGGCCTTATTAATCTTAGTCGCTATTGAAGGAGCGATCCTTAGTCCACGTCTTCTTATCAAGATGCTTTTTAATTTCTTTTGACAGCTGGAAGACAGCATCAACAATTTTCAGAATGTTATGTTTGGTTTAAAAGTGTCTAGATCTTTGACCAAGTCATAATCTTTGATAGGATCCACAGGCTTCTCCAACCGGCTAGGGAATGGGGCTACACCCATTTTCATCTTTCCTTTTTCTTCTAATAATTGTAGCATCGGCACTTCTTCTGTTTATGGAGGTGCTTCTGTATCATCTATCTCTTGGACCTCTGGTCCTATCTCTAGGACTGTCTCTATAACTCTCTGTGGCATTACATTGCTATGTACTGCATTGTTCTATTCTGTACTGCTCTGTCCCTCTGTTGGCAGGTAGAACTTCACAGTCTTGGCCGGAGAGTTATTTTCATTCTAAACAACTGGTTCCTTCTTCTTGGTGCACGTGACAGTGGTAACTTCCAACCCTACCAAATTGGAGGTAGGCTCTTGTGCCTTCTGTTGGCTATCAGTGCCATTGACCTTTACAGGGGATGGGCTTGGATAGTCCTTTGCAGTGTGGCCTTCACCTTTGTATCGGCTGCATAAGGGCTTGTAATCCACAGATCGTCTAGGGTTTGGACAATTTGGGGAGATATGACCCTTTTCTCCACACCTATAACATTCCACCTCTGATCTCTGACCACCGCCAGACTGTCGTCCTCTGTAACTTTGAGAGGGAAACCTCCTTGGACCAAAATTAGGACCAAATTCTCTAGGCTTTGGTCCAATATCCTGTGTTGTCATTTTGGATTCCAGCAAGTTGAATCTTGCATTTTCATCCTTCTATCTTCATTCATGCAGCAAATATCCTCTGTATGGTTCTTTCGCAAACAGTAGAAATAGAAGGCTCCAGAAATGTTTGGTTTTCGTGTACATTCAGTGGCTAAATGTCTTGCTTGATGACACTTTCCGCACCATGTATTAGAGCGCATCACATCTCTTCCAACTCCCACAGGAGTGGATATATTGGCGGTATTCACCTTCAACGTCTGTAGTTGCTATGTAATCACATCCAGAAGCTCTTTCTTGATACTTGCAACAACTGAGTTGGATAAGTAGTCCTTCAGATTTTCACCTCTTGAAGTGCTGCTAGTAGGGTTTTGGGAAGCTTGTGTAATTACTGCATACACTGGTTGGGTTGATCCAAAAGGTCCTATGTTCTGGCTCTGATTCAGAGCTCTTGTTGAGACTTAGGGTTGTTGATTCCAATTGCTAGGGTTCCACTGTTGTTGCGTGCCATTGGAGGAACTGTTTGAGCACTGTTGTTGTGGTTGAACCATCATTTGAGGCACTGTCGTCTATGGTGACCACAGTGGATTAGGTGCATTATACTGCGGCACTGTTTGCATCTAGGGATAGGGGTAGGGAAATGTCCTATGACTGCATTTGGTGGGTATACCATTCCTGGCATGGGAGGAGGTAAGACTCCTCTTCCTGGAGTCATTGTGACAGCCTTACTTCAACTTCGTCATACAATCTTGCACCTTCCACTGCAGCTTGCAAATTGACTGTTCTCAAATCCATGAACTTGCAAACTTCTGGTTGTAGGCCTCTGAGAAACACTCCTTTCTGAATACCTTTGTCCAAATGATGGTTAGTCCATCTCTTCAAGATGGATTCCATTCGCGAGACGTAAGCTTCTACTCTTTCTCTAGAGGACTGACTTAGGTTCATGAACTCCTCTCGCATCCGCTCTTCAAAACCTTCACGCCTGAATTTAGTGAGGAGGGCCAACTTTAGGTCGTCCCATGTGCCAAAAGTTCCTGCTGCTTGTCTCTCATACCACTGAAATACCGCGCCCTTGGAAGTGGCAAGGGATATTGCTAACCAATGCTCAGGGGTTCTGGCATTGTTAGCCACATATGCTACCATAAATTATGCTACATGAAGATCAGGGTCTTCATTGTACTCTCCCTTAAAAACTGACAATGGGACTATATTTGCTGGCTTGTCATCAATATTTCCATGACGAATCTGACTAGGAAGGGGACCTTGAGTCGCCATGGGGACTTCTGTAAAGAGTGCTTTTAGGGCATCAAAGGAGGCTTCTGCTCTGCAAGCTCGTTCTCAACTTTGATTTTTGCATTCTCTCTTCTCATGTATCTCTAGACTCGTTCTAATGCTTGCCTCTTGATTGCGTCATTCATCAGGGGGTTGGCGCCAACCAGTTGGTCTGTACTCAACAGGATAGTATCAGAGAGGGGCTTCAATCTCTGATGGATTCTCTAGCCAACATCTCTTCTACTTCCTTCTTTTCAACATCTCTGAATTCAGCTTTCAAACCACTACAAAGGGAAAGATATTCCATTCTGAAAGTATCAAAACTCATTCTTCTTAGGATCGTTGTTGTGCCATTATAATAATGCCAGCTTCTAAGGGTTTCAATAGTGTATGTTGTGAAAAACACTCTGTCTACCAGCTTCCAGTGGGTTGCTAATTGGACAAACAGTCAGTGCACCAAGCATCCCACGTATCTTGCTGTTGAGCATCCACGAACAAATTCCAACTCTTTTTCTTCTTGTTTTCGTGAACCTCTACAGACCACGACTCCTGAAGCTTCTTCACAATCTCCTACTTGATGATATCTGGAAACTTCTAAATGAATGCCAAATCTTCCATGGATGGTCATTCTTTGTGTTTTTGCTCTTCAGTTTGTTCCCAAAATGTTTGCCACCAAGATACAAGTTTCTGTTGCTTCAACAGGAAGAGGAAACAGTACAACACATAGAGCATGCATCATGATGGTAATATGTTTCCGCCATTGTGGGATGAACTTCTTGTGGAAAGTGGCTTTGATAATGATAATCTCCAACTCTTCAGTGGAAGAAGAAACTTTGTAAACATCCATTGAATTCTTCTCTTCTTGGCAATGCCATTTCCTTCATTTTCAGTCTCTTTTAATGCTTGTTGATGGCAAGTTTCCCCGGTTGTGCACCAAAAACATGGAGCCCCAAGAGGAACACCAAGGAAAAGGAAATTCTAATACAAGAAAATCTATCTCGTAACATCAACAAGCTTTTATTTCATTCTTTTGTCATCAAAACAAAGAAAACAGCAAATCTTCACGCAACATCATAGTAGTTATCTCCCACAGATTTGATAGAATCAACCATAATCTTCAATTTCTTCATAGAATCCATCAATAGAATAGATAACACAAAAGAATACACCATCTTTGAATGGAAATCAATCACATAGTATTCATCTTCAATGTCTTGATATTTCTCTCTCTCAATCTCTCATATACAGTTTCACTGTTTTGATAGAATTGACTATCTTTGGCTCTCTCTCTCTCTCTCTCTATCAAGAGTACATCATCTCCTCACTAAAATAATCTCATAATAACTCTCAATAATCCTTCTTAGGTCGTGAATAAACCTCCCAAGAGTTATGTCTGATATGAAGAGGCACCAGAGCCACTACAGTGTCTTTTCACAGCTCACTATTGTCACTGTCACTCAGTCTTCTCTTCAGTCTTCAGCGCTACTTCTTCCATTTGTTTTAGCTATTTTGAACTTGGATTCATCCTTTTCAAAAGTTAGAAAACTTTTCCAAAGTCACACATACATTCTACAGAACACTTATACATAAGATCTACAGAACAGTACAGTACAGTACTAGGGCAGCTACTACAGAACAGTTACAGAGCAGAGATAGAGGCTCTACAGAGGGTTACAGAAGGTCATCAGAACCTCATAACTCATACTCAAACCATTCCAAACTATCAAAAACTATTCAATACACTACAAGATATAGACCTTATAGCGACGTTTAAAGTGACGAAAATACAAACAACAAAATTTGCCCCCGTCGTCGCAAAAAGCGTCGTTATTGACGACGCCATAGAATCGTCGCTATATGCGTCGCTATATGCGACGAATATAGCAACGCATATAGCGACGGTTACAGAGAATTTTCGACGCTTATAGCGACGACAATAGCGACGCGTGCAGTAAATTTGCGACGCAAATAGCGACGGTAACAGAGAAAAAAAAAATTTATGGCAGGGCAGCAAGCTGCCCTGCTACATATAGCACTGTGTGTTGTATGGGAGCCATACAAAATAGTTTCTGCACTGCTGCATACAAAGCGTTTGCAAACAAAAAGAATGTATACTGAAATCATAAAACTGATAGATGAAATAAATACATGATATCGCATAAAATGCGATTGGTACAATCATAAAACAATATCACTAATACATAGAAAATGTGTACATAGATCGGGCGACTAAAAACTAAAGGTATATGAGCTCTAAGGATCCAAGGGCGAGCTACAAATCCTCGTCCCCCGAAAGATCGTCCCGCTGCAAAGGAGCATCGAACGGATTCTGCAGAAAAAGAAACAACATATCAATTCACCATACAATAATGCATTCAAATATCTCATGGTAACTACGGACAAGAAAGATGAGTGACTTACTGGGCCGCCGCGTCTATACAATCGGTCGATCAATGATCTGAGACCGTGCCTCTCTGCATATCGAGTCTCAAGGCCTTGTGGATCGCGATTTGTAATGGAGTGCTGCAAAGAAAACAAAATGCTAACTGTTAGAAACATGATTGTCAGTACAAAGAATATCTCAAAAAAATAAATAAGCAAAACAAAAGAGAAACTTACAAAGTCCTCTAAATATGTCCTGTGGCCGCCACTCCCAAGATGATGTACCGATCCGGCCTCGATTCATGCCCTCGCCGCCTCCCGCTGCTGCTGACTCCAACGTCCTGGCAAATTTGTAGCCTCCTCCCTCAGTCGGTGCCAGTCGTCTGCATCTAACCACTCGGGCTTTGGAGCCCCACTCTTGATTGCCTTGCGTGCGTCGGATCATCTATGTGACATGTATGCACGCATGCAATCCATCATCCAGCCCATAGAGAATCTATCCACTGTGGCTGGTACCGGGAACTCCTCGTGCAAGGATACTACTATGTACTCCTTGCTCCCCTCTGGTATGTTCCTCCAATGATCCAGGACGTTGTGCCGAAAAACTTGTTGGCACAACTCCCTCATGCAAGCCATCACCCTCCTTCCCTCATCATTCATGATGATGGCTCCTCACCTGCCATCCACTAGGTATCCATAACCCCTAGGAGTATACCTAAGATGGGCCCTCTCCCATCTCCGTCCACGCTCCTGGGCATATCCAGGAGACCCCTGTACATCCGGTGTACTGACGGGGGTACCCTCTCCCGGAGTGCCACTCAAAGGAGTGCCACCAAAGGGGGTGCCATCAAAAGGCGTGCCATCTACCGACGGCTGCGCAAAAGCCAGAGTAACTGGAGTGGACGTCCCCATAGGTGTGACAAATCTTGGAGGTGACGTAGCTCCAGCTGAACGACGAGACGGAGACACCGCGTCCGTGTCTCCACAGTAGCACCCCCCTGATCCTCCTGCAGTCGCAATCCCTCCCTCTGGCCCAAGTCACGAGCGTGAGATAGTCTGCTCGAAGCTGAAGCATCTGGTCGCGCTGAAGCTGATCTAGCAGAGTGCCCTGACAAAGAACGAGACAGCTCCTAATCTACCATCTCTCTGAATCTCGCGAGCTGATCTGGAGACATGCGTGCCATCATGTCCTGAAACTCCTCATCGCTCATCCCTCGACTCATCCTGAAAATGTCGATACCTGCACAGATAAGAAATGATGTTAGAATAATCAATTTAAACTATACAAAGCACATTAATATAAATCATTTTTGAAAAATCCCTCTTAAAATGCATATCTTATCTACCTTTATGGAAGATCTAAACAACGAATTGAAGTATTCTATGGTCCCATGTTAATCTCCTGACACAACTCTGCATACACTGGAAGGTCGATAGACATGTCACCACAAAAGAACGAGTCTGCCTTGTTCTCAAAAAATTCTACGACTTTGGTATTTCCATCATTGTTAGCCGATGCGGGCTCCAAGCTTGCAGTGGCCTCCACCCCTTGTAATTTCGATCCCTCTATTTGCATATTTTCTTCATCTATGCCTGGAACATCGCTTTGATCGTATACTCTCGCAGCTCGAGGAGTTGAAGGTATAACATACCACCATCGAGGTTGTCGGGGATTTGGATAGAAGATTACCTGTTCACAAACACTTACAAAGCGGCTTCAAACCATTGTGACATAAACCATGCCGTATTACAATTAGCAAGCAAATGACTATTTGTACCTATTCACAATGGGCCGGCAACACAAAGGTATCGTGCAAATCCATCCATTTTTTTCGGAATCTATTTCGAGAAATCCAGATGGACCTTGTCGAACTGTTGTGCCAGCTCCTCCAAGTACCACTTTGAACCACTACACATCGAATATTATCATGGAGAAGCTACGGTAATCCACCGTAATAATACTTTGCAAGTTCCCAAAATACTCCATCTCATCCACAACCGTATTTGGATCCGTTGCTCGTCGCCGGCTCTCTTGCTCAAACCTTGCCATGACACCACAGTCCATTGTGGAGCGCATTTGGTCAATACGCTCCATCCGAAAATGCCGTCCGCACGACCACGCTGCACTATATATTTTGTATTGCACATTGAAACGCTCAAATTAGATGTAGCAAGCAAATTTAGATACGACACATTCTAAACCACTCATTACCTTTGGACTACATCCCCTCGAGAACTCCCACTCCTCCATTGAGACCTCTGTCCCTTCGCTGGATGCTGCGGTCAAGGCTCCATGCAACCATCGTGTTGACATAAACCGCGGCATCTCCTCCATGCCTTCGGGATATCGAATCGGTCGGTGACGCGTACTGTATCGAAATTCAGCTCATGCTTCCTCTCGATCTTGCCTTGCAATCTGGTACTTGGCGAGCCACATCTCCATGGAGACATGGTGCAACATACAAAAGCGATTCACCTTCTCTTCCATTGAGGCATCCATTCTTTTTTCTACCCCATTTCCAACCACCACATCTCTAGTCAGCCTGTCATCGTCCTTCAGCGTCCATAGCATTTCATTGTCTGGTTCCACCGTTGGTAGCCATTGTGAGATATGCACTAACGCCTCTGACACCAACCAACCTTCCGCTATGCTACCTTCCGGACGAGCTCGTTGTCGCACAAAGCCTTTCAGGGTTTTCATGAAGCGCTCCAAGAAGAACATCCATTGCGTATGGACAGGTCCAGCAATCTCCACTTCGTCCACAAGATGCACAAGAAGGTGAACTTGTATCGTGAGCATGCTAGTGGGTAGGTATTTCTCAAAGAGACAGACCGTCTCAACTGCTCCCCGCCTTGCAAATTCAATAGAGGACGTCTTAATCTCTTTCTGTGAGATCCATTGCACCAAAGTTGACAACTTGTAAATGGCCCCGCGAATTTCTGGAGTTAGGCATCTCGCGATCGCGATCGGTAGGACAAACTGCCACAAATGAGAAAGCATTAAGAATAATGGTCACTTTTCAAATTTCAAAATGTCCACGCTAATTAAAATCCATTATGTTCACAAATCTGACATATCTTATGCCAATCATGGGATTTTAGCCCAGACATTTGGTCATCTTTAGAAAATGCGGACCTAAGAGAACGCATCATACCCGTCGGAGTGCGGATAGACTTGATTACTTGCTTCACAATGCGCTCTTCTTTGGTAGACAAAACCCAGGGAGCGCGAGGAAGCTGCACTCCCCCTTTAGCACTCGACTGCGGCCAAAGCGCCTCCATCTTACCTACCTCCTTTAAATCCATTCGTGACCCTATAGTGTCTCTCTTTCCTGTGATGTGGTCCCATAGCAAGCTGCCCACATTTTTGAAAATATGCATGGGATCCAACAAGTGGTTGACCTGTAAGTGGGTCCAATATGGCAACTCGTAGAAAACTGAGAACCGTCGCATTCCATTTGAATGTGATTCCGGGTTTACCATTTTCAGCTCATACCAGCTTGCAGCGTTCCTACGTACTGGAGGTCGTCCAAGAAAACCTTCCCTAAGTTCATGATCCTCTGGCAAGAAAGCGGCGTGTCCTTGATATACCATCTTCTTCATGGTTCGTGACCTTCGGGAGTCTAACTGCGGCCCACACAATGGACATGCATGATAACCTGAGGTAACGAGACCTGCAAGGCGATCCACGACCTAGTGAATACTTGATTGAATGAAATAAAATATAGATATTACTAGCAAGAACAAAGATCTGCTCACCTGAGCACTCTCCCAATCCCGAAAAGTCATGCATCGTCCACATGAGAATGGCTCGAATGTTGGCTGACCGCCGCTGACCACCGCGCCTGCTCATATCTTGCACCGTGACCCCCTCCTCCCACAAAATCTTAAGCTCATCGACTAATGGACGAAGATACACATCCATATTTTTTACTTTGTAGCGGCTCGGGACGAGCAAGCTAAGGATGAGATGTCCTTTCTTCGTAGAAAGCCATGGAGGAATGTTGTAGTTGACAAGCACTATAGGCCACACACTGTAAGAAGTGGAGTGCAGACCGAATGGGTTCACACCATCCATAGCGAGACCGAGCCGAAGATTCCTTGGCTCTCGCGCAAAGCCTGGGAAGGTAGAGTCAATGTGGCTCCATGCGCGTGAATCTGCTGATATTTGTTGCACTCCATCCGTGGACCTATTTTGCACATGCCACGTTGTCAAGCTTGCCATGGCAGACGTGCGAAACATGTGGTTTATGCGGGGGATGAGCGGAAAGTGTCTGAGAACTTTTTGAGGGATGGTCTGCCCTTGCAAGTCCTGTCGATACCTGTGAGCACCACACTTTGGACATGTCTCCATAGTCTCGTATTCATCTCGAAACAATATGCAGTCGTTGATACATGCATGGATGTTATTGTAGTCCATGCCAATCTTTCGTAAAACACGTCGTGCATCATCACGAGACTCAGGCATGGTGTTTGCAAGTGGTAATATATGATATTTCAATAACCTGAAAAAATCATAAACACCTTGAAAAATCCATCCATGTTTGCAATAATACTGTTTTTTAAAAAAAACAATGAAGTCTGTGTGCAAGGTACCTGAATAACTCAGTCACACTCGTATCGCTCCAACTGTATTTTGCTTGCACACTTAAGAGTGCAAGCAATGTCTTCAATCGAGATACTCGACACCCATCATATAATGGTATGGATGCTTCCTCTCTAAGTGGGTCAGATGTCTCAACATCCATGGGAATCAATGCATCGATCATTGCCTCCATCTTAGGCTCCAAGATTGTAGGCAAGTCGGGAAGATTGTCTGTCTCCTTTGGTATTGACGGTATAGATGGGCCTTGCGAGTGGTCGATTGGCTCCTGCAATCCATCCATCGCACGTCCACGAACTCTTCTAATTGGCCGCAAAGGGTGCACTCCCCCTTGGGTCAAGACATCACCCCCCTGGATACAAAATTTTCCAACAAGACCCAATCTTATTGTGTATGGTTTTCAATTAGCTTGAGAGTACAATGCATGAAAAATGCTAACTTCAAATTACCGTTTGTTGAAAAACTGCAATCGCCTGATCAATGATCTCAGATTGAAACTCGCCAAATTGTCGTACGTGTTCTATAGACAATCGGCGTTTTCGTCTAATTGCCAACTTGCATTGAGAGCAAGGACATGGGACACGCTGATTAAGATACGTCTCGCGGTCTTGAACAATAAGACCTTCTTCGTTTGCCATGTTATCTACATTACAGCAAACGAGGCTTAAATGGATAGCTTTATGGAGATGTACGTCAAGTTGCAAGTTGACCATAAACCTTGCATTGTATATAGTAGTCGAGAGATTTTCCGATGTTATATCTCGGCCTTGTATCATGCTCAACGATTTGTTTGTCCCGGTAGATAATTATTTGTTATATCTCGGCTTTGAGTATAAGTAATCCATTTTAAAATTAATGCGCGCCATCTATGAAATTTTATAACTATAGTAATAAAATTTATTTCAATCAATTCTACTCATAGTCATAAGACCTGAGAGAAATTATCCTATACTCAATTTAAGGGTTTCTTCTTCTATAACAATAATTTTGGGTTCATTTTGATGAAGTACGTGGCCCATGGCAAAGCACATTGCATACCATTATCAATAAGTATATTATCTTAAATTTCCTTCCCCTCCCTCTCCCTCTCTTTCTCTCCCTCTCCCTCTCTTCCTCTCTTCCTCTCTTTCTCTCACCCTCTCCCTCTCCCTCTCATTCTCTTTCTCTCCCTCTCTCATTTCCTTCCCCTCCCCCTCCCTCTCCCTCTCCCTCTCCCTCTCTTTCTCTTTTTCTCCCTCTCCCTCTCTATCTCTCTTTCTCTCTCATTTCCTAAACAAGCAAAAAATAAAGTGATTTAAACATCCTCCAAGCCAAAGGGAGAGGGAGAGATACAATGCACTCTCCCTCTCTTTCTCTTTTCATTTTCTCTCCTAAACAAGCAAAAAATAAAGTGATTCAAACATTAAACAAGCAAAAGGGAGAGGGAGAGAGAGAATGCACTCTCCCTCATTCTCCCTCTCTTTCTCTTTCTCTCCCTCTCCTATTTTCTCCCCCTCCCTCTCCCTCTCCCTCTATTTCTCTTTCTCTTTCTCTTTCTTTCCCTCTCCCTCTCCCTCTCCCTCTCCCTCTCCCTCTCTCTCTCCCTCTCTCTCTCTCTTACTCTCTCGTTTCCTCTCCTAAACAAGCAAAAAAGAAAGTAATTTAAACATTAAACAAGCAAAAGGGAGAGGGAGAGAGAGAATGCACTCTTCCTCCTTCTCCCTCTATTTCTCTTTCTCTCCCTCTCCCTCTCCTATTTACTCCCCCTCCCTCTCCCTCTCCCTCTATTTCTCTTTCTCTTTCTCTTTCTCTTTCTCTTTCTTTCCCTCTCCCTCTCCCTCTCCCTCTCTCTCTCCCTCTCTCTCTCTCTCTTACTCTCTCGTTTCCTCTCCTAAACAAGCAAAAAAGAAAGTAATTTAAACATTAAACAAGCAAAAGGGAGAGAGAGAGAGAGAATGCACTCTCCCTCTCTTTCTCTCCCTCTCCCTCTCCCTCTCCCTCTCCCTCCCTCTCTTTCTCTCCCTCTCTCTCCCTCTCCCTCTCATTCTCTTTCATTTCCTCTCCTAAACAAACAAAAGAGAACGATTTAAACCTTCAACAAGTAAAAGAAAGAGAGAGGGAGACTCACCAATGAGATATGGCGAGCGTGGGCGGCTTCTCTTTGCAACGAGGGCTCCTCCTCTCCTTTGCAAACAACGGCGATGGCGATGGCGGCGGCGGTGTTGCGACGCAAATAGCGACGCAAATAGCGACGCCGATATCCGCCGTCACTAATCGGCGTCGCTAATTGCCCAATTCCTTGTAGTGATAAGCTTCCATAAGAACTAAATCTTCATCAATCATCAATCCATGCTGCATATAGAAGAAAATCAAAACAAAACAGAAGCTATACAGAACCAATCAGAACCTCAACAGAACCTATCAGAATATCATAGAGCTTCATATCTCTACTGAGAATCATCACGAACTTCCAAAACATAATCAATATTATCCAAAACACTCTCAAATACTTCCATTAACAACCATACATCTCTCTAAATCCATCAAAAATCAATCATCCAGTCCTAAAAAACAACAAAAATCAGTAAAAAAATTAGTATTTTTCCACTCTCAACATTTGCTCTTACTAGAATTTTCCTACAATGCATCATATCACCAGAGTATTCAAATGACTCCATTTCAAGCATTATATGGGCAAGATTGTTTGATGCCACTGAATTTCTTTGATCCAACCCTAAAGGTTGAGGCTTCTAAGAAAACACTAGAAGACATGGATGATCAGGTCAAAACTATCAGACAAGTTATCCAAGCTACCAAAGACTGCCAAAAAGCTTATGCTGATCTAGGATGGCAAGAGCGTATTTTCCAAGAGGGAGACATGGTTTTCATCTGTGTATGCCCAAAGAAGAGTTCTCTGTCATTGGGAAAGTTCAAAAAGTTGAGTCCCAACATATTTGGAACATACAAGGTTCTCAAATGCCTAGGAGCTAATGCCTACAAACTGCAACTTCCTGATCATGTGAAAGTCCATAATATATTTCATGTTAGTCTTCTGAAAGCTTATGTGGCCAATCAAGTTCATGTTCTTGATGACCCACAAATCATAATGCTTAGTCAAGGAGCCCTTGAACTCCGGCCTGATAAGATCCTAGATGTAAAAGAGAAAACTCTGAGAAATAGAGCCATTAGAGAGTACCTTATCCAGTGGAAAGACTATCCCGAGGAGGATTCTACCTGGATGAAAGAGACAACTCTAGAAAAATAGTTTCCTTATTTCTTTTCGAGATGAGAACATCTCAATTCCTCTAAGGAGGAGAGGATGTAATATTCCCATCATAACACTTCATATCAAGAAATGGATTCGGGCTTGAGACATTTTAAAAATTACTCATCGAGCTATCACATAAGTGACCACACGTAATTTTCTTGATATCGAGTCTCACATTAAATCAATTCCACAATTTGACATGAGAAGATGCCTCAATGTTCCCAGCCTACAAGAAGAAAAGACACCTCGTAAATAATATTACGACAGCTTGATCATAAAATTTTCCGCATTATATTTGATTTAGTATTTTCAATTCCATTTAATGCGTCAAAGATCGCATTGATTTTGTAATCACAAGACAAATTGCAAAGCCTTTATTGATAGACAAAGAATGCACAAGAATGAGTATGATATTGAGTAAGTTAAGTATCACAGAGTATGACATAACTTTATAAACTAGATAAGTCATGAGGTAATTTGGCCAAAAACCACCACACAAAGTCGTTTTGAAGAAAAAAAAACGTTTTTGAAAAAATATGCAAAAAATCATATGTTTTTTACACTTAAAGAAATAGAAAGCATTAATCAAGCTCACTTGGCTCTTGACAAGTAGCCAAAAGAATGAGTCAACTGCATGCTCCCCCTCATGGCTATAAATACACCCCCTCTCATTCACGAAGAAAGAAAAAAGGAAAACCTCCTGATGATGGAAAATTTTCTCTACTTCTCTTATCCATTGAAGCTTTGAGCTTGAAAGAGAAAAATACCCCCCTTCTACCTCATTTTCATTTTCTTTACCCCCTATTATGCTTTCCTCCCATATAGCCATATTATTAAGAAAAATGTTCGCGAAATTTTTTTGGACGACCACCAACTCTCCCTGAACTACCACGTCAATTTTTCCTAACATCCATGACTCCACGAGGTCGTAGAAATTCAAAAAGTCCATTTGAAGCAAGGGAAGCAAAGAACGTGGCCAATGGAGAGAATGGCGCAGTAGGAATTCGCAAATCCCCCATTATAGCAAGCATGAGAGAGGTAACATCTCGTCAATTTGGAAAAAAATAATATTTTATAAGCTTATCGCTATATTTGGCTTAAAATGATTGTAAATATATTTTAAAGAAAATGCATATGAACTGTCGCTTAGAAAAATAGCCTAAGTAATATAATAATTAACTATTCAATGAAAAGACTATTTCACTTGGAAAAGGATTATATGCCTATCATTAAGAAAATATCTTAATTATGATTTATTTTGTGATATTTATTGTTATTTCATTAATGACGCATGTGATCATAATATCAGAAAAAAAGTAGATGATGTTAGGGAAGAGAATATTTTATAATTTTTCCTTGAAAGTGACTATCTCTATTTCATTTTTTTAATGATAAACACATGCATATGAGTTTTATAATAATTTATAAAAAATCATTTAGATAATATCATGAAATAATCAATGCATTAAATCAACAAAAAATTGCATAGAAAAACATATACTAGATGCTCATAAATTAGGTATCTACTAATATAATTCGATGTCTGAAAGATGAAAATAAATTGCACTTATGATTTTCGCATTGCCGACAATGAAGTTCTCAAAAAAACAGTGAGCATTGCACTTAAGACATAGCTAAATGAAAATTGATCTTTCTAGATAATGTTGAAAGTTTGATTGATGGTCAGACATCGTCGATTAAATCATAGAATATGAATAGAATAAAATAAAAATTATTTCCTTGCTGAAAATATTGAGAATGTTGAAGCAAAAATAATTATGAAATACTTGACAATCTTGAAACTATCAGTATCAGGAAATTAAATAAATATTGAAAGTCTGTAGGACTTGTTGGACATTGACAAGAATTTGTCGATACAAATTCTAAAGTCTAAAGAGACTTGGAAAAGCATTTGAAATCCTGGTAAGTGTGGGTCGGGGCAAGGTAGCGCATGAATTGTCTGCCATAGGTATAAATGCCCAAATTTTCTTTTAGGGCAAAAATACCAAATTTTTCACAAGGTTAAAATAGACTTCACATTCACAAAATAACTTGCGAATTTGAAAAAGTGTTGCAAGTAGGAAGCAAAACCCTAAGAATAAGGTGGGACCTTAAAAGAGAAACCCTAGATTTGGGTGGGACTACTTCCTATGCTAAAAACACTTGATGCTATTTCTTTTTTTATTTGTGCATGCATTGATGGTTGCACATGAAAGATTGATTGTACTTGCAGTAGTTAGATCTGATTGTAAATATATAATCATGATAATAAGAGGAAAGATCATGCTATGCCTCCCCCATGGCTAGATGTGGAACCCTACTCCAAGGGGGATTGTTTTGTACCGTCGCAAGGAGCTTTGGACCAGCCTCAATGGTGAGAGGTTGCTCAGTGAATCCGTTAGGCAAGAGGAGGCCGGAGTTCTAGGGGGGACTCTGGCCGTAAATTTCTCGATCGCTCCTAGGAACTGCCTGACCCTCATGTGAATCAAGATGGGATCCTAGAGTCCCCAATACTAGTGAAGGGACCAAAATCTTGGAGGGTTTATTTTCTTCTGCACATATAGAAGGGATTTTCCACTGAACGAAGGTTTGTCTTCTACATAGGCAAAAGGGGAAAAGCATTGTAAATAACTTTGCGAAATATGTTTTGCCAAAATATTGTTTTCTATGTCTTTGTATTGTGCCATAAAATTATGTGAAGGAACCTGTGATAATGGGTTAATTAACAAAGCTGCTTTCATATGTCATAACTTAATGTGATAGGTAATTAGAAAACTAAAGAAAACCATTTGTGGGAAGTGGGTGGGAAAGATCCCTGATGGATCCGTCCTACGAATGGGTTGTCTCGGTAAGCTGGGAGCTTCTCTTAAGAGATTGAAAGAAATGTTAATTATGAAAAAATGGGTAGAGTTGAGCATTGAATTATCTAGGGTCAGGTCTTAAAACCTTGATAAGTAATTATCTTAAAGGAAAGGTGTGACGGTTGTGCTAGAACTCTGTTAAGGTTCCGTGAATCCTAACTAGTTGCTGGAAGAAAGCGTTGCACTCCATGAACCAAGGGTAACTATGATCACTCCAATCGGACAAGAAGCCCTTGTGGAACACCTTCGATGGAGCTAGCTGATGCATGGAGACCTCAATTGTCAAATTAAGACCCCGAGATTGTAGGTTGATCCTCGTGGGAATGGCCAATACCTTCTGTTATGGGGTGAACTTTGGGAAACCTAGTCGATAGATCCCATGCATTCTCGCAAGTGCAGGGCGAAGCGGTCTAGGATATTTCCCCGATGAACCACTAAAACGTGATGCTAGGAAATTGTTGGGTAGGCACGTGATATTGTGCCACCTCTTTCTTACTTGGTGGGTTCATACTTATAGTGACCATGTGTGCATACATTGTGTACTTTCATATTAGTCTTTTATCATGTTGTAAACTTAGTTCTTTTGTGTGGAAGAAGAAGAGAGAAGAATAACAAGTTTTCAGCCCTATCTCTCTGTGTGCTCAAGTCTCCATTACTTTTATGTATGTGTACTCTTGGTCTCTTCACCTCTCTCTCCCTTCTTGTCTGTTTTCAACACTCACTGTTAAAAATGCCATACTATAGCATGCAATCTAGAAGTGAAATGCTTGAGATAACATCCATTGGAGGAGCAATATTCGTTGATGGTGAAGGTTAAGAATATATATGGATACTATAGTACATGGTGGTCAAGGTTGTGGTTGCTTTTACAAGGTTTTATTGAGGATTGCATCGTGGATGGTGGTACACTTGATTGGTGATCTTTTCTTGTTGGGTTGGAGGGTGGATTATTATGGGACATAGAAGCTGGAAGTTTTGTCGAAGAAATAGAGGTGAACATTTAGGATTCTCCACAAACTTTTGTACATGAAAATCTTATGTTTGTTCATTTCTTAGGGGGAGTGCTAGTCTTTTGTTCTCATGCACAAGACATATGTTGTTAGATTGGGAGATGGGTCAAACTCCAAGCAAGCCTAGAGTATTGACCTACACTTGAGAATCCAATCTATCTATGGGTCATGGTGCAAATACTATCTGAGTGCATGTGCTTACATAGTCTAAAACTTAGTTAGAAGGCATCTTCATTGGGGTTCTTTTTTGAGCGTGATCTTTGCTTTGATTTTCTTCTCCCTTCACCTACAGCTCTTCTTTCCTATTGAGGTTACATCTAGATTGCTAGGCCCTAGCACTAACATGCCAGTTTGCCTCATCTGTGTTTGGGTCATAACATGCAATGGGATGGGCGTAGCCTCTTCGTTGAGTGTTTCAACTCTGAACAACCCCAATGGTATTGACAACACGATTTTCAAACTAGAGGATGGTTTTCATCTAGGGAAATCGGCAAATAGGTGGGTGATTCCACACTTTGCGCATTTGAAGTCAGACTTTCGTTGGTTGGCTTGCTCCCTCTTGGGGTAGTGCGAGGAAATGTGCCTTGTGTGGCCACAAGTCCAACAAGAAATGAGTTCTTGGGTCTGCCCTCCTAGGCCTCTACCTCTACCTTTGCCTAACACCATCACTCACACTGGTCAATAGTCCATAAGGATTGGATTTCCCTCTTCATCATAGGAGACATAGGGGTTCACATATGCCTCTTTTTCATTTGGCTCCTCCACTTATGGATTGGAGCATCACTCAATGGTTGGGTTACAAAATGTTCGGGCTACCTAGGTATGCTTGTGGGATTAATTTCCATCTTGGGGATGGATGGTTTTGTGTCATTAGGTGGTGGAAGAGACAATGGGGCTCCCCTCCCACAGAAGTTCAGTGGCCTACTCCCTATGTATGTCTAGTTGTAAGGTGCGAGTATAGAAGTCTTCTTGGAAGTCTACAATACATGGCATCATGACTGAATCTATCGCAATTGGCACAAGGCCGAGACTGAGGGTCTTAACACTTTTCTTGGAGACGGTTTCTGTCACAATGCACACATTGGATATGTGGATGCGTAGGTCTTCTTACCATCTCTTGTAGTCTAGGTAGCTCCATGCTAGCTCTTAACTTTGGTCGATGCTTTTTCCTTTACCCTAGGCACTTGAGATTAACTGTTCGCTAGATGCTGTGACCATTTTTGAGGATCTAGAATTAGCATAATCTCAATTGGAGCTCTGGGATCTCCTCTCCTTGAGTATTCATTCACTCATATGGCCTCTTCAAAGACCCTAGCTAGTGCATCTCTTTGCAAGCTTGAGTTCCCTGCCGAGGCTTTATAGAGTTCCTCACTATGTATTCTGCTGATAAAGACTGTGGAGACCGCTCTCTCGATGGGTCATTTGTTAGTTATGATTCTCTTATAGAGACTCTGCATGAGGATAACTTAGTCTATAATGTCCTCTTTGTCTTTCTGCTTGACATTCATCAGCCAAACTATGAGATTGTCAGAGTACCTAGCGTCAAAAAATATCTTAATGAAGACATTCTTGAGGTTGTTGAAGTTGTTGCATTTTTCCGCGTCCAAGCTCATGTACCATGTCCTACCCTTATCGCCTAGTGGATCCCCAAGAGGAACACCAAGAAAAATGGTGATTCTACTACAAGAAATTCTATCTTGTATCATCAACAAACATCTTTTTCATATTTGACATGACCACAACAAAGAAAAGAACACCATGAACAAGAAATCTTCATACAGCTTCATCCCACAACTTTAACTTGAACAGAATTGATTATGCTCTTCATATTCTTCATAGAAGTCACTAAAAAACCTCTAAGACACAAGAGAATACACCACTTTGAATGGAAATCATCACGTAATATTCTTCTTCAAAAGTTCCATAGCTTTCTCTCACAATCTCTCACTCATAGATACATTATTTTTCATAGATTTTGTTATCTTTCACTCCCTCATATATACTCTCTCTCAATATTACAATGTGATAATCAAGAATAATCATTTATAACCCCTCTTTGGTCGTGGATCCAAAAGTTATGTCTGATATGAAAGGTCACTAGAGCCACTACAATGTCTCTTCGTAGCTCATCAGTGTCACTGTTACTTTAGTCTTTACTTCAACTCTTCATTAGCTACTTCTCCCACTTCTTCGAGCTATTTTGAACTTGTCTTCATCTCTTCCCAAGATTGGAAAACTTTCCCAAGCTAAACATTCATCCATCATCACACTTACATAGGCATATCGAACAGAATATAACATGAATAGAGGCTCTACAGATGGTCAACAGAGGGTTAACAAAAGACATCAGAAAGCCTCTAGCTACATTTTAATAACTCAAAACCATCAAGAATCAATCAATAAGATTCCAAACACTCTCAAAATTCATCAATCATTATTCCAACCCCTTATACAAAAGGAAAACAAAGCAAAATAGAAGGTCAACAAACCCAATCAAACACGAACAGGACATCAATAGAACATCATATCTCCACTATACAGCATCATGATCTTTCAAATCCTAATCAACCTCATCCAAAACACTCTCAAACACTTCCAAAAAAACTAATCATCATACAAAATCCATAAAAAATCAACTTTCAGTCCACAAAAACAACAAAAATCAACCAAAAAATCAAGTCATCTCAACCCTCAACATATCCCCACACTTAATGAGGGAGTGTCCTCGCGACTTAAGAAAAATAGAATAGAAGCTCAAAGTATAGCTCAACTTAATCTTCTTTAGCATCTTCAAGAAATATCATCCAAACACGATCCCAACTCATAACCTATATCTAATAAAGGATTGCAACGAAAGGAAAACACCTTTATCCATAATCTCAACTTTGAAACATAAAAGTGTGACAAACTATTAAAGGATATAAGAGGTTTTTCATCTTTGCATCTTGAGCTATCCATTCAACATCATCATCACCATGAATCTTAAAAAAGACATATTCTTGAATAGTGTTGAATCTCCAACCACCACAACCCCATCATAAAGCAAAATAACCGTCACACACACACTTACACAAAAAACCATCTGAATGGCACCTCCAAAAGAGAGATATCATTATGAATCATAAAAAATTACATTCATGGGTATCAATGAAGATAATTCATCTTGAAGGCTTGGTGATTACAAAAGTGATCCATAGATAAAGATTCATCTACAAAAGTTTTGGGAGGATTTTGGAAAATTTGCAAACAACACATCCTCTCCACCAAGACAAGATATTTGCTAGGTAAACAAAGAGTATGAAAGTATAAGATATCCAGCTATTGAGGATCAATAGTCACATTCACATTCATGCACAACTTTGGTATTGACTTATGATCATTATGTGAATGCCTAAGCATATACGCTAGATACCAAGCTAAGTGAGCAATCAATCTCACTGAAGGATCTAAGATTGTGAATGTTACTGAGAAAAATAATGATAGTTTTGACAATATTGGCTAGCAGTCGTCCATTCTCTTGGAATCAATGGCCAATTGATCTAAGGTTTGGAAAGTGAATCTCTTGCACTCTATCCTTGTCTTCTAGGAATCTTTTAATCAAGCATGCATACCCACTAATCAATTGAGGGGGCTGAGGGGGATAGAAGTAGTAGGAGAGGAAAGAGGAACCAGTGAAAGAGGATGAAGGGATGAGTAAGAAAAATGGTAAAAGGAAGAATAAGCTAAAGAGGGATTAACTGAGAACTTAGGGGAATTTGTTAAAAAGGATGTTAATAAATAGGCTGGAAAAGTGGAATGAATATTTATAGATGGGAAAGGACAAGATAGAGGAGGGAAAAATACTCGATCCTCAATAATAGAACATTAAGTGAAAATAGGAATTTGAGGAGCACCTTGAGGTTGAAAAAGAAGAGGTAAAATAACTAGTGAGTTAGATTTATAAAGGGAAAGATAAGCATTATATCTATGGGCCATTTGCTGATAATAAGATAAGCTAGGGATTGATGGACCTAAGATAGATCGATGATGGTAAGCATCAAAGAAAGATGAATCGAAAGGAGCTTGTTTTGAAAGGTGGGCTAAGAGGTCCACCCTTAATTGGTTAGTGTTATGCACATGAACATAGGCTTTGTTTTGTTGTTGATTCACGATCACAAAGTTAATCATTGTATGCCAAGAGGTTTCAGGGCAATCAGCCACTTTAGAAGAATAGGATTGGAACATATAATCAATCTGCAACTCTAAATATCTAACATACAATGTAGCTTGTAATACCACATCCCCTACATACCAAGCTAAATCTTCATCATCTAGGATTAATAAATCACCTCTCAAATATATATAAAACATTAACATAGTGTCTATAGTCATAGAGTCTTCAAAAACAATTCTAGCCACTTCAATCAATAAATCAACAAACCAAGATTCACTCCAACCATCCTCTGAAAGAGGCAAATCCATTGTTGAAAGCTTGATATAGAAGGCCAGCTTGTGTTGTTGATAATGAACAAAGAAAGAGTGGTCTGGAGGAACAAACTCTTGAAACTGCTCAAATAAAGACCATAATAAATCCATTTCGGACTGAAATCTTTCCACCTTGGCTTGGAATAAGGGGCATAAGGTAGCATTCCTTTGAAGGATCACAAAATCCATAGGGGATAAGGAAGAAACTGCATGTATAATAGGACTTTGCAAAGTAGAACATAACTGAGCCAACTGTTCCTTAAGTTATTGAATCTAAATATTGCTTTGTTCAAGGGTGGTATTAGCTGATTTAAGCTCTTTAATCTGGGTAACTATCAAAGCTTTAAGCTCCCGAGACTCTTGCAATAATCTATCCCTCTCCTCAGTCACAGTAACCACATGGGATTTAGTGTCAGTCAACTGAGTTTGTAAACTAGAAATATCCCCTTTTTTAGCATCAATAATCTTAGTGTGTTACTCTATCTGGGTACAGAGATTAAAAAACCTTTATTGAGAAGAAGCCAACTCATTATTCATTTATTCAACCCTTCTTTGGTCTCTTGAACTTCCTCATAATAAGAAGAATAGAGCTGCTAGATACAGGCAATCACTGAGAGCTCAATAAAACTCTAGATATCATTGCATAAGAAAGGAATTGCATCTCTTGTCACCAACCATTGTATAGAGGGAATCAAAATCTCCAGAGTACCATATCGATGTGCTTTGAAAAGATTCGACATTGTGACGAAAGCTGGTAGTCGACTGCTAGACTGAACAAGAATGGAGACCGGAGGAGGATGTGGGGCTGATTCAACCACTCGTTTAAGTCGCTTCATCTCAATTACCATAGGCGAGAGGGGATCAAGATTCTCAATGACAACATTAGTGCTTACAGTAGGATGAAGAGGAACCTCTGGAGGATCAACTTAGAATGTAGTTACTTCCTTTGCAAGGGAAACATATGCTGAGAAAATAGAAAGATAGGATCCAAATGTGACATTGGCCACATTACCCTGTGTGGCTTTGAAAAAGTGTTGATCCATCTTTGACAGGAGATAGGAACTCCAATCAATAGTAATTCCTTTCAACACCATTCGAGAAGCTGTGAATAACTCCATCAAAAGGTAGTTCGAGGTGTTTTGGCAGGCATAAACCTGTCCTAAAGGAATTGGTATAATTGCTTCTAGATAGGATTAGAGATCATGGGCACACTAATGTGTGAAGTAGTAATAACCCTCTTAGGGTCGTGGGTCTAGTTTTGCAAAAACTTGAGGATATCCTCGTTAGAGAACAATTGTCAAGCCAAATGAAAATGATCTCCTCGATATGGTAAGGACAGAGCTTTGCCCGAGCTTTTAGGCATCATATGGATAATTGTTCCTCTAACACGACCAAACCTCTTATTGTAAGAGGCTAAAAAGTGATCATAAATATTAGTATCCTCCGGGATAAACGACAATGAAAGTGTCACAAACTTGGCTAAGTCTGCCCTACTGATAATATCCAAATCCAACAATAATGGGTAGTCATAAGACACCAAGAATATAATGGATTGGGAGAGGAGTACAAGGCGCCATTCAGATCGTTTACACACACCACACTCACACATAGACAATCACAAAGAATGCCTACAAAAGAACCAAAATAATAGGAGATAAGATATCAACCACAAAAACTCTCACAGACTTGACCAAGGGATTGACCACCCCAAGCAATCCACATCTTAGAAAAAATTTCAGCATGACCTCTGTACTTATGCGATCGAAAGCTGCATGCGATTCATATATATAAGCATCCAATATCCTTGTATCAGGTAGAAAAGAAAAAGAAATACACACCATATCCCCGACTCTAATTAAATAACCAATAAAAACCACCAAACCAAAATCCAAATCGACTGTTGACCAAATTCAACTGACCAAGACTACCAATAAGGACTTCAACTGACTACAATGTCACCCACTCCACATAATGCTTTATTGAAAGAGGGATTGTGAAATGTGAGAGAAAAGGGGGATTTAATTGTAGGTTCATTTTACAAATCAATTATCAAAGGGTGATTTTTAAAATTATTAAGTGATAAATCTTAATAAAAAATGGCGATTTATTTTAGCCATTAAAATTTTATTAAGTTGACGATGCTTATTAATATGACTAGACTATGTCCCAACTTTAGATCTCTAAATACAAGTTCAATTTTCTAAATTAATGTATGTGGATCAATTATTTTTTTTAGTGGTTGCACTTGTGACGGTGGGTTTATTTTATTACAAATTAATAAGTGTCTTTGGCACACGAAAAACGCATGCTTGGTGAACTATTGGTTTAATTAAGCAAAATGTGTGTTTAGCATGAATGCGTGTGGAAAATGTAATCAACTGGTTCATTTTTAATAATTAATTGTGATGTTTATGCAAAAAGAAAAATAAGAAAAAGAACATAAAACTAGAGGAGAATGTATATGCAAGTACAATTTGAATACTCAATCAATAACTTATATGATGCAACCACAATGTAATCCAAAAAGAAAATTCAACGAGTTGGAAAATTTTGCTAATATAAGTGAAACAAACCAAACACCATACCAAATAATTTCATAAATTGTGATACGTTTTTCTATCATGTTTTTATTCAATCATGTGCATACAATGTGTTGAACTTGTTTGTATTATGTGTGTTTCAATTTGGTTGTCAATTTGGGATTTTTCTATGAGTTTTTGTTTTTATTCTTAATCGATTTTGATATGGATGTGTGATTAATCTTTTTTTCTCTTTTTTTCATTCACCAATGTAGATTGAAGCTAATCACAAGATTCCAATAAAATTTTCAGCTTTTTTCAAAATTTTTATAGCCATTTTTTAGAGTTGAAAATTAATTTTCCAAGAATTTACACGTTTAATAAGGGTTTATTATTAAATTAATTAGTTTCCAATTAATTTTGATAATTTTATCATATGTGAATGATTAAAAAATGTTTAAAAAATGTTAAACAAAGTTAAAGAAATGTAATATTTTTGGCAAATTTTCATGAAATTGAAGATTTTTAATTGTTTTCTAATTTTTTTGTCAACACTTGTAGCTAAAAATAAAAATAAAAATTTTAGAGAGTGTTAAACTGTATCATAAAAACTTTAAACGATATTTTTCATTTTTATTTGGAATTTTAATGGAAATTTTATGGTTTTTTACAGGTTTTTATAACTTTTAATGTGTTTTTTTAGTGTTTTTCAATTTTGGAAGATTAAAATTTTGAAAAAATGTAATTGGAAATGGGTTGTGTATCAGCTGTGTGTGAACAACAGTGAGCTTGCCACCCCATGGAAAAAACTGCACGTGCGTCCTCACAGATGAACGACCACAATCACAAACATTCACAACAAGGTCCAAAACCCAACACATGAACAAGACCTTAGAAAGGGACACGCACACGACACGTGGGAATAATGGGTGGTCACACATAAAAAGAGGAAAGGGGAGATGGGGGAAGGGGGGAAAGAACAGAGGGGAAAAGGGAATTGGTTAGGTGTTTTCCTTTTTTCTTTTTGTTTTTTTTTCCCCGTTCGTTTTAAAAAAAAGATGTAGATGGGTTATGTTTTGAAAAAAAACATATAGATATAACATACATATATATAGATGTGTGTGTGTGGGTTTAGTTGTTTTTGGTTTGTGTTTTTTTTAATGTTAACTATAAATATATATAGTCATATACATATACATACATATACATATATATATATATATATATATATATATATATATATATATATACATATATATATATATGTATATATATATATATATACATATATATATATGTATATATATATACATATATATATATGTATATATATATATATATATATATAGTTATACACACACGCACACACACACACACACACACACACACACATTTACTTATTTAGACATGTATATACAAGGATGGGGTGGTTTTTTTTTTAAATATTAATTAAAAATTTATTTAATTTGTTTTTTGGGGTTTTTTTCTTGAAAAAAAAAGGGTTTACCTTAAGAGAAGGTGAGCAGGTCCATTTTCGGGGGTGGTTGGGGTGGGCACTGGGATGGGCAGGCGTACGTTTGGGAGGGGGGGTAGGGCCTTTTAGGGATGGGTAGACGTAGGTTTGGGGAGGTGGGGTAGGGCCTTTTAGGGATGGGAGAACACATGGTATACGAGGGCTCGGGGATGGGGGATGACAGTTGAAGTGGGCAGAGGATAGCGTGGACCACGGGTAGGGCTAGTGGGGATGTAGGAGGAAGAAGGCATGTGAGACCACTGGCGAGGCAAGGACTCCGTACGTGGAAGGGCAGCTCTCTAGCAAAGTGGGAGAGGCCATGGACGAGGCAGCGCATCGGTGGCAGCGAGGAAGGCCACGGGCAGCCCCTGACGCGGAGCATCAGGGGTGTCGATGGTGACGAGCCCAGGGGGTGGGTGACCACGTTGATGGTGAGGTGGCAATGGCGAGGCCCAGGCGGTAGGTGGCTAGCAAGGGGGAGTGGGGGAGAGGGGAGGATGGAAGATTAGGAAGAGGAAAGGACGGTATGCGGGTGGGGGGAGAGAGAGAAAGAGAAAAAGAGAGAGAGGAAAGGAGGGTGGAGGGTCGGGGGAGGGACGATTGGGGGAGGGAAGGTTTTTTTGGGTTTTTTTTTGTTTTTTTTTTGTTTTTAAAAAATAAAGTTAAAAAAAGCATGAGGATCTCCCCCCCACGGCGCGCACACGATTGCGGGCTGGGGGAGGGGAAAATTTGTGACGGCGGATTTGACACCATGAACAAGGCGTGCGTACGGTGTCGTGCCACTATGTGCACACCATGTGAAAAACTCTAAAGTGCTGCTTTCTTATTGATCTAGAGAGCCAATGCCATTTTAGACATTAGTGTTAGTGTCCAAGGTTCAAACATATTAGTTTTTTGGACAAGTGTAGCCAATTTATGATATTTTAGATATTATCTCTTGTTTAAAAAAAAAACCAAAAACTATAGACAACTTCTAGATTAGGATGACATGCAAAAGAAAGCATGTAGCTTTCAGCCATCTGTGAGGATTTTATGTAAAAAGAGAGATGGACAAAATCACGCGTGTTGCGATCGTTGTTTTCAAGTAGTGAATAGCACTCCGAAGTGGGAGATGAAGAAGGAGTGATTTAGCAGAATTCTAGTTCAGGTACGCTGGTATTTTACCCCCCTTTTAGAGCCAATGGAAGCATCGGATTGGCGGTCTAAGCAGCATAGAGGAAGGTATTATGTGTACATTTTTGTGTACAAGAGATTTGTCTTCTCATAATGGAGAAATAAACTGACAAGCTTCAATTCTGTGAGTATTATTCTATGTCTTCTATTTATTTCTGCGAGTATTCTTTCATATCTTCTCTTTCTTTCAACCCCTTCTCTTCCGTCTACTCCACTCTTTGAATCTCCCTTCATCCTGCTGACTCTTACCCCCACGGTAGACTTTCGACCGCAAACGCTTCGACAGTGATGAACCCGACCTGAAAGTCGGCAGCAGAGGTGTGTAAAGATGGGAGATTCTACAGCTTCAAGTGGTGGTGATGCTTTGCAACAAATTATTGCTTTGTTACAACAACAACAACATCAGCAGTTGTTGTTACAACAACAGATGCAAACTCGGCAAGAAGCAGAAAGAAATGATTCCTTAGCCGTGAATGCATTGCAGGCAGTGGGACAATAATTGAAGTAGTTTAAAGGCAAAATGTTTCAGCCCGCATCTGGTTGTATGAAGAAAAGATGTTGTTTCATGGGGTACCGCAGTATGCATGGAGTCAGTATTTCTCCCATTTGGTCATGCATGCTTTGCATGATCGAATTGATGAATTACATAGAAGAGATGCTGATTGAGCAACTTTTAAGAAAGCTTTGAGAGAAGAATTTTTCTTAGAAGATGTAGGATTGGTAACTAAAAAGAGATTTATAGATGGGGTTGAAAAGCCCATTAAAGGGTTGGCTGTGGAGAGTCAGAAAATTGATTTGTTTTTGAAGGCTATAGATCCTATCTTGCAGGAGAAGCTGATTGATCGTTTAGAAGATGCCTCTTTTGAAACATGGCTGAAATCAAATTGGGCTAATGTAAATGAAGCAGTGCATATGTTGGTAACGAGAGAGCGGATGAAATTAAGATGGGGTACAGGTGCTACAACTGCCAGTGCTCAGAAGGGGGCTAAAATTGCAACCAGGGCACCTGTAGCTATGGTGGAGTGACCGGCTATACTTGTTGGTCCAGCTCTTAAAGGTGATGTTGTGGATGAATTAATCAAAGGCATGCGTGATTTGAGGCTGAATTTGACAGAGATCTATGCAAAGGTCGAAAAGTTGGATGTTAAGGAAGAAAAGAAGGCTCAGACAACAGCCCAAAGACCGTATAAAGAAGGATATAAGAGGAGATGCATTTGGTGTGACAATTTAACACATGAAAAGTGAGATTGTATAGCTTACCGTGAAGCGGAAGCCAAAAGGTTAATCTTTTGGAAAGATGGAAAAATACATGCAACAAAAATTGGTCTTCCAATAGAGCCAAATTTTGGAAATGGTAGCATGCAGAAGAAGGTGGAAGATATGACTGCAAGGACAACATTTGCTGCCATAGGTGCAGCCACATATGGGTTGAGAATTGAAAGGACTGATGAAGCTCATAAAGGAAGCATGGCTGAAGCAAAATCTTGTGTTTGGATTCAAGAATTAGATTGCATGGAAAAGGGCAAAACAATAAAGTTTGAATTGGCTGATGCTAGTCAGAGTATACAAGGGAGAACAGGATGGAGTGCACCAGTGGACTCATTTTCAGCCTATGCTTATTTGGCTAAGGTTCATAATTAAGAAATTCTTGTGGAAGAAAAGAGAAGAAGAGGTGAGGACACTATTGGTCCGTCCTCTTTAGGCCCATCTAAACACATAACATGAAGTAAAATGTAGCAACAAAAAGAGACTGAAAAAGCCATACTTGAGCATGTTATGGATGATGCATCTCAAGAGAAGAAACAAGAAGAGAAGAAAAGGGGCAAGTAGCCCGATTACAAGTTACGATCAGATCTTGAGACTGCCACAAATCTTAAAAAAGTCTTGGAAAATCGCATACTTGGCAGTAGAGTGGAATTCGCACTTGGCAAAGTTCTTGGAATCTCAAAGCGTGAATTTCATGATGCAATCATTGATATGCTGAAACGAAAAAGACAGTTCGATGGTAAAGTTTTGCAAGCATTGATGCAGGTTGACGAAGACATAGAGAAACATCTTCAGAGGGAATATGATGATGTATGTAATGCTGTTTTGGAACAAGTTGATGCTGAAAATGGGTTAGATGGAAGTATATACAGCAAGCTTGTGGCCAAAAATGTATTATGGACAGCACTAAGCATAAAGAAAATGCTATGTATAATAGGGATGTCCATCAACAAGCACATGAAGAAGAATATGCTCATTTTATTCCAAGCAATCATTATTCACGAACGCATTGAACTCGTGCTACAATAGAGATAATTGTTCAAGTGGGAGAAAGAGAGACGCCTTGCATAACTCTCTTGCATAATGGTTCTGAAATAAATGTTATGGCACGTAGTTTGTATGAGAATGGAGGTTGGCCAATTGATGTAGATCCAGGATGGCACATGCGGGCGGCAAACAATTCATCAGGGGATCTTTATGCAACTTGTTCGAATGTACCCGTGACTATTGGAGATGTTAGGGATGAATATCATTTTTTTGTGCAAGATTCATGTAGTTATCCAATGATTTTGGGGCAGCCCTATATTTCAAAATCAAGGCTGGAAACAAAAGCCTTGGATGATGATTCTTCGTATGCTCAGGTTTGAAGTAAAGATAATACAAAGGTAATATAGTTTTTCACTATTTATGTAAATCATCCCTGCAATTGGGATAAGCTGCGGGATAATCCCATGCCACCTAATGCACGAGAGTTTAAGGGTTTTTAGATAGCACTACTGTAAGGGAAGGCTATGGCAGTGCCTCTACGAAGATAATTATGCCTCCAAGAAAGGGGGAAGCTATGTTTGTGTCTTGATTGCAGGAATAAATAGCATGTAGTCTTTGCAGTTTTAAGAATGTCTCAGCCATGTGCAAGGCTGAAAAGAAATATGTAGGATGGGCTGAAAAAGAGCTAAAAACATATGGTTTGATTGTTGCAAATGGAGGTATTTTAGGTATGTTTTCACGGCTAATTGATGTTGATACAGTGGCTAAAATTTATGCATCAATTAATGCTGAAAGCATGGTAGAAAAAGAGGTTATTTATTTTAAACACTTTAGAAATGTGTAAAAGAGTGGGGATAGATGGATAGGACACGGATTAGCATCGGAATACCCAGTTATACTGACAGGGTATATAAGGTGTTGAGAGACCCAATTAGGGCATGAGTTATCAATAATCAAGTCTCTCTTTTCTCCTTCCTCCTAGTTTTCATGGCTTCCCTCCTCTTTCTCTCTCTTCAACTAGTCTTTCTCTCTCTTCTTCTCTCATCTTCTTCCTCTTTCTCTCTCCTCTCTGCAGCCTCTCCCTTCTCTCCTTCTCTCTCCTAGTTCTCCTTCATCACAGTTGGTATCAGAGCTCCAGTCTTTGATCCTCCTTCTCTCTCTCCTCCCTCTAGTTTTAGTTTCTTTTTAGTTTAGAAACCCTAGTTACTCAAGTGCACAGGTACATTAGGACAGGTACATCATTAAAAGGCCACAGGAATCAGGGGGTACCAGAGATGGCAGCCTTCTTGGAGTTTACATAGAAGCTTTGGATGTATTTAGAAGCAAACCACCAAACTTACCATTTCTCCACCGCCACTTCATGCTATGGATAATGGAGGTCCACAGAGCCAGGATTGCCTGTAAACAAGATTGCCCCCACACTCATACCATTGGAGAATCTCACTCAAGTTCTTGAAGTCTCCCAGAAAGGAGGATATGGAACCTGAGAACTGGTTTCTATCCACATCGAGCTTCTACAAGAAAGAGCATTCTGTATTCGTAGTGGCTAGAGAGGGAAAGCTCCCAGAGAGAGCATTGTGATCCAGATGAAGCTCCACTACCTGCCCATAGAGGTTCCAATTAGAAGAAGGTACGAGACCTGTGATAGTGTTGATGCGCAAATATAGGACCTCCAAAGATGGGCTATTGCTTGCCAAGATCCACATGGAGGGTTCCCACAAGTTTGTTGGAGCTAAAATCCAGTTTCTGTAAGGAAGAAAGCTTGCCGAGCGCAGACGGAATGCTGCCATTAAGCCCTACAGAGCTGCCAAGCTGATACTATAATCTGCAATGGCGGGGTCCTACAAGAGGTTGCGGTTGTTCCAGTCTATAGGCTCCAGTACATCCTCCCGCATGTCCTCTGTCCAATGCCCCGGGTTGATGATGTGGTTGTAGATAATTAACAGTACCCAGTTTTCAGAAGCACAACTACAGAGCCAGCTGCAGGTGTTGGACACACAGAGAAAGAAGCAGATTATGGGGCTGCGGATCAGCGAGGCACCACCAAGCTGGTAGCTATTCCTCTCAAAGCTCTAGCTTATACACTCTCTGGCCAGATCTACAACCACTTCTTTCATTTGAACCAGTGAACTGTGATGAGTCGATGATCACCACACCTCTAAGGTTGGGCTATCTCTAACACACGAGTCAAGAGTAGCAAAATCAGTAAAGAGAGTCACACTATATGCAGCAGCAGTAAACGTGTCACTAGCATAGGTAGTATCAAGGGTAATTGGAGCCAAATATGCAACATGGATAGCATCATCAACAGTTTGAAAACATGCGAGTTCTATTGAACTGAGTACTGAAATGCACTGAAGAAGATCTTCAAGACTCGAACTGCCTATGCTACTTGCATTTGCAGCCGATGCCTTTGATTGGTAATCTTGGTAATGATGCTTATGATTGGTCTTGTGATGTCATGTCTGGTAAGGTTATGCTCTTGTTGGAAATTTATTAGCCCTAATCATCAAGGATTTGGTTCATATTGGCAATAGTTCCCACGCACAGTGATGCATGGACGTTGCAAAGTATTGTAGGGATGTAGACTCAGGGAACTGCTGACAAAAGTCAATTACAGCAAAGCCTTTTTGTGTGACTGAGTGTGGGATCTAAAGCTCGATTTGAAGAGGGCATCCTCCCCTTCAATCTGAACTAAAAACATCTCCATTCCGCCCTACGGTTTGGGAGATACGCTCAGTTTTGTGCGCAGAGGTATTGTGGGACAGGTAGTAGTCCTACACAGTCAGCCCGCAAAAGTTGATTACAGCAAAGCCTTCTTGTGTGAGTGAGTGCGAGCTCTATAGCTTGATTCGAAGAGGGCATCCTCCCCTTCGATCTGAACTAAAAATCTCCCCATTCCGCCCTACGGTTTGGGAGATACACTCAGTTTTGTACCCAGAGGTACTGTGGGACAGGCAGCAGTCCTACACAGTCAGCCCACAAAAAGTGATTACAGCAAAGCCTTGATCATTTACTGTCAGGGATATTTTTACATAGACTCATAGAGGGGATCGAGAGATTTCATTTGAATCAAAAAGTTTGGCGATCAGAGCTTTCTTTCTCAAGATATTGTCATTTCTGTAACAAAGGGTCTAGTGGACTGCACTGGGGATGGCAGGCCATAAGGGTAAAGCAAAGGCCCAAGAGGACTTCCAGCGTGAAATAAGGGACTCCCATGCCTCAATGAATGATCCTAGCTCAACCCAAGAGGATTGTGAAGACATGTTTGAAGAGGGTGCCCCCGAGATGGACCGCTTCTCTATGCTCAACCATACTCTATGCCAACATGAGACCCGTCATGCCGACAGGCATCGAGAGTTGGAACAATGCCATAGGCATATGGAAACCCGCCAAGATCAGCATCATTCCGAGATGATGGCCAAGATGGACTTACTCATCGAGTGCATGGGTGCCCTCATCCCCTCCATCGCACCCTCCTCGGCTCAGCCCAAGGAGCATGTCCCTCCCCGTGAGGCCAATTCCCCTCCTACCTTGGAGACCGGGCGTAACCCACAAGGTTTTGGTGGCACCCATGGCCTTCTCCATAGCACCTATGAGCTAGGTGAGCCCCCTATGCAACATGATGAACCCATTCCCCCATCACCCGTGACGAACCCGTCTAGCCCATCCTTGGGACAGCAGCTCCCCCATAGTGGAAGCTATATGTAAGGGCAAAATGCAAATTTTGGGCAGCATAGTATACAAGGTGCATATGGGTAGTATACACATGGTAGTTTTGGGCAGCAAGGACCCAATGTTCAGTTTGGTTTGCATGTATTGCATGGGTAGCATAGAAATTTTGGGCAGCAAGGCCCCAATGCAGGTGCACATGGGCAGCATGGGAATTTTGGGCAGCAAGGCCCTAATAATCAGTTTGGTCCACATATAATGCATGGGCAGCATGGCACCCATGGACATTTTGGTCAGCAAGGCATGTATGGGAATTCTCATGGACATTATGAGTACCATGACCATTGGCATGGGTTCGATGTGCAAAGGCAAGTGCATGCACCTACTTATAGTCAACATGTATATGATGAGTGTGAATATTTTGAGTAGCATGTATCTAATGACTATATATGTTCTTATGAACTACATTCTGGTCACATACATGGACAACCATCTAGACAGTATTATGTACATGGACAACATCATGCAAATGTATATGAGTATGTACATGGGGAGCAACATCATTATCAACAATGGAGTGCTCGATATCATCAGCCACTTGATTATTACTATAAGCAACATGCGCATCCTTATGAGCCACATGATACTTCTCAAGAACGATGCCATGATGAGAGCATCTCACTGCCACAGGCTCATGAGCAGATGCCCCATCAGCCCAAGGCCCTTACCTTTGAATACCCAGTAATAGCCACACATGTGCAACTCATGGACATGAAATGCCTAGGGATTGATGCATTGAATGCTGTATTGATTGCAGCCTCATCTGCTCCAGTCCGATTTGACTTAGTGGTTCCCAATGAGTTTATGGACAAGTCAATGCATGCTACCGTATGGGTCGGTAAGGATCTTGTGCCACCATCAGTGCTTCACGATGACACCATGAATTACTTCTATGATACAGTGGATGCATTGGATCGCAATTATCCTTTTGACCCCGGTGGTAGAATGGTGACCCATGCTTGTATGGATGACCCTTGCGCTCTTGATGCTTACTATGGAGGTTATCCATTTGATCCCGAGGAATGGAATGGTCTTGGAAAAGCCCTATGCTGATCAGCATTTCACTAATGCAGTTCTTTCCCTACTCCAAGGATGCAATTTTGATTGTGCAATAGCTAAATTTGCCCCATTTTGAAATGCAGACAACTTACAGACAGCATACTATTTCACAATATTTTTTACCCTGCATTAATGACAATCAAGTGTCACCTATATGGCCTGAAAGTTCGCTTCATGACCTTCGTTTTGACATGTCACATGCCTCAATCGGAGCTGCCCATAGGAAGTTATGACCAGTTTTCTACAACATGCCTGTTCTGGACAGCATGTTGTCCACTGTTTGTCAGTCCCTAATTGTCAAGAATTGGAGGCCAAACTCATATGCTATCAACTTGCACATGTCATATACATCATATACACAATTCTATGCCCCAATTCCACATGAGATTATACTTCA
Organism: Lygodium microphyllum; assembly: GCF_053477565.2. Lineage (NCBI taxonomy): Eukaryota > Viridiplantae > Streptophyta > Polypodiopsida > Schizaeales > Lygodiaceae > Lygodium > Lygodium microphyllum. The sequence continues at coordinate 81,475,372 of NC_141135.1, forward strand.
CCATACCCATATTCTCCTTTGTAATGCTGAGCAGAGTAGTACTCTGCAACCCTCCCCCCATTTTTTTGCTGTGAGCCATAGGTCCTCTTTTTGTTTTTGAGGGCAAAAACCGTTGGGGTCGGGATGGAATGTAAAAGAGTGGGGATAGATGGATAGGACATGGATTAGCATGGGAATACCCAGTTATACTGACAGGGTATATAAGGTGTTGAGAGACGAGCTTCTTTTTGTGTATACAGAGTGTGTTTGGTGCAACAACTCAAGCAAGTTTTCCCATCACACGATTCTTAACATGGTACCAAAATCATGCCACTAAGACAGGCTGATTTTGAAGGCTAAAGTGAAGGAAAAGATGAAAGGTTATGTAATGTGTCCGCTTGACCACTTATGGGGGCACGTCTTAGCAACCCATCGAGAGGGGAGTCTAGAAAGCGCTACCTAGCACTCGGAAGGAACGTCACAGGGTTTGCGATCTAGGTCTTCCCGAGTCTACCCTGAAGTGAAAGTATCTGGCCATTCCCACTTAGGACCGACCTGAAGTTAGGGTTTCTTTCCTATCAGCCAAGTCTCTAGAAAGTAGCTAGCGTCGAGCTCTAGATGACCCACTTTGAGTAGAAACAACAGAGTCGAAGCAGATTTATGATGCACTTGGTTCATAGAGAATGGGAAACGAGAGGGATGCACCGGTCAACCTCTCTGCCCGTAGGGCATAGTCCCATTCCGGTCCCCTAAAACGGCATGGATCGGGCTCTAACTTAACAATACCTAAAGTCATCCGACGATAGATCCTTGTGAGAAGCCTCCCAGTTATCTGGGACCACCCAGCTGTAGGACAGACCCGTCAGGGGATTTCGTCCACCCGCTTCCCTTGATAGCTTTAGTTGTCTAATTAGGTCCTATCACATTTATGTGCAACGTTTAAAATCAGCTTCATTAATTAAGCCTTTTAGGGCATAGAGTTCATTCACGTAATGTACAACACATACACAAAAAAAAAAACAAGTAGTCCTTTTATCAAACAAGTTCCTTAACTTATCTTTAAGTTAATCTTTGTCTACTGCCCATACAGGAGAATTATATATCCCTTCTGTCCAACAGAAGTACACGGTCCAAGTCTCATGGCACCAAAATTTCCATCCTTTATCTAGAATAGGATCTTCCAACATCCCAGACGTTGGGCTCACGGGGATCTCCAACTCCATTCTGGACAGGCAAGGGGTGTCCAGAGCTCCAACTGACCCACAAGCGGTCTGGGAGTGAGATGTCATTTTCGTGGTTGACCTTTTCACCACTCGACCATCGGCCTGTGAATCGAGCAATGCCCTCTCTGAATAATCCGCAATGTGATCTTGGAGATGATCCATGCAAGCAAAATATCATTCCTTAATTAATCCAATTAAAATTCAAGCACACTCAAAGCAATCAGCCCTAATGTCATATTCTAGAAAAACATTCCTTTATTCCCATGGCAACTTGTCATTATAGACCCCTGCCATGCATTTTCCATCAACATAAGCCTTGGAATATTTATCCAAATCACAATGCAACAATCCCTTGATTGAAAGAAAAACATTTAGGGTGTTGTTCAATCAACCAACAAAACTAATTGTATTTTTTTCCAAACAATACAAAAATAGACGCGACAATAATTCCATCGCATATTCACTCTCCCCCTTGGGACCAAAGAGTAGAAGTTACTTAATATTCCCTCCTTTAGCCTAAGGCATATGCTAAAGGTTCCAATAATATACATGACGTAAGTCCTATCATTCCAATGCAAATTAATCAATATAGCAAGAGCATTTATGCCTCTTCTCTAAGTGACAATTATCTTTTAGCATTTTCCTACTATACAACATTTTTTTTCTTGGCTTTATCTTCCTTTCTCCTAAGGCAAGGAGTCGCATGTCATCGATGTAAAGTTTACATAATCTCTCACATGTATGTACCTTGTATATGCATTTGCAAACTTTAAACAATATTATCATCGGTAAAGATTAATCAAAGACCCATCGATGCTGCTCAATACTTTAGTGTCCCATATGTTGCTTATGCTATGCATGGATTCATCACATAGCAACTAGGTGCAATTTAACTCCCTTTGATACAAGCACTTCACAAACTTCATCTTTGAATATTTGAGATGGGATTTATCCTTTTCAATGACCTATTCTAGCACCACAAGGTACGGAGCTAATGTATCTCTTGTGAGCATTAAAACAAGCATCTATCAATTTGAAAATACATTACTTATGACCGGTACTGCAATTGGATTGACAGTGATGCCTTTGCCTGAAGCTCTGTTGCTGGTTGTAGGATTGTCATCTGCACGCAACATTCTTCGCTTGGAGGCCATCGTCCGCAAGTAGACTCAAGAGATTAAGAAGGTGGAATAGATTTGAGATGGGAGAGCGTAAGAGAAGATGGTTAAATCGAGGATCGAGATAGAGGAAAATTGTGCAGCCTCTCGGGGTAACTCTTCTCTCTCTCTCTCTCTCTCTCTCTCAAGCTCTCTCTCACAATCTCTTGGAGGGGTATACTCTCTCTCTCCCTCTCTCTTGCAGCCTTTTGGGGTCTCCTTATGCTCCCTTGTGCCTCCCCATGCCTCATATTTATAATGAATTAGAGAGGATGGAATAAGTCTGAGAACAAGAGTGGAGGGGCTCTTAGAAGACTCAGTGATCTGATGCTCTGATCATAAAATTGATGGTTGCATTGGCTCCAAAAGGGGGGTACAGCCTCAAGACACTTGGTTAGAAAGCTCTTAGTTCACTCCTTCTTCTTTTCTCTGTTCGAAGTGTTGTCTACTGCTTGTAGACTGCGATCGCGGAGCGCGCGATTTCGCAAATCACTTTTCTTTATTTTTCTTTTTATAAATTCTCCAAAACTAACTAAAACATCACTTGTCTTTTCTTTTAAATGACTTTTAGTTCTATCTTTTTAGGATAATATCTAAAATATAATAGTTTTTTTCCCCCAAGGAAATATTACAGGTTCGAGCAAGCAAGCAACATGTAAGAAGCTCTCCCATTCTTTAACTCTTTCTCCTGGATAGTGCCTATGGAAGCATCGGAAGCAGGGTAGAGTGAAAATCTCATATTGCTATGAGATTTGGTGTGTGAGTAGAGCATTGTATATTCTCAGATAAAGCCTCTTAGGGGTGTCACAAAATTTTTGGGCATCTGAGGCCATTTCAAGCCCTGTTTTGGAGCCACAAGGTTGTGGACAGTAGTTTCAGGGTACACTATGATTTCGACTATATTGACCAAACATGGATGCATAGGTTACAAATTTTGAATAAGTAAAAATTTTAGGTGTTTGCTAGGAAGAAAACATAAGATTTATGTGCAAACATTTTGCAAGTTATATGTATTATTGAGCAATCAGTGAAAAAAGGTTGCTTGGTGTATTGCTGCGCACTTGTTGTGAAAGGCTGCAAAGAAGACTAGCTTGCTATGTTGTATCCTTTTTTGTGATAATGGCAACAAACAATGGAAATCCCATTATTGAGAAGCTCGACAAGAATAACTACCCTTCATGGAAGTTCCATGTGACGAACTTCCTCATTGGAAAGGGCCTTTATGAGTTTGTTTCAAGTGAAAAAAAGGAGCCATAGCTGGGTATCCCTCCCACTGCAGATGAATTAAAGGTAAGGAAAGAATGGAATGAATGCAAAAGACAAAAATGTGATGTACTAGCTATTTGTAGTCATTGATAATACTATGCTAGGACATATCAAGAATGCAAAAACTTCACATGCAGCTTAGACAATTTTTGAGAACATGTTTTCAGTAAATACAAAGGCACGAAAGATTAAACCCAAGCAAGAGTTGAATACCTTGAAGAAAGGGAAAATGTATGTCAATGAATATGTTTTAAAGGTGAGGAGCATTGTAGATACTTTAGTAGCGATTGATACGATGCCTAATGATGATGATTTGGTTTCATCCACTTTGAATGGCCTTAATAATGAGCAGGCATGGAAATCATTTGTTACTTCAATATACGTACGGAAGCCATTTTCAAATTTTGATGAGCTAGTCTCCTCATGATTACCGAAGAGATCAATATACAGGGTGATTCATCTAAAAGAAATAGCGAACAAGTCCAAGAATTCTACTCAAGTTGGGGGACATAATAGATCCTCTTCGAGAGGTCGTGGTATGGGACGTGCTACTGATAACCAACAAAATAGGTTCAATAAACAATTTGGTGAAATACAGGTTTTAGGAGGCCAAGGAAACTTTAGAGCCAGGGGGAGCTCTAGAGGAAGAGGTGGATGACAGAATAGAGGTTTTGGAAATTCTGTTATTTTTTTCCATTATTGTGGCAAAACAGTGTCAAGAATCGCGTGGTAGAGGGGATTGCTCAAGATGCTGCGCCAATCACACACAGAATCTTCTTCTTCCACACCCTTCACAATATACTCAAAGTATAGATAAGATACAAGATAAAAGGAAAGTGGCCTACTAAGTCAAACAATGCATAACCGACTACACTAGTCGACTGGCGCTATAACTATGCCAGCTATAAATAGGTGTAACAACCTGAATATAATAAGTAGTGAGTCAGTGGCCATGTGAGAGTCATAATGACCACCGATGTGCTAAGTGTAGACGTGTGGACCCATCTAACCAGGCGGTCCATCATCAATGTCCACATGTGTTGAGCTTGTCATCTCAACATTCCCCCTCAAGCTCAACTGCATCTCTCCAACTCCAAGTAAGCTTCGAAAATTTTGAAGCTTCTCTGTACCCAATGCCTTCGTGAAGATGTCAGCTATCTGATCCTGTGTGCTGACATACACCAAGTCAATCTCACCTGCTAGTACCTTCTCTCTCACAAAGTGGTAGTGTATCTCAATATGTTTTGTCCTGGCATGGAACACAGGGTTCCTAGCCAACTGTATACTGCTCATGTTGTCACAATAAATGACAACTGGACCTTCCACCTACACATCCAAATCAGCCAATAACTTTTGCAGCCATACTACCTCACATGCTGCAACAGCAGCACCTCTATACTCAGCCTCTTTACTCGACAAAGCAACTGTAGATTGCTTTTTGCTGCTCCAAGCAACTGCTGCACTACCAAGAGAGAACATGTATCCACTGGTAGATCTTCTATCCGACATACTACCAGCCCAATCTGCATCTGTGTATCCAAACACATGTATGTCTGTACCTGCCTCATAGAAAAGTCCATAATGTAATGTGGACTTGACATATCTCAATATGCGCCTCACTGCATCCAAGTGTGGTTTTCTAGGTACTTGCATAAATTGACTCACAAGACCAACAGCGTAGCTCAAGTCTGGCCTTGTAATAGTCATGTAAATCAAACTCCCCACTATCCTCCTGAACATAGTAGGGTCTTCTATCTCATCCCCAACATCAGCACTCAGCTTTACGTTCTGCTCCAACGGGACTGAAAGTGGTTTGCATGCTGTCATACCATACTTAGACAACATATCCAAGCCATACTGTCTTTGGGACAGCCATATACCATCATCACATCTGACCACCTCAATGCCAAGGAAGTACCTTAGCTCACCTAGATCCTTCATCTCAAACTTCATCTTCAAACAACCCTTGACTTCAGCAATCCCACTATCACTATCACCTGTAATAATCAAGTCATCCACATAGATGACTATGATGACCAAACCTGCATCTCCTTTTCTCACATAAAGTGAGTGATCAGCATCAGAAACATAAAAACCAATATTGACAAGATACTCTCTAATCTTGTCAGACCATGCTCTAGGTGCTTGCTTGAGCCCATAGAGTGCCTTCTTCAATCTGCACACATACGTGGGATGCTCTAAATCTTCATAACCTGCTGGCTGATCCATATACACTTCTTCCTGCAAATCACCATGCAAGAAGGCATTCTTTACATCCATTTGCTGCAACCTCCAACCTTTGGCTGCTGCCAAAGCAATCACACATCTGACAGTTGCCATCCTAGCAACTGGACTGAAGGTTTCATCATAATCTATGCCATATGTCTGGGCATAGCCTTTTGCAACCAGCCTAGCTTTGTACCTGCTAATAGAACCATCTGCATTGTGCTTAATCTTATAAACCCACTTACATCCAATAGCTTTCTTTCCCTTTGGCAATGATACTAGATCCCAAGTCTTATTAGCCTCTAATGCAGACATCTCCTCATCCATTGCTGCATCCCAATGAGCATGACCAATAGCCTCCTCAAAACATGTAGGCTCAACATCCTCAACTAGTTTCACCATATAAGCATAATGGTGAGCTGCATAACCCTCAAAACCAAATCTTTTAACAGGGTATCTCACCCTGCTAGACCTGCGTACCACTGGATCACTCAATGGAGTCTTTGCATTAACACGTGCTCTCTGCACACCTGGAGTCCTCACTGAAGGAATGCCAAGCTCATCATCCAAGCTCTCCGAGCCACTAGATTCTCCATCAAGAACTGCATCAATGCCTTCTGACACTTTATTCTTTCCTTTGTCTTTACCTGTAGTGCTACTAGATGCACCTGAAGATGTAGAGGTACTCCTTAGTCTCCCAGACCAAGGACTACTAGATGATGTCTCTGGTCCACTAAGAGTCCGTGATTCTTGCTTTTCAGCTTGCACATGAGTGTCATGATCATCATCAACATCCAATGCATCACCACTAGATGCATACCAGCTGCTCATTTCATCAAAGATGACATCCCTGCTCACTCTAAACTTACATGTGACAGGGTTGTAACAGCGATACCCTTTCTGCTCTAAAGAGTATCCAATAAAGACACACTTTTCAGCCTTTGGATCCAGTTTCTTCCGCAACTCATCTGGCACATGAACGTACGCAATGCAGCCAAATACTTTCAAGTGTGAAACATCAGGCTTCTTACCTGTAAAACATTCTTCGGGGGTCATACCATGAACTGCAGCTGTGGGAGTTCTGTTCATAATATAAACAGCAGTATGAACAGCCTCAGACCAAAAATGCTTAGGCATATTCTTTTCAGCCATCAAGGCGCGTGCAACTTCTGCAATATGCCTGTTTTTCCTTTCTGCAACCCCATTTTGCTGTGGGGTATACCTGCATGTGAACTGTCTCTTTATCCCATGAGACTTCAGAAAATCACTGAACTCATTTGAGAGGTACTCTCCCCCTCCATCTGACCTCAGGCACTTTACTTTCAAGCCTGTTTCTCTTTCAACTGTAGCCTTGAAAGTTCTAAAGTGCTCAAACGCTTCACTCTTTTCCTTCATAAAATATACCCACAGCTTTCTAGAACAATCATCAATGAATGTGACAAAGTATGAACTACCTCCAAGAGATACATTTTGTGTAGGCCCCCAAATGTCTGTATGTACAACATCAAGAATATTTCTGCTTACATCTCTATCATGTGAAAAAGGTTGCCTTGCCTGCTTACCAAACTGACATGCTTCACATACCTTCTGAAATTCTGCAACTCTAAATGTAGGCAAACCTGTAACCAACCCTTTGGACTACATTAGTTTCAGCCTTTGTACATTTGCATGTCCAATGCGTTTGTGCCAAATTTCAATGTCTGCAACAACACCTTTTCCTTTGGCATACATAGCAGCATTCATAGTAGGAATTCCGGCATCTAGAGTGAACATACGTCCAACTCTACTTCCCTTTGCTACCAACTTGCACTTGTCATTGAAGTCTTCTACAAAGCAGCCCTTTGCATTAAATCTGACTTGTAGCCCTTGCTCTACCATTTGACCGACTGACACCAAATTCTTTGTAATAGATGGCACATGTAATACATCTGAAAGACTCTTTGTCTTACCATCATGCAAGGACAAGGGAACTTTTCCAATGTGTGAAATTGGGTGGCATGAGTCATCACCCGTCTGCACATAACCTGCATTCTGCAAATCCTGCATCTCTCCAAACCATTCTGCATGGCTGGTCATATGATTGGATGCACCTGAATCGACATACCAAACATCTTCATGTGTTCCCTTTCCTGTAACAGCATTCAGCATATGCTGCATAACAAACAAACGTTCGTTTTTGTCTTCATTCTGTCGTGAAGACGATGCATAGTTTCCTTGCTGCAACTTACCACTCCGAATATCATCTTTCTTGGCATAACATTGGGCTGCAATATGACCTGTTTTGCCACAGTAGTGGCACACAATACCAGAGTTGTTAGAACCTCTGTTCTGCCATCCACCTCTTCCTCTAAAGCTCCCCCTGCCTCTAAAGTTACCACGACCTCCTGAAACCTGCATATCTCCAAATTGCTGATTCAATCTGTTTTGCTGGTTGTCACTACCACGTCCTGTACCACGGCCTCTTGAAGAGAACCTACCACGTCCCTTCCTGAACTGGAGTAGAAAGCCTGGACCTGTTCACCACTTCTTTCAGATGTCTCACTCTGCATGTTGATTTCTTCAGTGATCATTAGAGAGACCAACTCATCAAAATCTGGAAATGGCTTTCTGACATATACGGAAGTTACAAAAGACTTCCAAGCCTTTTCATTGTTAAGTCCACCCAAGGTAGACGACACCAAATCATCATCATCGGGCATTGCATCAATCGCTGCCAATGCATCTGCAATGCTCCTTACCTTCAATGCATACTCATTGATAGACATCTTCCCTTTCTTCAATGTATTCAACTCTTGCTTGAGTTGAATCTTTCGTGCCTTTGTATTTACAGAAAACATACTTTCAAGTATGGTCCAAGCTGCATATGCATTCTCTGCATTTCTAATGTGTCCCAACATATTATTGTCAATTACTGCAGACAACCAATACATGACCTTCTTGTCTTTTGCATTCCATTCCTTTCGTGCCTTTATCTCTTCTGCAGTTGGAGGATCACTCACCTCCGGCTCCTTTTCTTCACCTGAAACGAACTCGTAGAGGCCTTTTCCAATAAGAAAGTTCGTGACACGGAACTTCCATGAAGGGTAGTTGTTCTTGTCAAGCTTCTCAATGATGGGGCTTCCACTATTCTCTGCCATTATCACAAGAATAATACCAAATAGCAAGCAAATCTTCTGCAATCCTCGACCTGTAGTGCACAACAATACACTAGACAGCCTTTTTCACTGTCTGCTCAACAATACATGCAATCTGCAACCTGTTTGCAGATAAACCTCGTGTTTACTCACTGGTAAACACCTTTAATCTTACAGATCTGAAATCTGTAACCTGCGCACCCACTGTCGGTCGATACAGTTGAAGTCACAGCGTACCCTGAAACTGTTGTCCGCAACTTGCGGCTCTAAAACGGGCCCTGAAACGGCCTCAAATGCCCAAAATAACTGCGGGACAGCCCTAAAGGGCTAATCTGCAGAATATACAGTGCTCTTCGCGCACACCAAATCTCACTGCAATCTGAGATTTTTGCTCTGCCCTGCTTCCGGTGCCTCCACAGGCACTATCCAAGAGAAAGAGTGGAAGGATGGGAGAGCTTCTTACCCGTGGCTTGCTTGCTCGAACCTTGCTTCTTTCCCTTTGCTTCAACCTTCGAAATCAGCCTCTCTTAGTGGTGCGGCTCTGATACCATGTCAAGAATTGCGTGGTGGAGGGAATTGCTCAAGATGCTGCGCCAATCACACACAGAATGCACAAGGAGAAGCTCACTCAAGAGACAAGAAGAGAGATGGAGGCCAAAACGTTTTCTTGCTGGTTTCTTCTTCTTCGTCCACACCCTTCACAATATACTCAAAGTATAGATAAGATACAAGATAAAAGGAAAGTGGCCTACTAAGTCAAACAATGCATAACCGACTACACTAGTCGACTGGCGCTATAACTATGCCAGCTATAAATAGGTGTAACAACCTGAATATAATAAGTAGTGAGTCAGTGGCCATGTGAGAGTCATAATGACCACCGATGTGCTAAGTGTAGACGTGTGGACCCATCTAACCAGGCGGTCCATCATCAATGTCCACATGTGTTGAGCTTGTCATCTCAACAAACAGGTCATATTGCAGCCCATTGTTATGCTAAGAAGGATGATATACACAGTGGTAAATTACAACAAGAAAACTATATATCGTCTTCATGACAGAATGAAGACAAAAATGAGTACTTATTTGTTATGCAGCATATGATGAATGTAGCTACAGGAAAGGGGATACATGATGATGTATGTTATGTCAATTCAGGTGCATCTAATCATATGACCACTCATATTGAATGGTTTGGAGAGATGCATGACTTACAAAATCCAGATTATGTGCAGATTGATGATTCATGCCATCCAATTTCACACATTGGAAAGGTTCCCTTGTCCTTGCATGATGTACAAACAAAGAGTCTGAGAGATGTATTACATGTGCATTTAGTCACAAAGAATCTAGTGTTTGTTGGCCAAATGGTAGAGCAAGGGTTGCAAGTCCAATTCAATGCAAAAGGTTGTTTTGTAGAAGACTTTAATGATAAGTGCAGGTTGGTCACAAAAGAAAGTAGAGTTGGCTGCATATTCACTTTAGATGCTGGAATTCCTATAATGGATGTTGCTATGTATGCTAAAGGAAGAGAAGTGTTTGCAAACATTGAAATATGGCACAAACGTATTGGACATACAAATGTGCGAAGGCTAAAATTAATGCAGTCCAAAGGATTGGTTACAGGGTTGCCTTCCTTTAGAGTTGTTGAATTTCATAAAGTCTGTGAAGCATGCTAGTTTGGTAAGCAAGCAAGACAACCCTTCTCGCATGATAGAGAGAAGTGAGCAAAAATATACTTGATGTAATGCATACAGATATTTGGGGGCCTACACAGAATGTATCTCTTGGTGGCAACAAATACTTTTTCATATTTATTGATGACTGTTCAAGGAAGCTATGGGTATATTTCATGAAGGAAAAGAGTGATGTATTTGAGCACTTCAAATCTTTCAAGGCAGCTATTAAAATAGAAACATGCTTGAAAGTGAAGTGCTTGAGATCACATGGAGGGGGAGAGTACCTCTCTAATGAGTTTAGTGGCTTATTGAGGACTCATGGGATAAAGGGGCAATTTACTCCTAAGTATACCCCACAACAAAATGGGGTTGCAAAAAGAAAAAATAGGCATATTGCAAAAGTTGCACTAGCATTAATGTGGCTGAAAAGAATATGCCAATTTTTTTTTGGTTTGAAGCTGTCCATAATGTTGTCTATATTACGAAGAGAACTCCCACAGCTGCAGTTCCATGGAATGACTCTCGAAGAATGCATTATTGGCAAGAAGCCCGATGTATCACACTTGAAGATATTTGGTTGTGTTGCATATGTTCATGTGCCAGATGAGCTACGAAAGAAGCTTGATCCAAAGGCTGAAAAATGTATTTTTATTGGATACTCTTTAGAGAAAAAAGGGTATCGTCGTTATAACCTTGTCACAAGTGAGTTCAGAGTGAGCATGAATGTTATTTTTTATGAGATGAGCGATTGGTATGCACTTGCGAGTGATGTATTAGATGATGATAATGATCATGATAGCTATGTGCAAAAAGGGTATCGTTGTTATAACCCTATCATAGGTGAGTTCAGAGTGACTAGGGATGTTATTTTTTATGAGATGAGCAATTGGTATACACATGCTGGTGATGTATTAGATTATGATAATGATCATGATAGCTATGTGTAGAAAGAAAAGCAAGAATCACAGAGTCTTAGTGGACCAAAAACGTCATTTGGTACTACACCTACAGTGAGCCCTTGGTCTCGGAGACTAATGAGTAGCCCCACACCTTCAAGTGGATCTATAAGTGTTGCAAGAAAATAAAAAGGAAAGAAGAAAGTGTTGGATGATAATGATACATCTACAAGTCATTTGGGATTTGATGGAGATTCTAGTGGTTCAAAGAGTTTGGATAATGAGCTTGGTATTCCTTCACTCAAGACACCAGGTGTACAGAGAGCTCATAGTAATGTAAAGGATCCATTGAGTAATCTAGTAGTATGTAGGTCTAGTAGGGTCAGATACCCAATTAAAAGATTTGGTGTTGAAGGTTATGCAGCTCACCATTATGCTTATATGGTGAAACTAGTTGAGGATGTTGAGCCCACTTGTTTTGAGGATGATGTTGGTCATGCTCATTGGGATGTAGCAATGGATGAGGAGATGGATGCATTAGAAGCCAATAAGACTTGGGATTTGGTACCCTTACCTGAGGGTAAGAAAGCTATTGGTTGTAAGTAGGTTTACAAATTCCAGCATAATGTAGATGGTTTTGTTAGTAGGTATAAGGCTAGGTTGGTTGCAAAAGTCTATGCTCAAACATATGGCGTAGATTATGAGGAGACATTCAGTCCAGTTGCTAGGATGGTAACTGTTAGATGTGTGATTGCCTTGGCAGTAGCCAAAGGTTGGAGTTTGCAACAAATGGATGTTTAGAATGTCTTCTTGCATGGTGAATTGTAAGAAGAAGTGTATATAGAGTAGCCATCAGGTTATGAGGATTTTTTAGCATCCCACATATGTGTGCAGGTTAAATAAGGCACTCTATGGGCTGAAGTAATCACCTAGATCATGGTGTGACAAGTTTGGAGAGTATCTTTTAAATATTGGATTTTTTATTTTCGATGCTGATCATTCACTTTATGTGATAAGGGGAGATGCATGTTTGGTCATCATAGTCATTTATGTGGGTGACTTGATTATTACATGTGATAGTGACAATGGGACTGTTGAAGTCAAGGACTTCTTGAAGAAGAAGTTTAGAGATGAAAGATTTGGGTGAGCTGAGATACTTTCTTGGTATTGAGGTGATCATATGCGATGATGGTATATGGCTATCCCAAAGGCAGTATGGCTTGGATATGTTATCCAAGTATGGTATGGCAACATGTAAGCCTCTTTCAATACCATTGGAGCAAAATGTGAAGTTGAGTGCCAATGTTGGGGATGACATAGAAGACCCTAGTATGTTCAAGAGGATAGTAGGTTGTTTGATTTACATGACTATCACAAGGCCAGGACTTGAGCTATGTTATTGGCCTTGTCAGCCAGTTTATGCAAATGCCTAGAAAGCCTCATTTAGATATAGTTAAATGTATATTGAGATATGTGAAGTCTACTTTACATTATGGACTTTTTATGAGGAAGGTAAGGATGTACAGATCTTTGGATACACAGATGCAAATTGGACTGATAGCATGTTAGACATAAGATGTACTAGTGGATTCATGTTTTCCCTTGGTAGTGCAGTAGTTACACGGAGTAGCAAAAAGCAGCCTATAGTTGCTTTATTGAGTATGGAGGCTGAGTATAGAGGTGCTGCTATGGCAGCATGTGAGGTGGTATGATTGCAAAAGTTATTAGGTGATTTGGATGTGCAAGGAGGTGGTCCAGTTGTCATTCATTGTGACAACATGAGCAGCATACAGCTAGCTAGGAATGTAGTGTTCCATGCTAGGACAAAATACATTGAGGTGCACTCCCACTTTGTGAGAGATAAGGTACTTGCAAGAGAGATTGACTTGGTATATATCAACACATAGAATCAGATAGCTAACATTTTTACAAAGGCATTGGGTGCAGAGAAGCTTCAAAAGTTCTGAAGCTTACTTGGAGTTGTAGAGATAGGGTTGAGCTTAAGGGGGAGTGTTGAGATGGCAAGCTCAACATGCGCGGACATTGATGATGGACCACCTGGCTAGATGGGTCTGCACATCTATACTTAGCACGTTGGTGGTAGTCGTTATGATACTCACATGGCCACTGACTTATCACTTATTATATTTAGTTTGTTACACGTACCTGCAACTGCCAAAGATGTAGTGTTAGTCGATTAGTGTAGTTTGTTGTGTACTGTTTAACTTAGTAGGCCATTTTCCTTTATGTTGTATCTTATCTATACTTTGTGTACATTGTATAGTGCATAGAAGAAGAGGAAGAAATCAGCAAGAAAACGTTTTGGCCTCCATCTCTCTTCTTGTGTTCTTGAGTGAGCTTTTTCTTGTGTATACAGTGTGTGTTTGGTGCAGCAGCTCAAGTAAGTCCCCCCACCACGCGATTCTTGACAAGGAGATCAGTACGTGAGGCATTGCAGAGCATCACAAGCCTATAACTAGGAGCAACATGCTAGAAAATTGCGGCAGGACATAGAGATGCGATAAGTCCAACATGTATTAGCTCTGGCAAATAGGAATCAAATAATACCTAACGCAGAAAGAGAGAGAGCGCTGGAGGCAGACTTAACATTGAGTGAGCTCCTTACAAAGGAGCTCATTAATAATATGTCAGCATAGCAGAGTGCAAAAACCTTAGCAACCTCATTGCTTGCAGGATTAGGAGTCACCCAGGGCTCCAAGAGCCAATCAAAGATCCCTAGAGTCACACAAAGTAGCTAGACAAATATCAACCAGACCCGTATAGTTTTGTAGAGCAACTCGATTAGGTTTACGAGGCTAATGGCCTCATAGATCTTGCTCAGCACTCCAAGCTTTCGGCCTATGCCTAGACTTCTGTTGCTTTTGCTGTGACGTTATGACTTGTTCTTCTCATTGTTTTTGTTCCTTTATCTTTACAGTAAACAATTATGCAACAGAGAAGAGAAGAGATTTTAAGTTTTGAATTTGAACCGAATTCCGAAAGAAAGGACTGATGAAGAGGAAGAACTCACCAATGCCCAGAGAAGAATAACTTAATCATATTTTTATTCTCATTCCTTTCTTCTCTAGATGGTTGATTTTTTATGGATTTTGTATGATGATTAGTTGTTTTAGAAGTGTTTGAGAGTTTTTTGGATGAGGTTGATTAGGTTTTGAAAGCTCATGATTGTTTATAGTAGTGAAGATATTATGTTCTGACATGTTTTGTTGATATCTTGTTAGTGTTTGTAAGGCCCAATTCCTGTGAAGAGGAGTAAATTCGCAGGCAGAAGGTAGTTTTTTGGAAATCAGTTCTTTTTTGCTCTGTTTTTCTTTTATATAAGGGGTTAGAATAATGATTGATGAAGTTTGAGAGTGTTTGGATGCTTATTGATTGATTATTGATTGTTTTGAGTGATTTAAATTGAGCTAGAGGCTTTTTGACGCCTTCTATTAATCCTTTGTTGACCGTCTGTAGAGCCTCTGTTCCTATTTTTTTATGTTCTGTATGGCTCTATAAGTGTGATGATAGATGAATGTGTAGCTTGGAGAAGTTTTCCAATCTAATGGGGAAGAGATGAATACAAACTCAAAATAGCTGAAATAAGTGAGAGAAGTAGATGTTGAATACTTGCAGTAAAGACTAAAGTGACAGTGACATTGATGAGCTACAAAGAGACATTGTAGTGGCTTTGGTGACCTTTCATATCAAACATACCTCTTGGGAGGGGTATCCACGACCAATGAGGGGTTATGAATGATTATTCTTGATTATCTCATTGTACTATTGAGAGAGAGTATGTATGAGGGAGCGAAAGATAGCAAAATCTATGAAAAATAATGTATCTATGAGTGAGAGATTGTGAGAGAAAGCTATGGAACTTTTGAAGAAGAATACTATGTGATGATTTCCATTCAATTCTATGAGGAATATAAAGAGCATAATCAATCCTGTTCAATTTAAAACAATGGGAGAATTGTTTCTATGAAGCTGCGTGAAGATTTCTTATTCCTCGTGTTCTTTTATTTGTTGTGGTCATATCAAATATGAAAAAGATGTTTGTTGATGATACAAGATAGATTTTCTTACAGTAGAATCCCCATTTTTCTTGGTATTCCTCTTGGAGCTCCATGTTTTTGGTCCGCAGCTGGGGAAAGTTACCACCAACAAGCATTAGAAATGGCTGAAAATGAAGGAAATGGCATTGCCAAGAGGAGAAGAATTCAATGGATGGTTGCAAAGTTCCTTCTACCACTGAAAAATTGGAGATTCTCATTTTCAAAGCCACTTTCCATACGTTCATCCTACAATGGCGAAAACATATAACCATCATGATGCAAGCTCTATGTGGTAGACTATTTCCTTTCCCTGTTGAACTAACGAAGTCGTGTATCTTGGTAGCAAATTGTTTGGGAAAAAAGAAAAGTGCAGAAACACATAAAATGACCATCTAAGGAAGATTTAACATTCATTGAGACATCATCAAGTGAGAAATTATGAAGAAGCTTCAA
Organism: Lygodium microphyllum; assembly: GCF_053477565.2. Lineage (NCBI taxonomy): Eukaryota > Viridiplantae > Streptophyta > Polypodiopsida > Schizaeales > Lygodiaceae > Lygodium > Lygodium microphyllum. The sequence continues at coordinate 81,491,443 of NC_141135.1, forward strand.
GAGTCGTGGCCAATTGAAGTTCATAAGAACAAGAAGGAAAAGAGTTGGAATCTGTCTGTGGATGCTCAACAGTAGGATATGTGGGATGCTTAGTGCACTAATAACTTTCTATTTGTCCACTTAGCAACCCATTGGAAGTTAGTAGGCAGAGTGTTCTTCACAACATACACTATTGAAACCATCAGAAGCTAGCATTACTATGATAATGGCTCCACAATGATGCTTAGAAGAATGAGTTTTGATACCTTCAAAACTTAATACCTTTTCCTCTATAGTAGTGAAATGAAAGATAAATTCAAAGACATTGAAAAGAAATAAGTAGAAGAAATGTTGGCAAGAGAGTCCTCCACGGATTGAAGCCCCTTTGATTCTATTCTGTTGAGTACAAATAAACTGGGTGGAGCTAATTCCCTAATGAATGATAAGATCAAGAGGCAAGCACTAGAATGGGTCTAGAGGTATGTGAGAAGAGAGAAGACAAAAAATAAAGCCGAGAATGAGCTAGAAAAAGCCTCCTTTGATGCCCTAGCAACACTCTTTGCAGAAGTCCCCATGGTGACTCAAGGTCCCCTTCCTAGTCAAATATGTCCTAGAAATATTGATGATAGGCCAGTGAATGTAGTCTTATTGCCCATCTTTAAGGGAGAGTACAATGAAGACCGTGATCTTCATGTAGTAGAGTTTATGGTAGCATGTGTGGCTAACAATGCCAAAACCCCCAATCATTGGTTGGAAATATTCCCCACCACTTTCAAAGGTGCGGTGTTTTAGTGGTATGAGAGACAAGCAATAGGAACTTTTGGCACATGGGATGACATGGCCTTCCTCACTAAATTCAGTTGTGAAGGTTTTGAAGAGCGGATACGAGAGGAGTTCATGAACCTCCTCTGGTGAATGAGTAGAAGCATATGTCTCTAGAATAGAATCCATACTAAAGAGATGGACCAACCATCATTTGGATGAAGGCATCCAAAAGGGAGTTTTCCTTAGATACCTACAACCAAAATTTCATAAGTTTGTGGGATTGAAAAGACTAGTCAACCTACAAGCTACAGTAGAAAGTGCAAGACTGTATGATGAAGTTGAAGTAAGGTTGTCAATGACCTCAAGAAGAGGAGTCCTACCTCTTCCCATTCCAAGAATGGCATACCCACCAAATGCAGTCCAAGGGACATTCCCCTACCCCTATCCTCAAACGCAAAAAATGTCGCAGTACAGTGCAATGAATCCATAGTGACCATAGATGGCAATACCTCAAATGTTTGTTCAACCACAACAACAATGGCCTCAATTAGTTCCCCCTATGTGACTCAACAACAATAGTAGAACCCTACCATCTGGAACCAACCACTCCTGGTCTCAATAGGAGCTGTAAATGAGAACCAAAACAAAGGAACCTCTAGATCAACCCAACTAATTTATGTAGTGATTACAAAGGCTTCCCAAAACCCTACTACAAGTACTCCTGAAGGTGAATGTGGATGTGATTACAGAACAGCTATAGATACTGAAGGTGAATGCTACCAACATATCCACTCCTACAGGAGGAGGTGGAAGAGATGTGATGTGTTCTAATACATGGTGTGGAAAGTGCCACCAAAGCAAGACATTTAGCCACTGAATGTACCTGAAAACTAACTGTCCCTAAAGCCTTCTATTTATATTGTTTAAGGAAAAATCATACAGATGATATTTTCTCTCTGATGCATGAAAGAAGAAAGAAAGATAAAGAAGCAAGGTTCAACTTGTTGGAGTCCAAAATGACAACGCAAGACATTTGGCCAAAGTCTAGGGAGTTCGATTCTAATTTTGGCCAAGGAGGTTTCCCTCTCAAAGTTACAAAGCTGGCAGTGGCCAGAGATAAGAGGTTGAGTGTTACAAATGTGGAGAAAAGGGTCATATCTCACCAAATTGTCCAAACCCTAGAAGGTCTATGGACTATAAACCCTTATGCAGTCGATGCAAAGGTGAAGGCCACACTGTAAAAGATTGTCCTAGTCCAGCACCTGTGAAAGCTACTCTTGATATCCAATAGGAGACCCAAGAACCTGCTTCCAATTTGGTGGAATTGGAGATTGCCGCAATAACATGTGCTAAGAAAGAAGAACCAACAGTTTTAAAAGAGAACATTCCCTCTGCTAAATCGGTGAAGTTCAACCTTCCTAGGAAGAAACAAAATAGTGCATCACAAAACAACATACTACAGAGCCCTCCAGTAGCACAGAGAGCTACAAAGACAGTTACAAAGACACGACCAGAGGTCCAAGTGATAGACGATGCCAAAGTACCTCTTGAAGGAGAAGAGGTGTAGATGTTGCCACTCTTGGAAGAAAAAGGGAATATAAAAGTGGGTGTTGCCCCATTCCCTATAGTCGATTGGAAAACCCCATAGATTCTAGCAAAGAATATGACATGGTCAAAGACCTAGACACTTTTAAACCTAGCTTAACATTCTGAAAATTGATGTTTTTTATCCTAGCTGAAGAAAGAAATTCAAAAGCATACTGAAAAGAAGAAAAGGTCTAAGGATTGCTCCCTCAACAACGACAAGTCCAACAAAGCCCTAGAGCCTGTGAAGGAAGTGGATGTGGCTAACACCTTCCTGGATCATGGTACCCTAGAGATTGGTGTGTGGATTTAGGGATACTTTATTGCAAATGCATTGATTGATGGAGCTTCATCCATGAACATAATAAGGATGTGACAATGAAGGATCTAGGCTTGCAAGGCATGTAGCCTACGCAGTGGCTTATCATATTAGCAGACCAAAGCAAAATCAATCCTTTGGGCATTCTCCCATATGTAAAGACAACCCTAGTAGAAAAGGGATTATTGACTGACATATCTGGTGGTCAAACCAAATACCTACATGACCTCATATCCTCTACTCCTAGGAAGACCGTGGCTTTTTGAAGTAAGGGGACGGATAGATTGGTTCAAAGGAACCCTAACCCTAGGTAGAAGAACCAACAAGGTGGTGTTGAAAGTAACAAATGGCACATGAGGAGATGAAGAAGCCATCAAATAGATCTTTCCTAAGAAAACAAAGGCACGAACCTTGACAGTGGGCACTGTAAGCCAACTCTTGAAAGAAGACAAATCTTTGTTAATGGATGAATACCTCATGCTTGAACCTAAATTGACTTTTGAAATCACCAGTGATAGTGAGATAGAAGCATGGATGTATTGTTCTCCTTGTTACATGGCCATAGCAGAGCCAGAGATGGACACAAAGATAGAGATAGAGACAGAAGTAGAGGTAGACCCAAAAGCAGAGGACATAACAAAGAGTCTGCTCTGCTCTTACAGAGCTCCCACAGAGGCAAAAAGAGAATCTGAATAGTACAAAGATGATAGTGAAGGAGAAGACTATGAAAGCAAGCTAGAAGAATCTATCCTACTCGCAGAAGGCATAGATGAGGAAGAAGTTCCATAAGCTCTAGAAATAGAAAATCCCATACTATTAGACAGAATAACTTTGGTACCTTTTGGACTGACTAACGAGTCACATCATGTGCAACATATCCATAAGAAATGGATTAAGAAGAATAAGCCTTCATTCCAGTTGTGGTTCTTGCCGCCCTAATCCACCCTTCTCATGAGAAGATGATGACGATGCACCTTGCCAACAACCACCAATTCAGCAGCTCAAACAGAATGCAAAAGGTTCCTGTTATGTGACGTTCTTGGATGCATCCTTGGAAGACAAGTCCTCAAGCCAAGAAGTAATTAATCCCCAAACCAAACCCGAAACATCAATGATACCCTTCGAGTATCCCAAGGAGCAAGAAGAGCCCTCATTGAAAGAGGATGTAAGTTCCAGTCAATCATCAGAAGAGGCAACTACTCCCTTGAAGAAGTCGAATCTAACCCAGAAGCAGTCCGTGGGACCTTCATCCGTAAAGTGGAAGGAGAAAAGCAATTAATGTTTGTGGATGTTGCTGGTATTGAACATCACCTAAAGGTGGGTATCAATCTTCTAGAAGAACTATCGATGTCCTGCGTGACAACCTACTGAATAAGAAATTTGACATTTTTGCATAGTCATACAAAGATTTGAAGGGTATTGATCCTATAGTATGCCAACATCACATCGACCTAGAGCCTGATGCCAAGCCTGTGAGGCAAAGACAGAGGCACATGAATCCAAATTACTCTACCCTAATGAATTCTGAATTACTAAAGCTCCTTGAAGCTGAGTTTATCTATCCAGTGGCAAATAGTGAATGGGCTTCGCCCATCATGGTAGTACCCAAGAAGAATGGAAAGCTACGAATATGTGTGGACTTCCAAAAGCTAAATTCCAAGACAAAGAAGGATCATTTCCCTACCCCTTTCACAAACCAACTATTGGACAAATGGGGCCATGAACTTTATTCTCTCTTAGATGGATTAAATAGATATAATCAAGTCTAGATCACAAAAGAATATCAATCCAAAATAGCCTTTACAATAGAATGGGAAACCTATGCTTATAGAGTGATGCCTTTTTGGGCTTTGTAATGCTCCCACTACATTCCAATGAGTAATGATGGTCGCATTTCAAAACCATTTGCATGACTTCATGGAGGTGTACCTAGATGAATTCTGTGTCTATAGCCTAATCCGTGATCATTGGGGACACCTAAAGTAGTGCTTTGACAGATGTCAAGAGTATGGAATCTCTCTCAACCCCGAAAAGTGTGTCTTTCAAGTCTCTTCAGGAGTTCTTCTAGGCCACATTTTCTCTGCACAAGGGATAGCAACAGATCCTACAAAGACTGAGAAGATTTTAGCCTTAATAGCACCAAACAACCTCAAATAGTTGAGGGGATTCCTTGGCCATGTGGGCTATTACAAAAGGTTTATTGTGAACTTTGCAACAAAGGCATTTGCCTTGCATAAACTCATTAAAAAATATGCACAATTCACATAGACCATTGATTATGACGAGGCTTTTAATACCCTGAAGTAGTGTTTGATTGAAGCACCCATCCTGCAGCCCCCTGATTGGATGAAGGAGTTCCGTGTGCACACTCATGCATCAATCAAAGGCCTAGGTGCAATCTTATGCCAAAAGGGCCCCTTGAAGTTAGATCAACCTATTTATCATACCAGCCCGAAAAGTAACCGATAAAGAAAGGAATTATACCATGACAGAGCTCGAGTGCTAGCAATGGTGTTTGCCTTGGAGAAGTTTTAATACTACTTACTATCGACACACCGGCTGAGCCTGATTGATTTTCCCTTCATTAACTGAGAGGTGAGGACTGAGGGACGTTTCGACACTTGGAGACAAGTATGTTCTCATCTCCCTATGCATACACGGGATGGGCCTCCTCCGCCACCATCACTATACACTTCATTCTATTTGGCACATTGTATGATGAGGCTCCCTGGCCTTCCTTCTTGCATCTGTGCCAAATGGGTTGGGATACACTTAAACACCATCAATTGTGCACATTGGCATTCTCCCTGTGAACCATTCCTTTTGTCAATTTCTAAACTTGATGTGAGCTATGAGTTTCCATAATTATTCTCTGAGTGATGTGAGTCATGGGGCGAGCAACTAATCTATCATTTTAATATGAGTGACAATCGAGACCAAGTGATGGATACCTCGCCACCCCACGAACAACCTAACCAACGCTTCATCACCAATGCTACCTCCCTGGGTGCTCTTGCATGGTCCCTACCATGATGGACGAGTGTGATGTGGTGAGCCATGGTACCTCTTGTAGATGACTACAATCCTTCATGATGTGACATCGGCGGTTCCCCTTCACCCTCTGCAAATCAGGCCAAGTTTTTCTCACCATATCCCTTTTGATTACACAAGTTGGTCATGTTTAAGTGTGGGGACGTATGTATATGGGTTATAATTAAGTATTAGGCCCCTGTTAGGTAGTCAATCCAATTTATTAAGGTCTTAAGTGTGGGGATACGTCCCTGCAAGTTCACTTTGCATACCCTCCTGCAAACCTCCCTATAAAATGATTTGAGCATACCATGTCTTCGTCTTGCCCTGATGGGGTCCCTTGCCTGTGAATGCATCTTACATTCACCAAAAAAAAATATGACCTTAAAACCTTGTTTATCCCTTTGCAGTAGCCACTTTTCCTTTTTACAACCCTCTGTTTCAAGCCATGGATAATGAGTTATTAGGTTTTGAAAAAATTTCCACTGATTTCACATGTTTTCATGTGAACATACCTTTTTCACTTCAAAATCATGCTCTAATGATACAACCCTAACCTATACCTTCTTCTTAACGTTTTTTCATTTTAGTTCCCATCATTCTGATGTATGTTTTGTCCGTTATTAATTTTTTTGTATTTTTGTGTATATCATTTTGACTCTTTTTCCATGTGAACTTGCCCTACACACCTTGGAATTAAATTTCAATTAGATAGCCTTGTCTGGGTTGCTCTCTTGCACAATTTTCCTTTTTCCCATCCTATTTTGACCCATATATTTTTTAAATTAAATTTTATGTAAGTTCATGTGCTTGTTTTTTCTATTTTTTCCATGTGAGCGCACCCTAATGCCATCCGACGAACTACGGTCTAACCTCCTAGCCGTGTCCCATAGGTTTCCCCTAACATTTTTCCTTTTTATTTCACTCCATTCCAATACATTGAATTTCTCTTTTTTTAAAACTTTCTTTTTGTTGGTATTTTTTATATTATTTCCATGCAAACGTGCCCTACCGCCCCCAAAACCGTGTTCTACCTTAGTCATCCTATTTGTCACTTTCCTATGGACCTTTTTCTTTAAATTTTGCTTTATTTCGACCTTTGGATTTTTTTCGTATAAATTTTTATTTTCATTTTTGGGTGTGTTTTTACAGTTTTCCCCATGCAAATAGGTCTTATCCCTTTTAAAACCGCATTTTCAAGTGGCAAGCCAATCTGCCACTTCATCCTATATATTTTTCCTTTTGACTACCCTTTGTTTTGACCAACCGATTTGCCAATATTCATTTCCATTTGTGTTTTGCAAGCCCAATTTTTGCCTTTCTTCCATGCGAACGTCCTTAATTGTCCCCAAACATATTGTTTCATTTTTCTACCCTCTTCCTCTCATCCTCCAACATATTTTTCCTTTTTGTTGTTTGTCCATCCAGTGCTCAATTTAATTGTCATTAATTTTTTCGTAATTGGTGTTTTGTCGTTATGCTTGTTTCTGCACGAACAACCCACGTTTTTGCGATATTCCACACGTTAACGTTGTTACACGAGCGATGATCGAGAGCAAGCCTCACTCACAACTCGATAACAAGACGTTAAGGAGTGCCAGTTGGGGTATTTGACTTTGTCGGATGCACAACAAAATTTGAAAAATTCCAATATTCGACAATACACCACGAACCAGACACGAAACAAGATAACACACAATGAAAGTATCAAAATTTCGACAACAAACCAAGTGAACTATATTCTCATACCTTAAGAGCCTTGAGCAGATGCTTGACACCACAAAGTCTAACTTCTTCAACTTCAGAAATAGCATGTCCAAGAGTATCCTCTCGCATGCGACCCTCCTCTCTCATCTCTCACAAGATGACAAGAAGATTCTAAGGGAAAGGGCCCCTAACTCTCTACTCTCCTCTCCTTTTATAGTTTTTTACATCCTCACTTACGTTGAATATGCTTTTGCTTTTCAAAAAGCTTTGAGCTTTCCATGCCTTAAGCTTTCAATAAGCTTTAAACCTTTAACATTCATTGCTGCTCTGCGTTTCGTAAACGCAGCTACCCTGCCTCATCCTTTGCAAAGCTTTGTCCTCATCCCCTTCGTTTTCATCTCTGATGTGGCACGGAATTGTCTGTCGATCAATTTCCTTGTTGACATCTTTCTGCCATCGCTCTAGATACTTCGTTGTCATCTCAACTAGTTTCAGCACCACCTTAGTTCTGCAACGTCTGCAACTAATTCGCAAACTGTCGTCGGCTTGTCCTTCATCACACATTGACGATCCCTCCGTCGTAGCCGCAACTCGGTCTGCCAATTTGGCTCCTCTTTCTTTTGTTAGCCGTCTTCAACCCGAGCTCTCTTGCGTCTCCCTTTTCCATTCCTTCGGCTGTACACGACCTTCTTGTCTTTTGCGTTGTTCTCCATCTTCGAATGCATCGACTCGTGCTGTGAGATCTTCTTCCTCATGGCTTCATTGTCTTCATGTCCTAGAGCTTCTCCATCCTTTTTTACCTCCGTTGTTGTCTCCAAGCTTCTCCCCCGGTTGTAGTCATCGCCTTTGACCGTATTCTTTGTTGCAGGTCTTTGTCCCGAGCTTGCGGAAGTCCCTTTGATCTTCTCTGTTAGAGCAGCATTGTCGATACTTTGATGTAGTCTTTCTCTCATCCTCTTCCTTCTTCACCTCTGTCATTGTCTCTGTCTCGCTCTCTTTCCTTCTCCCGATCGCGAGTGCTCTCCCATTCTCTACGACATCCTTCGTTCCCTCCCAGTTCCCCACCGCACAAACCTGACAGGCAGTGAGAATGGAAGCGTTCTAAAGCTCTGCCATCTTCATCATTTCTCCGAACTCACTGATGCCTTCTTGTCTTCTCCAGAGCTTGCCTTTACACATGGGAGTAGAGGCTCCTCATGCCATTTTGGAACAGCATTTCGCCAGAAGCTCACTGCTCCACCAACACCCACACACCAAGCTGATGTTTGGCAGTCCCACAGCTTCATTGCTCTTATAATGTCCGACTATTTACTTAGTCTCTCAACCTCATGCCATGTTGGAAGCATAGTTCACCACAAGTTTTCCGTCAATGCCAAAATTCTCAGACAGATCAGAAATTGTCTATCTGGAAAAAAACTCCCAAAAGGCCAGGTAAAGAATGGATCGTCAAAAGAATCCTGATCAAAAAATCAGAGATGAGACTATTTCTGCTTCCAAATCCAAACCCTGCAAAAGGATCATGAGATCCTAGCTACCGCCTGTTTCTGTTCATATTCTGCATCTTCAAATCAGGAAGAATACCAAAAGAGGGCCGATAATCTGCAACATGTCCCATATTTTGACATGGTTCTTATTAACCATCTCCTACTTGAATGTAAAATTCTTCTCTTAGATCAGAGGTTCAAGCTTATGTTGACTTCTCTCTTGATTCTTCAAGGTTTGGGTGTTTTTCATGCAATGTGCCCTAGCAACAAAACATGCTCTTTAAAATAGAACTTCGTGCCCAATCAAAACATAATTCGAAAAAATATGCAATGTCGGATCCATGATATGCAATCAATCAATCCATGCTACACACAAAATAATGTATGCATTGAAGAATTTTGCCTAGCCTATCTAGATGTGATCGTGCGCCATGCAAAATGCAAACAAAATTCCTTGTTAATTTAAAATTCATTATTCTTACGTCTCAACGCTCCTCAATAAAATATCAATCTCCGCTCCACCCATCCAAAATCTCACAATCACTCAAGAATTTGATGGTCCTCAAGATGTTGGCCAAATATGAACAACCTTTCTCACAATTGGTGGCGTCCTTTACGACCCTCGAACTCTCCCAATCACCTTACACTCTCAACCAGAGGTTCCTAACTTTGTGATGAACATCCCAAATGGTGTGTGCAAGAAATGTGCATGCTCAATTATAGGTGCTCTCTCATGACGTGCTAGTGCTCAATGATGGTGCAAAACATGCATAATCCCAACCCATGGGATGGAAGAATTTGAGAAGAATGGGAGACGACCCCTGAGTGCAGTGCATCAACAAGTGCAACATGAAGTGCTTGTGAACCCATTATCCTTGTGATGTGCAAAAATCTTGACAAGAAAACATACCTAGCTCCTCAATGTTCAGGAGCTATTGACAAACACAAGCTTCATCCTATTCAAAAAAATACCAAGCTCGACCAAGGCTATCAAGTTTCACACTCAACAAATCAAACAAAATGACAAAAGCAAATACTAGGCTAAACAAACACAAGAAATCCAACTACAAAATAACAAAACAAACTGTCACGCAAACAGCTAAGCTAGCAGAAATCAAACCTAACTACAATTTGACTAGGGCTTTTCAGTATTTAAAAAAAACACTTGACATATTTAGCCCTCCCCCTAGTCCGCAAACATTCATGTGCAGCAGTTGCTTTCATAGAACGATGCCACATCTATCATCCATTTAGTTTCCTCATTCTTTTGTTGAAATTGTCGTTCTGACCACACCTCTATTTGTATTGTCATTAACCTTGATATGTACTTCTTTAATCTATATCCATTTATCCTTTGCTTATGTGCCTTCCCATCCAAATTTTCTAACGCATAAGTTCCATTTTTAAAAACTTCAAAAACCCTAAATGGTCCTTCCCACTTTGTTTGGAATTTCTTTTGAAAAGTATGATCCAATTTACTATTGTATCTCAAAACTAAATCCCATTTTTTTATATTTTTATTTTTGAATTTTTTATTAATATCTTGTAAAAAAATTCTTAACTTTTCTCATATTGATCACACACTTCCTATCTGTTTAATTGTGCTTCTTGTAATTGTATCAACCTTTCTGTGAAATAAATTTTTCCCTCTCCTTCAGTCAACTTTTCAAACATCCTTAAAGCCAGTATTTCTACCTCTATAGGTAGTAAGGCTTTCTTTTCATAAACCAGTTTAAAGGAAGAACAGCCTGTACTTTCTTTTATTGCTAATCGATAAGCCCGTGAAGCACTTGGCAACTCAATATCCCATGTTTGGGGACAATTCTTTGTCATTTTAGACAGCATTCTTATTAACTCCCCGTTGAATCGCTCGTTGAGACCATTACATTGAGGATTGTATGATGAAGCAAATCTTTATGTTATTTTCAGTTTCTCATAAAGACAGTCTATTAATTCTCCCTTAAAACATGGTCCTCTATCTGACAAAAACTCTAAAGGTGTTCCAAATTTACAGCATATATCTTCATAGATAAATTTTCCCACATCTATGGCTCTGATGTTTTTTACAGCTTTAGCTTCTGCCCATCGAGAAAGATAGTCAACTGCTGTCAAAATATATATTTTTCCTCGTGAAGTATGTGGTAATGGACCAATTACATCTATTCCCCATTTTTCAAAAATATCATATGCAAGAATTGTTTTCCTTGTTTCTGGTTTTAATATTCTCTTACTCATTCTTTGACATTCATGACAAGATTTGCACCAGTGATTTACATATTTTTGAACACTTGGCCACATATATCCTTCAGTTAAAATCTTTTGTAAAGTTATTTTGTAAGAATAATGCCCCCCACATGCCCCCTCATGATTTGTTTCTAGAATGTGATACATTTCTTTTTTCCAGGTCACTCTTCTTAAAATTAAATCCACTCCTTTAGCATAAAGGACATCGTTCACCATTTTATATATTCCAGCTCTTCTTAAAAACCCATATTTTTTGTTTTTTTGAATACTAAAAGGTACTTTCCCTGTTAACAAAAATTCTTCTTCCAAATCTAGAGCTTCTCTTCCCCTATAAAGAGGAAGATCTGCTTTCATTACAAATACTTGACAAATTGCTAATTGGGCTGCATTGTGAGCTTCCTGATTTTCTTCCTTGGAAATATGTTTCAAACTCCAAGCTTCAAACTGTTTTAAATCTCTTCGAATTCTATTACACAACCTTTTCAATTTGGGATTTTTGATTTTCCAAACTCTGAGTATTCGCTTTACTAATAGTAAAGCATCACCTCTAATTCTCAACCTTCGAATTCCCATCAAAGCATAATGGCTGCTTGTAAGGTTGCATACTCAGCTTCGTTGTTACTTGTTGCCTCAAGTTTAACTGTTTCTTTTTTTATTAACTTTCCTTGAGGATCATAAACTACTACTCCTCCTGAAGATGCTTGGTGTGCCTTACGATATGATCCATCAAAATACATCAAAATGAGTTTTCTATTTCTAGTTTTTATTCTTCTTTTTCTCCAAATTTTCCTTTTAGTAAAAAAGAGCTTCCTCTATAGGTTAAAAGGTTTGCTATTGTAGCCCTAGTTGAGTCCTCAACCTGGAATTTATATTGAAATTCTTCTAGTTCAACAATCCACTTCACAACTCTTCTTGATAAGTTCGAGTTATTCACCAACTGTGGTAATAGTGTATAGCTTGTTAAAATAGTAAAGGGTTTTGGTAGTAAATATCTCCTAAACTTTCTACAAGCAAATATTACACTTAACATTACTAGTTCTATTTATGTATATGTTTTTTCTATTTGCAACTTCACTCGACTTGCGAAATAGATAGGCCTCAGATATATAGAATTCCTTGTTGCATTAGAATCGCTCCAATGGAATCTTCCCCAATTGAAGGATTCACAAAAAATTCCTTTTCCCAATTAGGTGCTTGAACTGATGATGCATGACTCACAGTTTCCTTCACCTATTGAAACACTTCTTCAGCCTCTTTAGTCCGCTCTAAAGGATCCTTCTTGGCTACCATCTGTAACGGATAGAGTAACTGAGATGCCAAAGGAATGAATCTTGATAGATATCTTACCTTATGAATGAATATCATAAGTTCTTTAGTATCTGCAGGTGATACTAAGGTTACTAGGGCTTCTACTTTTTCAGGACCAGGTTCTTTTCCATTTTCTGAAACTACATGACCAAGAAGTTTCACTTTTGGTTGGGCTATTTTGCATTTTTTGGGATTTAGCTGACAACCATAACTATCCAATCTTTCAAATACTTTTCCAAGTTTTTCACAATGTTCTAATCTTGTACTATGAACACAAATATCATCAATAAAATCTACAACAAACTTCCCTAGGTAAGGGGCTAACACTCTATTTATCCTTCGTTGATACCAGGCTGGTCCATTACTAAGTCCAAAAGGTAAAACTCTATAGCAAAAACAACCCCATGGTGTTATGAAAGTTATTTTCTTTTGATCTTCAAGAGCAATGGGTAATTGAAAATATCTAGAATATCCATCACAAGCACTATACCTTTCAAAACCTACAACTGAATCTAAGATTTCTTCTACGAATGGAAGCAGATAATGATCTCTTTTTGTGACGTCATTTAGAGGCTTATAATTTACACAAATTCTCCAACCTCCCGTTTTCTTTGATGCTATAACTATTGAGCTTACCCATTCTGAATCTTCTATAGGATAAATAAATCCTGCTTGCAACAATTTATCTACTTCTTCTTTCAAGACTAATATTTGTTTTGAAGTCAGGGGTTTCAACTTTTGACATACTGGCTTGGCGTCTTCTTTCAGTTCTATTTTTAGCCCTTCCCCTTTCATTCCTCTGATTTCTAAGTATGAAGTTGCAAAAAGGTTGGGATATTTATTAATGAGTGAATGATATTGTTTTCTTTCTCCATCTTTAAATCTTGACTTAACATTTTTTCCAGAAACTCTCTTTTTTTTGTTGAAACTTGAGGTAGTTTCATTAATTTTTCTAATTCCTCTAGTTTCCCTTCTTCATCATCTTTAAAAAATCCATCTTTTTTATTTCCTTTGGTTTTAACATTTATAATTTGGACTTTTTGTGAATGTTCTTCTTTTGAAGTTGATTCTTCATCCTTTAACAGGAATAAAAGTCCTTTTTCTTTAGAAGGAAGATTTAAATTAGGACTTTTTTTGTTTCTTGATACCCTTGATACTATTGATGATTCTATATAAGTTTTTGACTTCACTCTGTTTTCTAGGGAAATTTTCTTCTTTTTTTATTAAATTTTTCAATTATTAGAGATGAAATTCCTGGATCTGAATCACTTTCTGAACTTCCCTCCTCAATTTCATCTTCTTCTTCCGTACTATCACTTTCCTCTTCTTCTTCCTCACTAGTATCCTCATTTACTAATTCCTTTTGCGAGGCCATATCAAACTTCTTTGCTACTCCTCTACGGTCATAAATTGTTAGAGTTCATTTTCCCCAATCTTGTATCGCTCCTGCTTTCCTAAGCCAGGGTCTACCCAGGATAAGCGAAAATGCTCCTAATCCTGCTGGCATAACATGACAAGTAATTTTCATAGCAACTCCATATTTGCAAGCCTAATTCGAAAACCGGATCCTGCCACTATTTGAAGTCCAAACTGTTCTACACATGCTTGGGTAATCACACTGACTTGTGCTCCTCCATCTATGTATGCCTCTCCTATATTTTGATTTTTGTACCAAGCATCAACTACAGGACAAATATCCGGTAACTCCTCTACACTCAAAACTCTTATAGTACCTTTTTTTCTTTCTCCCTTTTGGATTTACTAATTTCTCCCATTGTCCTCTCATCCTAGGGCACAACTCCATCAACTGAGCAAAAGATATATCAGCTTTCCTAACCATCATATCTTTCTTTAGATCATAGTCACTTTCTCCTTCTCCCATAGGAATATCAGTAGCATGATAATGTTTTCTAGGCGCTCTCGATCTATTTTCTTCTTTCTTCTCTCCTCTCTTTGTTTTTCTCATTCTTTCCTCACCAGTCTTACTAGTTTTAGGTTCATCTCTCTCAGCATATCTTCTTCTTTTAATTGCAGGCATAACATCAACAATTTTATTTATTTATTTATTTTTTCTAAAAGAATACAATTTATGGCACTTTTTCCTTTCTCTTCTTCATTTAACTTAGATTCTTGAGAAGTAGAATCATTTTTTATTTCTATCCCAAAATCATTCTGTCTGTTAGGCAAATTTTGAGGTAAAGGATACATACCCCCTCTTGCTCTAGGTGGATATGGACAGTTTGTACTTATATGACCTATCTCTCCACATGAATAACAAGTTACCATTGGTCTACGAAAATACCCTCTACCATTTCCTCCTCTTCCACCTCTCAAATTTTCTTGATTAGATTGTCCCATTAGTCCTCCATTACCTCTTCCTAAGGATTGACCTCTCAAAGCTCCTAACCTCATGTTTTGCATTTGTCCAAATAATTGATCTTCAACTTCTAGTGCTAGTTGAGCATTTTGTCTTGCTAAAACTTGATAATTCTGTTCATCCCTTTGCCAAGTTTGGTCTCTATTGTCAATAGGTGTTCTAAATGACTCTCTTTTTTTAATTTTCTCAAATTTTCTCTCTTTTTATATGGCAATCATTACAGCTTCATCAAAAGTACTGGGTTCTTTGATTTCCAATTTTTTCCTCACCTCTCCCTGTAATTTTTCAATGAAATTTTTAATTTTCAACATTTCTGGGGCTCTCTCTCTTGGGCCTAAAGATACATTCTAACGATCCCAAAGTCTAGCGTACTCTATGACAAAAAATTCTATGGTCTGGTCTTCTCTCTTTTGGCAAGTTTCTATTTTTCTCCAAAGGTCATGGGAAGTCTCAGTTTCCTTAAAACGATCAAGGAATCCCTGCTTAGTTGCTTCATATTCCATAGGAACACGAGGGTTTCTTAAACTAAGAGTCTTTTCATAATCTTCAAACCAATTACAACCTTCATCTAACAATTGAAATTTCAGAAATTGGAGTTTCAGAGTTAAGTCATTTATTCGCTAGATAATACATCCAAGCTCTAATTTTTCGAGGAATCGCTGAGAATCCTCTCCCTTTTTACCATAAAATTCAGGAAAAGAACTAGCCATCTAAAAAAACGATTACAAACAAGAAATCAATCCATAAATCACGAACAAAGTCAAAAACAAATTCGGCACTCCTCAACAGGGGCACCAAAAAAGAGATGTTATGCGAGCGGTGCTCGAGAGCAAGCCTCACTCACAACCCGATAACGAGACGTTAAGGAGTGTCGGTTGGGGTAATTGACTTTGTCGGATGCACAACACAATTTGAAAAATTCCAATATTCAACAATACACCACGAACCAGACACGAAACAAGATAACACAAAATGAAAATATCAAAATTTCGACAACAAACCAAGTGAACTATATTCTCATACCTTAACAGCCTTGAGTAGATGCTTGACACCACAAAGTCTAACTTCTTCAACTTCGGAAATAGCATGTCCAAGAGTATCCTCTTGCATGTGACCCTCCTCTCACATCTCTCACAAGATAACAAGAAGATTCTAAGGGAAAGGGCCCCTAACTCTCTACTCTCCTCTCCTTTTATAGGTTTTTACATCCTCACTTACGTTGAATATGCTTTTGCTTTTCAAAAAGCTTTGAGATTTCCATGCCTTAAGCTTTCTTATCATTTAAGCTTTCAATAAGCTTTAAACCTTTAACATTCATTGATGCTCTGCGTTTCGTAAACGCAACTACCCTGCCTCATCCTTTGTAAAGCTTTGTCCTCATCCCCTTTGTCTTCATCTCTCATGTGGCACGGAATTGTCTGTCGATCAATTTTCTTGTTCACATCTTTCTGCCATCGCTCTAGATACTTCGTCGTCATCTCAACCAGTTTCAACACCACCTTAGTTCTGCAACATCTGCAGCTAATTCACAAACTGTCGTCGGCTTGTCCTTCATCACGCGTTGATGATCCCTCTATCGTAGCTGCAACTCGGTCTACCATTTTGGCTCCTCTTTCTTCTATTAGCCATCTTCAACCTGAGCTCTCCTGCGTCTCTCTTTTCCATTCCTTCGGCTGTCTGGTACAAGGCCTTCTTGTCTTTTGCGTTGTTCTCCATCTTCGAATGCATCGACACATGCTGTGAGATCTTCTTCCTCATGGCTTCATCGTCTTCATGTCCCAGAGCTTCTCCATCCTTTTTTACCTCCATTGTTGTCTCCAAGCTTCTCCCCCGTTGTAGTCATCGCCTTCGACCGTATTCTTTTTTGCAGGTCTTCGTCCCGAGCTTGTGGAAGTCCCTTTGATCTTCTCTGTCAGAGCAGCATTGTCGATAATTTGATGTAGTCTTTCTCTCATCCCTGTCCTTCTTCACCTCTGTCATTGTCTCTGTCTTGCTCTCTTTCCTTCTCCCGATTGCGAGTGCTCTCCCATTCTCTACGACATCCTTCGTTCCCCCCCAGTTCCCCACCGCACAAACCTGATAGCCAGCGAGAACGGAAGCATTCTAAAGCTCTGCCATCTTCATCATTTCTCCAAACTCGTTGATGCCTTCTTGTCTTCTCCAGAGCTTGCCTTTACACATGGGAGTAGAGGCTCCTCATTCCATTTTGGAACAGCATTTCGCCAGGAGCTCACTGCTCCACCAACACCCATACACCAAGCTGATGTTTGAAAATCCCACAGCTTCATTGCTCTTATAATGTCTGACTGTTTACTTAGTCTCTCAACCCCATGCCATGTTGGAAGCATAGTTCACCACAAGTTTTCCGTCAATGCTAAAATTCTCAGACAGATCGGAAACTGTCTATCTGGAAAAAAACTCCCAAAAGGCCGGGTAAAGAATGGATCGTCAAAAGAATCCTGATAAAAAAATCAGAGATGAGACTATTTCTGCTTCCAAATCCAAACCCTACAAAAGGATCATGAGATCCTAGCAGCCGCTTGTTTCCGTTCATATTCTGCATCTTCAAATCAGGATTAATACCAAAAGAGGGCCGATAACCTGCAACATGTCCCATATTTTGACATGGTTCTTATTAACCATCTCCTTCTTGAATGTAAAATTATTCTCTTAGATCAGAGGTTCAAGCTTATGTTGACTTCTCTCTTGATTCTTCAAGGTTTGGATTTTTTCCATATGTACATGGTTTTTCATGCAATGTGCCCTAGCAACAAAATATGCTCTTTAAAATAGAACTTCGTGCCCAATCAAAACATGATTCAAAAAAATATGCAATGTCGGATCCATGATATGCAATCAATCAATCCATGCTACACACAAAATAATGTATGCATTGAATAATTTTGCCTAGCCTATCTAAATGTGATCGTGCGTCATGCAAAATGCAAACAAAATTCCTTGTTAATTTAAAATTCATTATCCTCACCTCTTAACGCTCTTCAATAAAATATCAATATCCGCTCCACCCATCCAAAATCTCACAATCACTCAAGAATTTGATGGTCCTCAAGATGTTGGCCAAATATGAACAACCCTTCTCACAATTGGTGGTGTCCTTCATGACCCTTGAACTCTTCTAACCACCTTACACTCTCAACCAGAGGTTCCTAACTTTGTGATGAACATCCCAAATGGTGTGTGCAAGAAATGTGCATGCTCAATGACAGGTGCTCTCTCATGTGCACGTGCATCTAAGATTTATTGCATATAGTTGCAGCCGACCTCATGCCGTGCTAGTGCTCAATGATGGTGCAGAATGTGCATAATCCCAGCCCATGGCATGGAATTATTTGATAAGAATAGGAGACGACCCCTAAGTGCAGTGCATTAACAAGTGCAACGTGAAGTGCTCGTGAACCCATTATCCTTGTGATGTGTAAAAATCTCGCCAAGAAAACATACCTATATCCTCAATGTTCAGTAGCTATTGACAAACACAAGCTTCATCTTGTTCAAAAAAATACCAAGCTCGACCAAGGCAATCAAGTTTCACACTCAACAAATCAAATAAAATAACAAAAGCAAATACTAGGCTAAACAAACACAAGAAATCCAACTACAAAATAACAAAACAAACTGTCACACAAGCAACTAAGCTAGCAGAAATCAAACCTAACTACAATTTGACTAGGGCTTTTCAATTTTTAGAAAAACACTTGACAACGTGTCCATGTCGACGTCCTCCTCCCGTTGTCGGAGCGTTTGCAGTCGAAAGTCTACCGCGGGGATAAGAGACAGCAGGGTGAAGGGAGATTCAAGGAGTGGAGTAGATGGAAGAGAAGGGGTTGAAAGAAAGAGAAGGAGTGGAGTAGATGGAAGAGAAGGGGTTGAAAGAAAGAGAAGATATGAAAGAATACTCGTAGAAAGAAATAGAAGACGTAGAATAATACTCACAGAATTGAAGCCTGTCAGTTTTTTTCTCCATTATGAGAAGACAAATCTCTTGTACACAAAAACGTAAACAAAATAATACCTTCCTCTATGCTGCTCAAACCGCCAATCTGATGCTTCCATTGGCTCTGAAAGGGGGGTAAAATAGCAGCATACCTGAGCCAGAATTTTGCCAAATCACTCCATCTCCCACTTCGGCGTGTTGTTCACTGCTTGAAAACAGTGATCGCAACGCGCACAATTTCGTCCATCTCTCTTTTTACATAAAATCCTCACAGATGGCTCAAAGCTACATGCTTTCTTTTGAAAGTCATCCTAATCTAGAAGTTTTCTACAGTTTTTGGTTTTTTTTTAATACAAGAGATAATATCTAAAATATCATAAATTGGCTACACTTGTCCAAAAAACTAATATGTTTGAACCATGGACACTAACACTAATGTATAAAATGGCATTGGCTCTCTAGATCAATAAGAAAGCCGCATTTAGAGTTTTTCACATGGTGTGCGCATAGCGACATGACATCCACCCCCTCCTAACTTGCACATCCTCTGGCATGTGCCAAAGTTTTATGGATCTGCAGTGTTAGAAGAAGTATTCTCTGCCATGTCAATGTCTTCATCTTCTACCTCTTCTTCTTCCATATTCTCATGTTCATGCTGAGTATCTAGCTCCTTCAACTCATATGCCGAAGACTCCCTATGTTTAAAGATTTTGATACGTTTTCTAGCCACTGGAATCCTTAGAGTTGTCCCATCCATCTCATTTAATGCATAGGTAGCATTGTCAAAAACAAACCTTACCACATATGGACCAAACCACCGCTTTGTCATCTTCTGATTGGCACTATGCTGATTTTCCAAGCTACTATCATAAACTAGCATCCAGTTTCCTTCTTGTATAGCTCGTGGTCAAAGTCTGTGTTGCTTTTCAAACCTCTTCTTGTTCTTGATCCTCGCAGTCTCAGCTTTTTCATGGTTGTCTCAATGTCTTCAGGCCTTCTTTCTAACTATCTAATGCGTAGGACCAGCAACTCTTCTCTATTCAAACCCTCTTCCCATGGTAGAACACTCCAAGTAGCAATAGTCTCCTCAATAGGCATAATTGGATGTTGTCCATACATTAAATCAGAAGGTATATACTCTGTAACTGCACTATGAGTGGTCCTATCAGCCCACAAAGCAAAGGATAACATTCTTGGGCATTCTTTCATTCTGCCCTTGCATGACTTTGCTAATGCCTTAATGATAGGCTGATGACCTCTTTCACTTTTTCCATTTGCTTCAAGATTGTAGGCTAAAGTTAAAGCCAGCTTGATATCCAATCATGAAAAGAAGTCATGAGCCTCATCCACATCTAATTCTCCTCTATCAGCAACCACTTTACCAACACAACCATACCTGCAAAAGACTTCTTCCAATAAGAACCTACAAACTGCTTGAGTAGTCTTTGTACTAAGAGCTTCCACTTGATTTTTCAAGTCTTCTCGAGCAAGCACAATATATCTCATATTCCATAAACCTGTAGGCATGGTAACCAAATCAACTACCCATTTGTAATGCATAGACAATGGATAGGTCAGTTGCAACCTATCTCTATGCTTTACCATGGAATATATCTGACAGACATTGCATGATTCCACAAAATGTTCCACATCTTTATACATGTTTTTCCACCAATACTTCTCTTTGATCTTGGCAAATGTGCCCCAAGCTCCTCTGTGTCTAGCCCATAAGCTTTCATGAAACTCCTATACCATCTATTGTTGAGAAGCCCTATCTCCCAAAACACGTACTAGAGCTCCTCTCTTTTTCTTTGCATGCTTCCATAAACATCCATCTTTTAAGAAAAACCCATAAGCTTTTCTTTTAATCCTTTTGAATTCTGCTTCAAACATTCAATCTTCTTTGTCATGAGGCTGAGATATTGACCTATTTTTAGCCAATCATCCTCATACAACTCTTCCAAAAATTGTGTTCTCACTGAAGCATAACACTGATGATGCTTTCTCTCTACTGCCCATTTCTTCTCCATGGCTGTAAGCTATTTTCTTACTACTGAAATCCCTGTTACAACAGTTGTACCTACAATAACAACAACTACATACTCATTCCCTATTGTCATAAAGTCATTTTCAGCACCTATCACATCATCCTCTTCATCTTCCATCAACTCCTCTTCATCTTCAAACCTCGCTTGTGAAAGCATGTCAGCCACGGGGTTTTCTCTACCTGCAATATGCTGAAAATCAGGGTTAAGTGACTTTATATATGCAATCCATCGTAACATGGCAATATTAGGAGTTGAGCAATTTGCTATCATGCCCAATAGAGGTAGACAATCAGTCTCTACCACTACATGAGCTCCCATAAAATACTCCCTATCACACTTAAGGGCTATCATTACACCCCAAAAGCTCTCTTTTGACTTGAGAATATTGTCGTTGGTGTTCATTGAGGACCTTTGCTCCAAACCGAATGACATATCTATTCCCATCAGCATCATCTTGATCCACTGCCCAACCAATGCCAATTGGGCTTGTATCCACAGTGAGAATAATAGGTTTCCCATTCTCATAATTTGCTCTCTTTAGTGTTGGGACTGAAATCAATAAGCTCTTTAAATTCTGAACTGCCTTGTATGTTGTTTTCCCCACCGAAACTTTTTCCCTTTTCTCAAGAGATGATATAGACTCTCAACCACATGAGAAAAATGTGGAATCCATATCAAATAAAAGGCACATGCACCCAAAAATCTTCTTACCTTGGATATATTCGAACATGTCTCCCACATCCTGCTTATGGCATCAATCTTTATTAGTGAGGGATTTCTTCCATATGGTCCACACATGTTCCCAACAACCAATACTTCCTCTACTCCAAAACTGATTTTTCTCCTGACAAAGTCAAATGCACTTCTTCAAGATGGTTCAAAGTCCTGTCACAATCAAAAATATGATCAACCACAAATCCTCTACATCCCTAATCATTCAGCTCTTCATTCTTCTCATGGATATCGCGCCATTTTATTCGCACATCATCAAGAAAGGGTAAGGTCAACTAAGGAATATACTCCCTCAAAACTTTATGCATAGCATTCATCATATGTGCCACTAAATTGGTTGCCCCCTAAGGAAGCGTACACATCCTAACCAATCCAAGTGGTGTCTTCATGGTAGTGATATCCTGGCTTTCTAATGCAAGCTGGAACTGATCATATCCTAAATATAAATCTCCTAAAGAGTAAATTACCTTGCTTGCAAATGCTTCTGCAAATTCATCCATTATCGGGCCTAATCCAACATTCCTTATGGTGACTTTATTAACTGGTTGCAAATCCTGTATAAACCTCAAAGAACCATTCTTCTTTGGAACACTAAACCACTGATTCAAATATGGAGTTGAAGAGGGCTTCAAAATCCACATTCTGATCTTCTCGTTCAAAAGCTTCAGCAACTTAGGCAAATATGCCCAAGGTACTGGGATAGGCTTTAAATTCCATGGCACATGAGGTACTGTAAAGATCACCATAGGTGTAACTATCGTTGGATCAACACATCCAATTTCATCTGGCTGAAATGCAAAGGCTTTCCCATGCCTTACCAACATATGCAAGAAAGAACCTCTTTCTGTAGGTAAAAGAAAGCTTGTATCACCAACTTTTATCTTTTATAAAGTTTCAGCGGGGTAAATTTATGTCCTACTCCATGTGGATCCCATAAACTAGGCTATTGAGTCACTTTTTCAGCCAGCCCATCACTTTCAGGTGGTAAAGGCAAAGCCACAGGCTTAACCTCCTTTGCAATTGTTTTGTACTTTGTATCCACCTTGCTTCAGCCCTGTCTTGCAGCCCATATTGCAACCCATAGCATTCATGCTTAGCAAAATCTTGAATGACCATACATTTTGTAATGAAGGAGACCTAGGAGAGAGAAGGAGAGAAGGGAGAGGCTACAGAGAGGAGAGAGAAAGAGGAAGAAGATGAGAGAAGAAGAGAGAGAAAGACTAGCTAAAGAGAGAGAAAGAAAGGAAAAGAGAGAGAAAAAGGAGGGAAGCCATGAAAACTAGGAGGAAGGAGAAAAGAGAGACTTGATTATTGATAACTCATGCCGTAATTGTAACACAAGAAGAGAGACGGAGGCCAAAACATTTTCTTGCTGATTTCTTCATTTTCTTCCACACACAATAAAATGTATATAGAGTATAGATAAGATACAACATAAAGGAAAGTGGCCTATTAAGTCAAACAATGCATAACAGACTATACTAATCAATTGGCGCTATATCTTTGCCAATTGTAGGTAGTCAAACAATGCATAACAGACTATACTAATCAATTGGCGCTATATCTTTGCCAATTGTAGGTAGGTTTAATTTTTGGTATCTTTGTCAATTGTAGGTAGGTAGGTTTAATAAAGTAAATATAATAAGTGATAAGCCAGTGGCCTTGTGAGTATCATAATGACCATCAACGTGCTAAGTATAAACGTGCAGACCCATCTAGCTAGGCAGTCCATCATCAATGTCCACATGTGTTGAGCTTGCCATCTCAACACTCCTCTCCTCCTCGAGGTCTACAGTGATATCCTTTGATGGTCTACCATGGTGGTCCATCTGGGTTTGGAGATCATATTTACTCACCATCTATTGGATTTAAACTGGAAAATATCCCAAGTCAAGCTTGCTGCTTCCATGAATTGCACTAGTTGCTGCCATGTATGTGGCCTCTTACTCCACTAGGTTGTTGCTGTGGTTGGTCAAGTTGGGGTAGTGTTGCACCTTCAATGGATTCAATCCTTCTATGCATTTGACTCTCTATGCCGGGTCTCTCTCTTGGTTCTAAAAATCGGGATTCTTGATTGCCCATCTAGGTCTGAGGGTTGTCTCCTATTGGTGGGTTCATTCTGCTTATTATTTCTGGGTATGTTTCTTTTTTTATTATAAACAACCCTCAACTTATGTACACTTCGAGTGTGTGTGGTGTTCTTTTTGTGTAGTATGAGAAATCAAGCTTTCGGTTTCTTTTTTCAAAGTGCACTTCAAGCGTCGAAAATAGTGTGGGGTGCGAATGTAGGATGACAGATGCAGATCTCTCTCCCTTATACGTTCTCGACTAGGTATGCTTTCAAGCTTAATTACTAGCCACTCTCAAGAGTATCTAGGGTCTCTACTGTGTCTTTTAGCTCGGTCAAATCTTAATCAGGGTCTACGGGTCAATTTGTGGATCTAAGTAGGTTAAATAGTTAGTGAGTTAGTTAACATTACTTTTAGGTCTGTAGGTCTCACTTCATGCAGCGAGGAGGCTCCAAAAGCTATCCTATGCATTTGAAAGGCTACCAAAAGGTTTTCATGATCAAAAGATACTATGCTTGGCTCAGATGCTCTAGAGCAGTAGATTTTCACTATCAACCTTTGGCTCGATTTGGCAGGGTACGATTCTCAGTGTCCAATTCCTAGAATTGGACATCCGAGTGTGGGTGGTCTGATTTTGACGTGTCAGATTTCCAGGCGGTTCGATTTTGGGCATCCAATTTTCATGATTTTGATTGTGCGAGTATTCGATTGTCCAAAAATTAGATGAATCACATATTCAATATTAGATGGGGTGGGCAGTGTCCTAGTGGTCCAATTTCCAAAATCGGACTATTTGATTATCTGGAATTGGACATTCGAGTCCAATTTAGGAAATCAAACTCTGTCAATTGTGTCCGATTCTGATGGGGCTATGGTTCCAATCTGGGCAAAAATCAAATTGATGGTGGCAATGATTCTGGGCATGCCATGCCATACAAACTTCCAAAATGCAAGAATAGATAAGGGGCAAGGTTTGTATATACTTGGTGCAGCTAGAAAACACTCATACACGACGATTGATCCATACTTTGGCCCTAGACTCTCTCTCTCTTAAGCTCTCTCTCTTAAGTCCTCTCTTTCTCTCACTACAGAAGCTAAAAATGAGCCTTCAACCCCCTTTCCTTGGGACTTAAACCTTTATTCTAATTCCCATGATCATTGCCCCATTGTAGTGCTTATGTTTTGTCAATGGATTTCAACCTTGTTTTTACCTCGTTTTGCCTTGTTTTAGGCCTATTTACAGTAGCAACCCTTAAAGCAATTCACTTTGATATCTCGATCCTATCCTACTCTAAATAAAACAAAAATCACAACTCAAGTATTGAAATGATTTATCCTACTTTCCTAATTATCAAATCCCAAAATACTTACTTGCATTGAAGATTAAACTCTGAAATCTCCTACCTACATCAAGCACTAGGAAACCCTATTTTGATGCTTAATTTGAAGCATGCAAGTGCTCAAGCTTGAATCCGTTGGTCTCACCAATGGAACCAAAATGTAGTGAGAGTACACACTCAACTGCCCAAGACCCACGAACCACTTATTGTTCAAGTGTTTCAAGCAAGCTCTAATGGCTATATCTCACATAGTTGGCATGCCTCCAATCCCACAGGTGTAGTGAGCTTACCTTGATGGTCGAATGAGTGGCCTCCTCTTGCAAGCACTCCGGTAGTTCCATGATCCTAGTTGCAAGCTCAAGCAACCTCATACCTCCTCCTTCGAGCTCCATCCTCCATAGCTATGCACGGGTCAAGAGAAGAGAAGAGAAGAGAAGAAGAGAGGAGAAGATGGAGAGCTTCTCCACCACAATCCCTCACCCTCACCCTCACACCCTCACACCCTCACACTCCCTCACTCAAGCATAAGCACACACACGCAAGAAGGAGAGCAAAAGACAGGAAGAAGAAGCCACTTTTGCCACACACCAAAGAATGAGCTTCTCATTCACTTTTTGAGTTTATATACAAGCCTTAAATCCCTTGGGCAACCATCCCCTTTTTTACATGACCGGGTATCTTGCCAAAGTCCTCTTTCCCTATTCTCTTCTTGTTGCATTATTCCTTCATTGATGTCCATCTAGATTTTACAATTTGCATAAGAGGGAGCCTGGAGCTCTTTTACAAAATTTTGGTGACACCTTTGCATTTTAAATGCACCTTTACCTTCGACTTGACCTTTTGTGCTTTTTTCCTTGCCTTTTTTCGTGTTATTCCCTATTTTGAATTTTTCTTTTTTTTGTTTCGCACTGAAGTTAACAGTATCCAGCTAATCTCTACATAGTAGCAAGCCAGTCTCCTCTCCATGATCCACTAGAGCCTTGCCCAGAGGTAAAACCTCCTTTAGAAAGGGTAAAGTCCATGTGGCTACTATTGAAAAACTCATCAAAGGTAAGGCACAAGACCATGATGGGTTAGCTTTGCACTTGATCCATGCTAGAGATTTGATGACAGAGTTCCTGGCTTACATGTTTAATAGAGCCATGTGTGAAGGCCTGTTAGAGAGCTTGAGCACAAATGCCATGTGTGAAGGCCTCTTATAGAACTTGAGCACAAATACCATTGCACCTATCCTCAAGTTGGAGATCTCTCTACCTAGTACACTATCAGACTATTATGGTTGGATACACATTAGTTGAGTTATATGCCTCGAACTTTGAGTAGGATTTGAGAAGGTGGGTGGAGATGTGGGGGCTTAAAGCATAGGAATAGACTGGTTTTAAGAGAAATACTTTACATTGGATCATATCCTCACACTTATAGTGATCATTGAGAAGTGTAGGCCTCATGGTTGATAGATCTATTATTGACTTGTGGATTTTTGCAAAGCCCTTGACATTGTGCCAAGAGATAGATTGATACACAAACTACATGCTTTGGGAGTGCCTAAGGAGCTTGGTTGGGGGATTTTGGCACTATATGAGAGGGCCATTGTAGAGTATAGACATCAGAGGGCATTTTAGCTCTTATTCATTCCACCATTGGAGTGAAGGAGAGATGCCCCCTTCTCTTCAACATAATTTGGCCTATAAATTGATGGGGTTATTGACTACATAGCACAAAGAGGGGGTAGAGGACCTCTACTTGGATATCTCTCCTCTTATTATAGATGATATTATAATGATAGTTAATTCACCAAAGGCATTATACAAATATTTAGATGCACTACATTCTTATGCATTAGATAATGGGCTCTCAATGAACCTTGGCAAAACCAAGATTATGGTGTTTCATACTACACCACAATGGGTTAGGATATAAGCACCCAAACTCACATATGGATAAGAGGACTTGGAGTTTGTAGGTTCATATACATATTTGGGAGTACTATTCACATATTCACACTCTATGAGGAAGGCAAATGATATGGGACTAACCTGAGAATATGTAGTAGTAGGAGGATTGGAGAGAATGTGCTCATAGGTATAGTTTTTGCAACCTCACACCAAGATTTGTCTCTTTAATATAGTGGTAACATCCACATTTCTTTATGGAGTATAGGTATGGGGGCCCCAATTTGGATCACTAGAGCCAGTCAAGTTGCATATATGATGGATATAGATCATTGACAGGCCACTTGTATCCATGATTTCTAGGATGATTAGATGCAAGGCCTTTGTGCCGCATGAGATCATCATATCTAATCTAGTAGCCACACTTGTTATAGTGGAGGCCCTCATCCAATTGGTCATATATGTACACAACCTATGGAATCTACTTAGATATAGATATGCTTGGTTGGCCCTTGAGTCTTCTCAACAACTTACCTGGGAAAGATATGCTTGGTTGGCTCATGAATCTTCCCACAACTTGTTGGGGAGGGTGACACTTCATGTTGGTATGCGTAGATGTCAAATTGGTTTGAGTTCCATGGCTTTTGCATGGATAGGATGCCCCCTCCTAATACTCCCTTATGCACCATCACTTACCTTGATCCACTTAGAGATTGGCAAGGTTATCTAAGATGGATCTTAACTTTGCTAGATATTAGGGGAACATGGTTTGCATTAGCTGAAGAGCTAGGGATGAAGATGGTATTCTAGAGAGGACATACTTTCCACAAAATAGATATATATTGTGTCCCTAAGATACATGGACACCCACCTCTCACATGGGATTAGACATGTTATTGGTCAGATGCGTATCTCTTCACACAAGTTAAAGATTGAGATGGAAAAATATCCTAAAAATATAGTTTTGTACAACTAGAAGAGAGCATATACCAAATGTCTTAGCTAGAGCTAGAGACATTGAAGCACTATATTTGTTGATGTGCATGCAACATACTACGATATTTTAGGCCGCTTCCATTTTCTATTTAGAGAGACAGGTTTGGGCTACTATCTAGAGTGATGGATTTCACTGACTAGTGAGACCTTGATATCTTTCTCTTGGAGATATGACAAATTTGGGACTCATTCCTTAGGAGTACAGTAGCTTCAAGACATTGAGGTTCCACCAAGAGGCAACTTACAATTTCTTAGTGAGAGAGAACCACAATGTTTTAGCATAGCCATAGCCTCAATCATCTACATATACATGGGTGGTATTGATTGATCGAGTAATCTAGCTTAGATAATCTAGATATCCTTTATCTTGAATAGGCATCGATGCTACTTCCATAGATAGATATAGGAGACTATTGCTCACGCTAGAGCCAAGTCGCCCTACATCCCCATCAGATTGTATTAGATAGAATTCTCTATTTTTCAACTATATTTTTCCTTACTTGTAGCTTTTAGTCTTCTTGTATGATCTTCTACATTCTCATTTATTATGTTTAATAGTTGTATTGTCATATAGATGATAACTCATGGTCTCATAGGTCATTTTTCCTTTTGTGGACATTAATATATCATTCACTCCCTCTCTATCTCTCTCTATGTCTCTCACTTTGTCGTAGCATAAATGTCTAGCTTTATTGTATTGTAAACAAATTATATGGAAGAGAAAAATGTCGATAGCCTTGTGTTCAAGATATTATATAGTAGATTTTTGCCATTGAGGCTTGGTAGGTTGTGACAAGTCATGACTCCCTCCTTAGACTTGATGGTGGGTTTCTCTACCGGTGGCTTTGCGGACTTGGAAGGAGTCATGCTGCCCTTGCTGAAAGCTATAATAGGCAAACATTGCCCATGGCTAGGTGGATATGCTGTGACTCATAGTCAACATCAACGAGCTTGCTTCTTAAAGGTTCGTCCCAATAGCGACGTCGTGCCTACATCTTTAGCATTGGATAACACATAGAAGATTATGAGCATGCTTTCATATTTGGTAGAAATAGCAACCTTGCACTTTCCCAAAAGTGTATAGGGTTGGTCTCCATAAGGGCTGAGCTTAGCATACGATGAAGCCAATGAATCCTAGTTCAAATGGGTACCTAAATAGCAAGCACCACCTAGGAAAAGAAACCTAGCCTCGCAAGGCTAATGACCCACACTCAAAACCTAGGAAGCCAAGACAGAACCATAAGCGTCAATGTATGGTCAAGTCACGATGGGTCCCCAAGACCTTATTGCAAGCGCAAGGCTACTATGTGGGTAACACATGGATTTGGCTACCTAAAGCCGAAACAACCAAAGGCCCTACTCAAACACCACCCTCAATATTGACCACACAAAACATCTCGTTAGAGACACTCAAACCACAAGAGAATCAGGCCGCTAAGTCCATAAAACCTCCAAAGCCTAGCTCAGTAGGGCATAAACCAATCTATCACCCAAAATCGCAACCTGCTACTTACAAACTGACCACATCTACTCCTGTGATGCCCCTTAGATCTCAAAAGCGCCAAATGGCATGGCAACCATAGCTACAACTAAGCCCATCGAACATAAGGCCAAGCTACAACCTCAGGAGCAAGCCTCAACCACACCTACCGGGCTTAGACCCTCTTATGAGCGACGATAAATTCTAACCTTGGTGGTGGACTTAGCTGAAAATATTGGGGATAACTTGGTTTCTTACCTTTGATGCTTGGATCCTACTTTCATGACATTGGCTAAAAGCTATGATTGACTGGACATAGGCCTCTTGGAAGGACCTATAGAAACAGAAGTACGAACACTCCCTTGCTCTTGGGAGGATTCAGAATTTGTATTTGTTAAGGCTTCCGAAGTAGCTAAGGCGTTTATTGCAACTAAGATATCCAATGAACAAGAAATCAAACAACGTCTCATTATGTCATATAGCAAGAACACGATCATGGCCACAAATTAGGAGATCTAGAAGTTGAAACAGCTTACTAAAAACAACTCCTCCTTTTTGCAAAAATGGTATGCTCTACGAGTGCAATGGGAGCTAGAGGGATGCCAAATAATGACCCATGCTAAACAACATCGCGCAATCAAGGCATCAGAATACGACCCAACGTATGTAGCTTCCACTTCCTATAGGGTGTTGATTACCATTCGTAACCGACCCCTGGAAGAACACATTAAGGGATATTCTTATTTAGATCACATCCTCACTAAGGAGGAGTTGCATGTTGCTAGCTAAGTGGACTCCCGTGACTTCTTGCTCGATGTTCTCACTTACATTACGCATGTAGACATCCACCCTTTTGATATGGATAGCTATACTAATTTTTTGAATTTCTACGTTTGGCTCATGCACAAGTAAAACACTAAGATTATGTGCTGAAGACCCTTCATCCTCTAATCCTTTAATCCTAGGAAGGTTTCTTCTCATTTCAAAAGGGGGAGGGGGTAAGGTGAATCAAACCAAACACATAAGGAAAACAATAAAGGAAAAGCACACATTGCAAGGGTAGGATGCAACAACTTGTATTTGAGAAAAATGTCAATAAAATTTGAAATCAATAGACTTTTAAAAAAAAGAACTCTACTTTAGCACTCAAGCATTTCAGTTCAGCAAGTATGTAGTCAATTCATGTTGCTTGTAATTATTGTGAAAAACACTAATGGTGAATATAGCTTCATGACAGGCACCCATCATTGCAAGCCAAGAAAAGGCTAGGAAATTGCATTTTTCAGAAGGAATAAGAAAAATATGGGCTTTCTGTGGAAACACGGGCCTTCAATCAGTTCAAGTTCCAACATGTCTTCACACAACCTAGAAGACATGGCCATTGAAGAACGGGTTGTGAGGCATATCATCGAGCAATGCAATATGCAAAAATACATGGAAGCAATGAGCCAAGGGGTGGACTACTTCCACTATGTAGAGTTTGAGGGCTTTCCACAGGAACCGTGGCATCGTAATTGTGCACGAGGGAGAGGGAACTTGTCAATTGTAGATTGAGCTAACCCCAAAGCTGGTGGAAAAGGCATTGGGCTTGGTGATAAAAGTAGAGAGGAAGCCAAAGAGGGATATATGTGTCTTACTAGGAATGGACAAGGTAAATGTCCACACCAACGATGGCATCAGCTTGGTGGATATCTCAGATCCCGAAGTCCAACTCCAAGCCAAGATGGTGCATGCACTATTCTCCAGTCAGAGGTACAACACCATCATGAGCTGCATCAATGTCCCCCTACTACAGAGCATCTTAGTAAGGTTGTTAGATGAGGTGAATCTCAACGATTTTGTGAGGAACACCATTGAGACCTCAACAAAATCTTTGGCAATGGTAGGACAGCTTGCTAGAGGAGAATCTCTTGCCACCAAGGCTAAACAGAAAGCCTCGTCTTCAAAGGCTACAACCATTGGATTCGGTGGGGTCCTCACAATGATCATCAAGGAAGCCTTGGGACAAGGGCAGGAAGAAGCAGGAGAAGGAGTAGATGATGTTGAGATTTTTGCAATCACACCTACTTAGGCTGTTTGTATGGAGCAATGTGGGCTCAGGACTAGAATCCCATAAGGACAGTAGGAGAAATGCTACCATCCAGTTTCTTATAAAGCATTGTACTTGGTCTCTTTTCTAATGCAATCTCATAGTACTTTTTTCCTTTAGTAAAGTCTCTATGTCATTGTCAGTCTATACACAAGATTGAGTTTATGAGTCCAAGCTTCCATCTTAGAACCTAATTCACTTGTGTAATAGTCAGTCATGTCAGTGTCTTCATGAACTCACTCTTTCTCTTCCAACCTCCATAGCTTCCGCCTCAAGCCATGTTCTAGATCCATGTTTTTACATGGTATCAGCGCCATGGTGAGCATGGCATACATCATTTCAAATCATTAAACCCCCCTTCCAACCTCTCTCCAACTTTGCTCCCAACCAATGAGTTCATTTTCTTACTCTATCTTCACCAATCTTCCATGGCAGCCATAGCCAGGCAGTACCAACCTTGCTTAGAGCTCTTATATATCCACATCCAAGTAGTATCTCCTCACACTTCCTTCTAAAGACTTGTTGCTTCTTCTTGTCACCTGAGACCTCGACATTAGGTTGTATATGGCCCAACATTGTGAATTTTTTGACCTGCTACTCAGATTTACACCCGCCACCTTATTCGTACTCATCTCATTCTTTGTACATGCTGCACTTCAGGGCACCAGCATAGGGCAATGATAGCCCATGAAGTAAGCTTCATTTCTGTAAAAATAGTTTTGGAAATGATGCACTATAGCTCCTACAATCTGTGAAAAAGTAGGCTGCCCTACAAACCCTAATTGTGATTGCCATAGCCAAGGACTCAAAGCTTCATCTTTCCATTATTTTCTCTCTCTTGACACTCAAATCAAGCCTCTGCCACTCTGATCCCCTGAATTTGAAGTTTTCCAACACTTTGTTAAGCATCAAATCAAGAAGGGGAGATTTTGAAGGTCATTCTGAAGGTCTCAAGCTTCGAGCCACAAGCATCAGTATCTCTTGATACTTTTCATCTAGTGTCCTTTGGCACTGGTGCTTATCAAATACACTCAAGATCAAGTCTTCTACTCTACTGAAATCTGAGAATTCTAAAGCTGATTTGTTGTTGATCCTCCAACTCCAACATGGGCAAGAACTCTCCAATAATTCACTTCAAAGGGGTCAAGTTTCACACTTGCTAGACCCACATCAAGCTCATCCTAATGAAGAAGGGTCTTTGGGCCATCACCAATGGCAAAGAGAAGAATCCTCATGATGTGGACCTTGCAGTCACTTGGCAAAAGAATGATGATAAGACTCAGGCCATTATCAAACTAGAGCTAGACAATAGCTATATCCAGCATGTGGATAATTTTGATACTTCACATGATACATGGAAGAGACTTGACACTTTGTTTGGTGCACAGTCTAATTCATCAAAGTATGGTCTCTTGATTGAATTCTTCAGGCTTGACATGAAGTCCAGTACACCTCTTGCTACACATTTAAGTTACATGGAAGGACTTCTAACCCAGCTTGCAGTAATAAATTTGAAAATGGATGATGATATTAGTATTGGTGTTCTGCTTAAACATTTGTCTCCTAAGTATAATAATGTATCAACCTTAATCAATATGCCAAATCCTAAGCTTGTTGATATCCAGGCATCACTGCTAGAGGAGGAAAATATGTTGAAATCTAAAGAAGAACCAAGCACCTCTAGAGATGAACAAATGTTATATGATGGCAATAGGTACAAAGGCAAGAAGGACTAGCTATTCTATGATTTTTGCAAAAGGACCAGACACACTGAAAAGTTTTGCCATGCTAGAAAGAGGTCTGAGAAAGCATATCTCTCTATAGTGAAAGAAGAAGAAGACCATGGAGCAAAGGAGGAGGAAGAAGAAGAAGACCACCAGGATCAGAAGGACAAGCCTCTTCAATCCTTCTATTCTAATTATTTTGATAGAATTTTTTAGCTTTGCATTGCCTAGCCCAAAATGATTCTATCATACACTTGTAAACTCCTCATGTAGCCTTGTACTACAGCCTCTGTACACTTTGTGAGGCCCCTATTACATCCTCAGGATGTCCACCATGTTTGTGGTATCCACACTTAGCCTTTTCTGTGATAGCCTCTGGTGTTTTGTCATGTTTATGGTGTGCCCACACTTTGTAGGTGTTGCTCTCACTAAAGCCTCTACACACTTTGTACTTTTGGTTGTGATTGGGGAGGGGTGTTGAGATTTCTACAATCACACTTAGCCTCTTTGTATGGAGCAGTGTGGGCTCAGGACTAGAATCCCATAAGCACAGTAGGAGAAGGGCTACCATCCAGTTTCCTATAAAGCATTGTACTTGGTCTCTTTTCTAATGTAATGCCATAGTAATTTTGTCCTTTAGTAAAGTCTCTGTGCCATTGTCAGTCTATACACAAGATTGTGTTTATGAGTCCAAGCTTCCATCTTGGAACCTAATTCACAGTCAATCATGTCAGTGTCTTAATGAATTTTGTGACAAAAATGTTCATAAAGAAATTTTTCTCCGTCATCACAAAAAAATGTCGTTACGCAAATAACGACGCTGATAACAATGCTTTATGACACTAATAGCGATACGTACAATAAATTTGCAACACTAATAACGATGATAACAGGGAAAAAAAAATTGTGGCAGTATAGCACTATGTGCTTTATTTGGGCCATACAAAATAGTTTCAGTAATGTGTACAATGCTTGTGTAAATAAAGGCAAAGTGTACTTAAATCATAACATTGATACATGAAATAAATACATGATCACGTAATGAAAGAGATTGGTACAATCATGGCAAGATACTACTACTACATAGAAAATGTCTACACATATCATGTGACCAAAAAAGAAGAGTATGTGAGATCTAGGGATGCAAGGGCGAGCTATAGATCCTCTCCATCTCAAACCTCATCCTGCCGCAAAGGAGCATTGAACAAACTTTGCAAAAAAAGAAACAACTACACATCAGTCCACCATACAATAATGCATTTTAATTAAACTTAGTAACTATGGACAAGAAAGATGATCGACTTACAGGTTCACCATGTCCATACAATCGGTGGTTCAATGCAGTGAGACCGTGCCTCTCTACATATCGAGTCTTAAGGCCGATGGGATCGTTGTTTGTAATGGAGTCCTGCAAAGAAAACAAAATACAACTGTTAGAAACATAATTGTCAGTACAAAGGATATTGCAAAAAAAAAGCAAGTAGAACAAAAGAAAAACTTGCAAAGTCCTCCAGATATGCCATGTGGCCACCACTCCCAAGATGATGGACCACTTCAGCCTCTAGGCATGCCCTTGCCACCTCGCGCTGCTGTCTCCAACATCCTAGAGAATTTGTAGCCTCCTCCTTGAGTCGGCACCAGTCATCCACGTCTAGCCACTCGGGCTTTGAAGCCCCACTCTTGAGTGCCTTGCATGCGTTCGGTTGTCTATGCGATATGTATGCATGCATGCACTCCATCATCCAGCCCGTGGAAAGCCTATCTGCTACAACTGGTACCGAAAACTCCTCATGCAAGGATGCTACTATGTAGTTCTTGCTGCCCTCAGGTATGTTCTTTCAATGATCCAAGGCATTGTGCTGGAAAACTTGTTGGCACAACTCTCTTATACAAGCCATCACCCTCCTCCCCTCATCATTCATGATGATGGCTCTTGTCCTATCATCTATAAGGTGGGCATACCCCTCTGGGTATGTGTAAGACGGGTCCTCTCCCACCTGCGACCATGGTCCTGGGCATATCCAGGAGACCACTGTACATCTGGTGTACCTACGGAGGTAGTATCTCTCAGAGTAGCACCCATAGGAGTGCCACCTGTGGAGGGTTGAGCAAAAGCTGGAGTGACTAGAGTAGACGTCCCCACAAGTGTGACAAATCCTATGGGTGATGCAACTCCAGTAGAACGACGAGATGGAGACACTGCGTCGATACATTCACAGCAACCACTTGAGCCACGCTCTCTTGAACCGCAACGAGAGTGAGGAATAGCACCTGTATTCCAAGTCAACCACGGGCTCATTGCATCCAAATATCTACAACATCCCCCTGAACCACTCCCTCCGTCTGGCCCAAATTTGAAGCGTCAACCTCGTTTGATGGAAACTAAAGCATCAGAGTGCACTGAAGTAGATCTAATAGAACGGCCTAATGGTGTCCGAGATAGCTCCTGGTTCGCCACATCTCTGAATCTCGCCATCTGATCTGGAGACATACGCATGAAGATCTCCTGTAGCTCCTCATCGCTCATCCCTCGACTTATCTTGATGATTTATATATCCACAAAGGTTAGCTTCACAGATAAAAATTGATGTTAGCATAATCAATATAAATCATACAAAGCATGGTAATATAAGTCTTAAAAAAATGATCTTACTTAAAATGCATATCTTATGTACCCTTATAAGCAATTCATCAACGAATTGAGTAGGTGGATGCTCCAAGTATGAAGTACCCTATGGTCCCATGTCAATCTCCTGACACAACTCCGCATACACTGGAAGTTCAATAGACATGTCACCACAAAAGGATGAGTCCACCTCATTCTCAAAGAATTCTTGGACTCTTATTATTTCCATCATTGTTACCCAATGCTGGCTCCTCTACATGCTCCAAGCTTTCGATGGCCTCCACCCCTTGCAATATTGACCCCTCTATTTACATACTGTCCTTATCTATACTCAGAACATCGCTTTGATCATATACTCTCGCACTTTGGGGAGCTGAAGGTATAACATACCACCATTGAGGTTGTCGAGGGTTTAGATAGAAAATTACATGTTTACAATCACGTACAAGAGAGATTTAACTATTGTGACATGTACCATGTCGTAATACAATTAAAAAACACATGACTTCATGCACTTATTCACAATGGGCCAGCAACACAAACGTGTTGCGCAAATCCGTCTTTTTTTTTTGAATCTATTTCGAAAAATCCAGATGGACCTCGTCGAACTGTTGCTCCCGCTCCTTCAAGTACCACTTTGAACAACTGCACATCGAATAGGATCATGGAGAAGCTATGGTAATCCACCATTTAACAATACTTTGCAAGTTCTCAAAATACTCCATCTCATCTATAACCATGTTTGGATCCGTTGCTCGTCATCAACTCTCTTAGTCGAACCTTGCCATGATACCACAATCTGTTGTGGAGCACATTTTGTCAATACGCTCCACGGGAAAATGTTGTCTGCGCGATCGTGTCGCACTATATATTTTGTAGTGTACATTGAAACACTCAATTAGTTTTCACATATAAAGTATAGGTACGACAAACCTTAAACACGTCCTCACCTTTGGACTACATCCCCTTGAGAATTCCCACTCCTCGGTTGAGATCTCCGTCCCTTCGCGAGACGCTGCGGTCAAAGCTCCATGCAACCATCGCATTGACATAAACCGCAGCATCTCCTCCATGCCCTCGAGATATCAAATTAGTCGATAGTGTGTACTATGTCAAAATTCAGATCACGCTTTCTCTCAATCTTTCCTAGCTTGTTGGTACTTAGAGAGCCACGTCTCCATAGAGGCATGGTGCAACATACAAAAGTGATTCAATTTCTCCTCCATTGCAGCATCCATTCTTTTTCTACTCCATTTCCAACCACCACATCTTTGATCACTCTATCATTGTCCTTCATCGACCATAGCATATTGTTGTCTGAATCCACCGTTGGTAGTGGTTGTGAAATATGCACTAATGCCTCAAACACCAACCAACCTTCAGCCATGCTACCTTCTGGCCGAGCTCGTTGTTACACAAAGCCTTTCAGGGTTTTCATGAAGCGCTCCAAGAAGAAGAACATCCATCACGTATGGATAGGTCCAGCAATCTCCACTTCATCTACAAGATGCACAAGAAGGTGGATTTGTATCGTGAGCATGTTGGTAGGCAGGTATTTCTCAAAGAGACAAACTGTCTCCACTGCTCCCCGCCTTGCGGATTTAATAGAGGACATCTTAATCTCCTTCTGTGAGATCCATTGCACTAAAGTTGACAACCTGTAAATTGCCCCGCATATTTCTGGAGTAAGACATCCTGCGATCGTGATCGGTAGTACAAACTGCCACAAACGAGGAAGCATTATGAACAATGACTACACTCCAAATAGCAAAATACGGAGGCCACTTACAATCCATTTGTAGTAAAAACCTAACATATCTTATGCCAATCATGGGATTTTATCCCTAATAATTGGTCATCTTTAGAAAATGCAGACCTGAGAGAACGCATCATACCCGTCAGAGTGTGGATAGACTTGACTATTTGCTTCACAATGCGCTCTTCTTTAGTGGAAAAAACCCAAGGAGCTAGATGTAGCTGCAAGCGACCATCAGTACTCGACTGCGGCCAAAGCGCCTCCATCTTGCCTACCTCTTTCAAATCTATCCGTGCCCCTATAGTGTCTCTCTTTCCTGTGATGTGGTCCCATAGCAAGCTGCCCACGTTCTTGAAAGTATGCATGGGATCCAAAAATTGGTTGATTTGTAAGTGGGTCCAATATGGCAACTCGTAGAAAATTGAGAACCATTGCATTTCATTTGGATGTGACTCTGTGAAGAGCATTTTCAGCTCATACCAGCTTTGGGCATTTATACGTACTGGAGGTCGTCCAAGAAAACCTTTCTTGAGTTCATGACCCTCTGGCAAGAAATCGGCGTATCCTTGATATACCATCTTCTTCATGGTTCGTGACCTTCGGGAGTCTAACCGTGGCCCATGATAACCTGAGATAATCATACCTGTCCCAACACCTCTATCTAGTGAATACAAACTTGAATGAGCTATGATAGATATTACCAATGAGAATGGAAGCCTACTTACCTGAGCACTCTCCGAATTCCGGAAAGTCATGCATGGTCCACATGAGAATGGCTCAAATATTTGCAGACCGTCGACCATCGCGCTTGCTCATATCTTGCACGGTGACCCCCTCCTCCCACAAAATCTTAAGATAATCGACTAATGGATGAAGATACACGTCCATATTTTTGACTTTGTAGCGGCCGGGAATGAGCAAGCTAAGGATGAGATGTCCTTTCTTCTTAGAAAGCCATGGAGGGATATTGTAGTTGACAAGGACTATAGGCCACACACTGTAAGAAGTTGAGCGTAGAATGAATGGGTTCATGCCATCCATAGCAAGACCAAGCCGAAGATTCCTTGGCTCTCAGGAAAAGCCTGGGAAGGTAGAGTCAATGTGGCTCCATGCACGTGAATCTACTGGCATTCGTTGAACTCCATTTGTGGACCTATTCGATGCGTGCCACATTGTCAAGCTCGCCATGCCGGACGTACGAAACATGTGGTTTATGCAGGGGATAAGCAAAAAGTGTCTAAGAACTTTTTAAGGGATGGTTTGCCCTTGCAAATCCTGTCGATACCTATTGGCATCACACTTTGGACATGTCTCTATAGTCTCGTATTCTCATCGAAATAGTACGCAATCGTTGATACATACATGGATGCTATTGTAGTCCATGCCAAGCTTTCGTAAAACATGTTGCGCATCATCACGAGACTCAGGCATGGTATTTGCAAGTGGTAATATAAGATACTTTAGTAACCTGAAAAAAAATCATAAAACACCTTGAAAAATCACAATTTTTATTTATGATAGTGTTGAAAAGAAATCAATGAAGCGTATGTACAAGGTGATGGAAATTGCGAGGAAGACGAAAGATGAAAGGAAGAGAGGAGAGAAGAGAGCTATGAGACACCATAAGTGGAACCCCAGAAGTGTGTCAGCTAAGCACACATGATAGGAATATATAGAGGGGACCTGGGGCTCTATATATAGACAGACTATATATAGCTAACACAAGGTACCTAAAAACTTGGTTACACTCGCATTGCTCCACTTGTATTTTTCTTGCACACTTAGGAGTGCAAGCAGTGTCTTCAGGCGAGATACTCGACACCCATCATATAATGGTATGGATGCTTCCTCTCTAAGCGGATCAGAAGTCTCGACATCCATGGGCATCAATGCATTGATTATTGCCTCCATCTCAAGCTCCAAGATTGTAGGTAAGTCTGGAAGGCTGCCTGTCTCCTCTGGTATTGATGGTATAGATTGGGTAGTACCTTCCAAGTGGTGGATTGGCTTAGGCACTCCATCCATTGCATGCCCATGAACTCTTAGAATAACTAGCAAGGGTGCACTCCTCCTTGGATTGAGATGTCACCTCCTTGGATAGAAAATTTGCCAGTCACACCCAATGTTTTTGTATATGGTATTCAATTAGCTTGCGAATACAATGCATGATTGATATACACTTTTCTTACCGTTTGCTCAAAATCTAAGATCGCCTGATCAATGATCTCAGATTGAAACTCACCAAAGCGTTTATAGACAATCGACATTTTCGTCTAATTACTAGCTTACATTGAGAGCAAGGACATGGGACACACTGATTAAGATACGCCTCGTGATCTTGAATATCATGACCTTCATCGTTTTCCATTTGGTTTATGTTGCGACAAACAATTTGTTTTTTTTTTCATTATTTTTTTCTTTCTTAAATTGTTTGAGAAGGGATTTCTTCTCTTGTAACTCAACAAAATTAATGTATGTAAAGTCTCCACCCACCCAAAAATTAACATATGTCAGGGTCTTTCCCATCTCATGGTATTGCACTGGACCTCGCCACCACTCTCTCTTTGTTTTTTATCCATTCATTCTCTTCTCTCATTCCATCTCTCTCTCTTTTTCTCTTTCTTTATTATATTGTATGTTTATTCCCTCTCTCTCATTCCTTATTTCTTTTTCTCTTCCTCTCCCTCTCTAATTTCCTTTAACAAAACATCTCTCTCTCTCTACTACTAATTTTCTTTAGAAAACATCTCTCTCTCTCTACTACTACCACTACCACTACAATAAACAAGAAAAGAAGAAAAAACAACAGCAACAACAACAACTACTACTACTACAATAACAACAACAAAAAACAAGAAAAGAAGAAAAAACTACTATAACAACAACAACAACAAACAAGAAAATTAAACAACAATAAACAAGAAAAGAAAAACAACAACAACAATAACAACAAACAAGAAAACTACTACTACTACTATAACCATGACTACAACTACGACTATGACTACCA